>NW_027316589.1:0-369181 GCF_033978685.3 Nerophis lumbriciformis | reverse complement strand
ATGGATTCAATAATACAGGCATTTTTACACATTTTGCATGTTTAATTTAGAAATTATGATTAAATACATTTTTATGGCTTTTTTCGCAATATCTCAGGATTTTAAGAACATTACTGTCATTTTGAGTAAAAAAATACTTTTTGTGTTTGCAAGACTTAAGAAAGCATATGTTTCGAGGTAAACTCCCAAGGATCCATTATTTCAAAAATTATTAGCCATTTTGCATGAGTGGTTTAGGAGTTATGATTAAAAAATTGTCATATTGAGTGTGACAGTTTACTTTCATAAAGAGTAAAACCTAATTTTTGCTTTTGCAAACCTTACTAAAACAACTGATTCTAGTGAAACTCACATGGATTTAATATTACTGGCATTTTTAGACATTTTGCATTGTTGGTTTAGGAATTATGTTGGAATACATTTTTATTGCTTTTTTCGCATTATCTCAGAATTTTAAGAACATTACTGTCATATTGAGTACAAAAAATACTTTTTGTGTTTGCAAGCCTTAAGAAAGCATATGTTTCAAGGAAAACTCCCAAGGATCCATTATTTCAAACATTATTAGCCATTTTGCATGAGTAGTTTAGGAGTTATGATTAAAAAACTGTCATATTGAGTGTGACAGTTTACTTTCATAGAGTAAAACCTAATTTTTGTTTTTGCAAACTTCACTAAAACAACTGATTCTATTAAAACTCACATGGATTCAATAATACAGGCATTTTTACACATTTTGCATGTTTATTTTAGAAATTATGATTGAATACATTTTTATGGCTTTTTTCGCATTATCTCAGGATTTTAAGAACATTACTGTCATATTGAGTAAAATAATACTTTTTGTGTTTGCAAGCCTTAAGAAAGAATATGTTTCGAGGTAAACTCCCAAGGATCCATTATTTCAAACATTATTAGCCATTTTGCATGAGTGGTTTAGGAGTTATGATTAAAAAACTACTCATGCAAAATGGCTAATAATGTTTGAAATGATGGATCCTTGGGAGTTTTCCTTGAAACATATGCTTTCTTAAGGCTTGCAAAGACAAAAAGTATTTTTTGTACTCAATATGACAGTAATGTTCTTAAAATTCTGAGATAATGCGAAAAAAGCAATAAAAATGTATTCCAACATAATTCCTTAACCAACAATGCAAAATGTCTAAAAATGCCAGTATTATTAAATCCATGTGAGTTTCACTAGAATCAGTTGTTTTAGTAAGGTTTGCAAAAGCAAAAATTAGGTTTTAATCTTTATGAAAGTAAACTGTCACACCAATATGACAATTTTTTAATCATAACTCCTAAACCACTCATGCAAAATGGCTAATAATGTTTGAAATAATGGATCCTTGGGAGTTTACCTCGAAACATATTCTTTCTTAAGGCTTGCAAACACAAAAAGTATTTTTTTACTCAATATGACAGTAATGTTCTTAAAATCCTGAGATAATGCGAAAAAAGCCATAAAAATGTATTCAATCATAATTTCTAAAATAAACATGCAAAATGTGTAAAAATGCCTGTATTATTGAATCCATGTGAGTTTTAATAGAATCAGTTGTTTTAGTGAAGTTTGCAAAAACAAAAATTAGGTTTTACTCTTTATGAAAGTAAACTGTCACACTCAATATGACTAAAACAACTGATTCTAGTAAAACTCACATGGATTTAATATTACAGGCATTTTTAGACATTTTGCATTGTTGGTTTAGGAATTATGTTGGAATACATTTTTATTGCTTTTTTCGCATTATCTCAGGAATTTAAGAACATTACTGTCATATTGAGTAAAAAAATACTTTTTGTGTTTGCAAGCCTTAAGAAAGCAAATGTTTCGAGGAAAACTCCCAGGATCCATTATTTCAAACATTATTAGCCATTTTGCATGAGTAGTTTAGGAGTTATGATTAAAAAACTGTCATATTGAGTGTGACAGTTTATTTTTATAAAGAGTAAAACCTAATTTTTGATTTTGCAAACCTTACTAAAACAACTGATTCTAGTAAAACTCACATGGATTTAATATTACCGGCATTTTTAGACATTTTGCATTGTTGGTTTAGGAATTATGTTGGAATACATTTTTATTGCTTTTTTCGCATTATCTCAGAATTTTAAGAACATTACTGTCATATTGAGTAAAAACTACTTTTTGTGGTTGCAAGCCTTAAAAAAGCATATGTTTCGAGTAAAACTTACAAGAATGCATTATTTCAGGCAATGTTAGCTCATTTTTAAGTGTAGTTTAGGAGTTATGTTTAATTTACTGTCATATTGAGTGTACATTGTCCTGGTGAAAAAAAAACTAATTTTTGTATTTGCAAAAATTTCAAACACAACCTAATCTAGTTAAACTCACATGGATTCGATATTACAGGCATTTTTACAAATTTTGCATGTTTGATTTAGGAAATATGATTGAATATATTTTCATTGCTTTTTTCGCATTATCTCAGGATTTTAGGAATATTACTGTCATATTGAGTAAAAAACTACTTTTTGTGTTTGCAAGATTTGAAAAAGCAAATGTTTCGAGTAAAACTCCGTAGAATGCATTATTTGAGGTATCATTAGACATTTTGCATGTGTAGTTTAGGTGTTATGATTAAATACATGTCATATTGAGTGTGACAGTTTACATTCATAAAGAGTAAAACCTAATTTTTGTTTTTGCAAACCTTACTAAAACAACTGATTCTAGTAAAACTCACACGGATTCAATATAACAGGCATTTTTACACATTTTGCATGTTTAGTTTAGAAATTATGATTGAATACATTTTTATTGCTTTTTTCGCATTATCTCAGGATTTTAAGAACATTACTGTCATATTGAGTAAAAAAAGACTTTTTGTGTTTGCAAGCCTTAAAAAAAGCGCATGTTTCGAGGAAAACTCCCAAGGATCCATTATTTCAAACATTATTAGCCATTTTGCATTAGTAGTTTAGGAGTTATGATAAAAAAACTGTCATATTGAGTGTGACAGTTTACTTTCCTAAAGAGTAAAACCTAACTTTTGTTTTTGCAAACCTTACTAAAACAACTGATTCTAGTAAAACTCACATGGATATAATATTACAGGCAAGAGATTTTGCAATGTTGGTTTAGGAATTATGTTGGAATACATTTTTACTGCTTTTTTCGCATTATCTCAGAATTTTAAGAACATTACTTTCATATTGAGTAAAAAACTACTTTTTGTGTTTGCAAGCCTTAAAAAAGCATATGTTTCGAGTAAAACTCACAAGAATGCATTATTTCAGGCAATATTAGCTCATTTTTATGTTCAGTTTAGGAGTTATGTTTAATTTACTGTCATGTTGAGTGTACATTGTCATGGTGAAAAAAACCTAATTTTTCTAATTGCAAAACATACATTGATTCAGAATTACAGGCATTTTTACACATTTTGCATGTTTGGTTTAGGAATTATAATGGAATACATTTTTTTTTTGCTTTTTTCGTATTATCTCAGGATTTTAAGAACATTACTGTCATATTGAGTAAAAAACTACTTTTTGTGTTTGCAAGATTTAAAAAAGCATATGTTTTGAGTAAAACTCCCAAGGATGCATTATTTCAGGCATCAATAGCCATTTTGCTTGTGTGGATTAGGAGTTTTTAAATAACTGTCATATTGCGTGTGGCAGTTATACAGTTATTATGAGTAAAACCTAATTTTTGTATTTTTAAAGCTTATAAACCTCCTGATTCTAGTAAAATTCACAAAGATACAATATTACAGGCATTTTTAGACATAATGCAGGTTTGGTTTTGGAGTTAGGTTTATAACTTTTCATATTTAGTATGACAGTTATACTGTCATATTAAGTAAAAAAAAAAGACTTGTGTCTTTGCAAACCTTACAAAATATTTTTTTCCAGTAAAACTCACAAAGATACATTTCTCTTATTAGCCATTTTGCATGTGTGGTTTCGGAGTTATGTTTAAATAACTGTCAGATACAGAGACAGAGACAGTATACATGGGGAAGGCGTGGCGCAGTTGGGAGAGTGGCCGTTCCAGCAACCTGAGGGTTCTTGGTTCGATCCCCACCTTCTACCAACCTCGTCACGTCCATTGTGTCCTTGAGGGAGACACTTTACCCTTGCTCCTGATGGGTTGTGGTTAGGGCCTTGCATGCCAGCTCCCGTGTGAATGTGTGTGTGAATGGATGAATGGAAAAATAGTGTCAAAGCGCTTTGTGTACCTTGAAGCTAGAAAAGCGCTATACAAGTATAACCCATTTACCATAGTGAGTAAAACCAAATGTTTGTATTTACAAACCTTACAAAAACAACCCATTCTAGTAAAAGTCACACAGATACAATATTTTAGGCATTTTTAGACATAATGCAAGTTTGTAATGCATAATGCTGTCTGTGGGCTTCTATGCCCCCTTGTAGGCTCTCCCAAGACAAATAGGTCCTAGGTGAGGGATCAGACAAAGAGCAGCTCAAAGACCTTTATGAAAAGTACAAATCGAGGTCCTAGATTTTTCCTCGCCCGGACGCGGGTCACCGTGGCTCCCCTGTGGAGCCAGGCCCAGAGGTGGGGCACGATGGCGAGCGCCTGTTGGCTGGCTCAGCTCAATGAAGCAACGTGGTTCCCTCCTCCAATGGGCTCACCACTCATGGGCTGGGTTATAGAGGTCGGGTGCAGTGTGAGCTGAGCGGCAGCCGAAGGCAGGGCACTTGGCGGTCCGATCATCGGCTACATAAGCTAGCTCTTCTGACGTGAAATGTCACCTCGCTGGGAGGGAAGGAGCCTGAGGTGGTGTGCGAGGTGGAAAAGTTCCGGCTAGATATAGTTGGACTCACTTCGACGCACAGGAACCTGTTCTCTCGAGAGGGGCTGGACTCTCTTCCACTATGGCGTTGCAAGCAATGAGAGGCTAGGGTGGCAATTCTTGTTGTCCCCCCGGCTCAAAGACAAGAGTATGGGGTATCGGACTGTCTGATTGTGGCGGGTCGCTCCCTGTATGATCGGTGTAGGGCAGCCTTGGTCCGCTTAGGCTGCCGTTTGTCACCGATTCTGTTGTTAACTTTTATGGACAGAATTGCAGCCATGGCGTTGAGGGGATCCGGTTTGGTGGTTGCAGGATTAGGTCTCTGCTTTTTGCAGTTGATGTGGTTCTGATGGCTTCAACTGGCCAGGATCTCCAGCTCTCATTGGATGGCCGAGTATGAAGCGACTGGGATGAGAATCAGCACCTCCAAGTCCGAGTCCATGGTTCTCGCCCGGTAAAGGGTGGGGTGCCATTTCCAGGTTGAGGAGGCGATGGCACATACTAGATGGCCCCAAGTGGAGGAGTTCAAGTACCTAGGAGTCTTGTTCACGAGTGAGGGAAGAGTGGATCATGAGATCCACAGGCGGATCGGTGCGGCGTCTTCAGTAATGAGGACGCTATATCGATCCATTGTGGTGAAGAAGGAGCTGAGCCAGAATTAAAAGCTCTAAATTTACCGGTCGATCTACATTCCCATCCTGCACCCATGGTCATGGTTATGACCGAAAAGACAAGCGGCCAAATTGAGTTTCCTCCGCCGGGTGGCGGGTCTCTCCCTTAGAGATAGGATAAGAAGCTCTGTCATCCGGGAGGAACTCAGAGTAAAGCGCTGCTCCTCCACATTGAGAGGAGCCAGATGAGGTGGTTCGGGCATCTGCTCAGGATGCCACCCGAACGCCTCCCGAGGGAGGTGTTTAGGGCAAGTCCGACCGGCAGGAGGCCACGGGGAAGACCCAGGACACATTGGGAAGATTATGTCTCCCGGCTGGCCTGGGAACGCCTCAGGATCCCCCAAGAAGAGCTGGAAGAAGTGGCTGGGGAGAGGGAAGTCTGGGCTTCTCTGTTTAGGCTGCTGCCCCCGCAACCCGACCTCGGTTAAGCGGAAGAAAATGGATGGATTTAGTAACGACAACAAAAAATGATTCTAGTAAAACTCACATGGATACAATTTTACAGGTAATGCATGTTTGGTTTTGGAATTATGTTTATATAACTTTCATATGTATTATGACAGTTATACTGTCATCTTGAGTAAAACTAACTTGTGTCTTTACAAACATTACAAACTATGTTTTTCCAGTAAAACTCACAAAAATAATTTTTTCCAGGCATTATTAGACATTTTTCATGTGTGGTTTAGGAAATATGTTTAAATAACTGTCATATTGAATGTGGCAGTTATACTGTTATTATGTGTAAAACCAAATTTTTGTATTTGCAAACCTTACAAAAACAACTGATTCTAGTAAAACTCACATAGATTCAATATTACAGGCATTTTTAGACATTTCACATGTTTGAATACATTTTTATTGCTTTTTTCGTTTGGGCAAGTCCGATCGGCAGGAGGCCACGGGGAAGACCCAGGACACATTGGGAAGACTATGTCTCAGGCTGGCCTGGGAACGCCTCGGGATCCCCCGAGAAGAGCTGGACAAAGTGGCTGGGGAGAGGGAAGTCTGGGCTTCTCTGCTTAAGCTGCTTCCCCCGCAACCCGACCTCGGATAAGCGGAAGAAAATGGATGGATTTAGTATGACAGTTATACTGTCATATTGAGTAAAAAAAACTGTTTTTCATAGATTCAATATTACAGGCATCTTTAGATGGATTGCATGTTTGGTTTTGGAGATATGTTTATACAACTTTCATATTTAGTATGACAGTTATACTGTCATATTGAGTAAAAAAAAAAAACTTGTGTCTGCAAACCTTACAAAAGATTATTATTCTAGTAAAACTAACAAAGATACATTTTTCCAAGCATTATTAGCATTTGTTGTTTTGGAGTTATAATGCTTGCATTGAGAGACGACGGGCTCGGGTGGCAATTCTTGTTGCCCCCCGGCTCAAAGCCTGCACGTTGGAGTTCAACCCAGTGGACCAGTGGGTAGCTTTCCTCCGCCTTCGGGTGGGGGGACGGGTCCTGACTGTTGTTTGGCCTTACGCGCCAAACGGCAGCTCAGAGTACCCACCCTTTTTGGATTCACTCGAGGGAGTACTGGAAAGTGCTCCACCGGGTGATTCCCTCGTTCTACTGGGGGCCTTCAACGCTCATCTTGGCAACAACAGTGAAACCTGGAGAGGCGTGATTGGGAAGAATGGCCGCCCGGATCTGAACCCGAGTGGTGTTTTGTTATTGGACTTTTGTGCTCGTCACAGATTGTCAATAACAAACACCAAGTTCAAACATAAGGGTGTCCATATGTGCACTTGGCACCAGGACACCCTAGGCCGCAGTTCCATGATCGATTTTGTAGTTGTGTCATCGGATTTGCGGTCTCATGTTTTGGACACTCGGGTGAAGAGAGGGGCCGAGCTTTCTACCGATCACCACCTGGTGGTGAGTTGGCTGCGATGGTGGGGGAGGATGCCTGACAGACCTGGCAGGCCCAAACGCATTGTGAGGGTTTGCTGGGAACGCCTCCGGAAGAACTTTGAACATGTCACGAGGGAGGCGCTGGACATTGAGTCTGAGTGGACCATGTTCCGTGCCTCTCTTGTCGAGCCGGCTGATTGGAGCTGTGGCCGCAAGGAGTTTGGTGCCTGTCGTGGCGGTAATCCTAGAACCCGCTGGTGGACACCAGCAGTGAGGGATGCCGTCAAGCTGAAGAAAGAGCCTATCGGGTCCTTTTGGCTCATGGGACTCCAGAGGCAGCCGACAGGCCAAGCGAAGTGTGGCTTCAGCGGTCGCAGAGGCAAAAACTCGGACATGGGAGGAGTTTGGAGAAGCCATGGAAAACGACTTCCAGACGGCTTCGAAGCGATTCTGGACCACCATCCGCCGGCTCAAGGGGGGGCAGCAGTGCACTGTAACACCGTGTATGGTGAGGATGGTGCGCTGCTGACCTCTACTGCAGCTGTTATTGATCGGTGGAGGGAATACTTCGAAGACCTCCTTAATCCCACCAACATGTCTTCCTATGAGGAAGCAGTGCCTGGGGAGTCTGTGGTGGGCTCTCCTATTTCTGGGGATGAGGATGCCAAGGTAGTTAAAAAGCTCCTCAATGGCAACGCCCTGGGGGTGGATGAGATCCGTCCGGAGTTCCTTAAGGCTCTGGATGCTGTGGGGCTGTCGTGGTTGACAAGACTCTGCAACATCGCGTGGACATCGGGGGCGGTACTTCTGGATTGGGAGACCGGGGTGGTGGTTCCTCTCTTTAAGAAGGGGAACCAGAGGGTGTGTTTCAACTATCGTGAGATCACACTCCTCAGTCTTCCCGGTAAGGTCTATTCATGTGTACTGGAGAAGAGGCTACGCCGGATAGTCGAACCTCGGATTCAGGAGGAACAGTGTGGTTTACGTCCTGGTCGTGGAACTGCGGACCAGCTTTATACTCTCGGCAGGGTCCTTGAGGGTGCATGGGAGTTTGCCCAACCAGTCTACATGTGCTTTATGGACTTGGAGAAGGCATTCGACCATTTACCCCTGGAAGTCCTGTGGGGAGTGCTTAGAGTATGGGGTAACGGACTGTCTTATTGTGGCGGTTCGCTCCCTTTACAAGAGTCAGAGCTTGGTCCGCATTGCCGGCAGTAAGTCGGACCCGTTTCCAGTGAGGGTTGGACTCTGCCAAGGCTGCCCTCTGTCACCGATTCTGTTCATAACCTTTATGGACAGAATTTCTAGGCGCAGTCAGGGCGTTGAGGGGATCCGGTTTGGTGTCTGCAGGATTAGGTCTGTGCTATTTGCAGATGATGTGGTCCTGATGGCTTCATCTGGCCAAGATCTTCAGCCCTCACTGGATCGGTTCGCAGACGAGTGTGAAGTGACTGGGATGTGAATCAGCACCTCCAAGTCCGAGTCCATGGTTCTCGCCCGGAAAAGGGTGGAGTGCCATCTCCGGGTTGGGGAGGAGATCTTGCCCCAAGTGGAGGAGTTCAAGGTCCTCAGAGTCTTGTTCACGAGTGAGGGAAGAGTGGATCGTGAGATCGACAGGCGGAACGGTGCGGCGTCTTCAGTAATGCGGACGCTGTATTGATCCGTTGTGGTGAAGAAGGAGCTGAGCCGGAAGGCAAAGCTCTCGATTTACCGGTCGATCTACGTTCCCATCCTCACCTATGGTCATGAGCTTTGTGTCATGGCCGAAAGGACAAAATCACGGGTACAAGCGGCCGAAATGAGTTTCCTCCGCCGGGTGGCGGGGCTCTCCCTTAGAGATAGGGTGAGAAGCTCTGTCATCCGGGAGGAGCTCAAAGTAAAGCCATTGCTCCTCCATTTCGAGAGGAGCCAGATGAGGTGGTTCGGGCATCTGGTCAGGATGCCACCCGAACGCCTCCCTAGGGAGGTGTTTCGGGCACGTCCGACCGGTAGGAGGTCCAGGAAGACCCAGGAAACGGGAAGCTTATCTCTCCCGGCTGGCCTGGGAACGCCCCAGGATCCCCCGGGCGGAGCTGGACGAAGTGGCTGGGGAGAGGAAAGTCTGGGCTTCCCTGCTTAGGCTGCAGCCCCCGCGACCGACCTCGGATAAGCGGAAGAAAATGGATGGCTGGATGGAGGAGTTATGTTTAAATAACTGTCATAAAGAGTAAAACCTCATTTTTGTATTTGTAAACCTTACCAAAACAACTGATTTTAGTAAAACTCACACAGATTCAATATTACAGGCATTTTTAGACATTTTGCTTATTTGGTGTAGGAATTATGATGGAATACATTGTTTTTGCTTATTTCGCATTATCTCAGGATTTTAAGAACTTTACTGTCATATAGAGGAAACCCAATACTTTTTGTGTTTGCAAGCCTTAAAAAAGCATATGTTTCGAGTAAAACTCACAAGAATGCCTTATTTCAGGCATTATTAGCCATTTTTTATGTGTAGTTTAGGCATACTTGCCAATACTCCTGGATTTTCCAGGAGACTCCCGAAATTCAGCGCCTCTCCCGAAAACCTCCCGGGACAAATTTTCTCCCGAAAATCTCCCGAAATTCAGGCTGATCTGAGTGAGGACAGCCTGTATTCACGTCTGCTTTCCCACGATATAAACAGCATGCCTGCCCAATCACATTATAACTGTAGAATGATCGAGGGCGAGTTCTTGGTTTCTTATGTGGGTTTATTGTTAGGTAGTTTCATTAACGTCCTCCCAGCGCGGTAACAACACAAAACAACAGCAGTCACGTTTTCGTCTACCGTAAAGCAGTTTGTCTGCCGTAAACAGCAATGTTGTGACACTCTTTAAACAGGGCAATACTGCCATCTACTGTACATGCATATGTGACAATAACATCCAGGGCTTTTAGAGAGTGCAGTGCACAACTGCGCACACAACAAGGAGACAAAGCAGAAGAACGCGGAAGATACAGCCATGGCGACGCCGACGACGAGTAAGATGAAGAAACACGCTTATAAGTTCCAAGCCGCAGCTGCGATTGGACCTGGATAGCCTCCGGGAAGAAGTAGTGGAATACCAAGTGCTTTTCCTCAGGAAGCAAAGATTGACCGGTTTTTGGCCATGCTCAGGAGGGATGGAAAATTCCAGACTCTCGTGCATTTGATGAAAGCACTTTTGTGCGTGCCACACAGCAATGCATCATCAGAGAGGGTGTTCAGCATGGTTATAAAAATAGTGACAGAGAATAGAACAAGGATGGACAATTCAACCCTTAACTCAACAATGAGTAGATGAGTGTTATGTGTGTATATATGTGTAAATAAATGAAAACTGAAATTCAAGTATTTATTTTATATATATATATATATATATATATATATATATATATATATATATATATATATATATATATATATATATATGTCTTATATCTCCTGATGATTGAGGGAACCCCTCATGAAACAGGCCTGTAGAGATGAAGTAGTCTTGTGATTTTTTTCCCCACACATACATATATATATATATATATATATATATATATATATATATATATATATATATATAGCTAGAATTCACTGAAAGTCAAGTTTTTTTAATATAAGTGTGTATATATATATATATAAATATATATATATATATATATATATATATATATATATATATATATATATATATACATACATATATATATATATATATATATATATATATATATATATATATATATATATATATATATGTATATATATATATATGTGAAATACTTGACTTGGTGAATTCTAGCTCTAAATATACTCCTCCCCTCTTAACCACACCCCCAACCACGCCTCCACCCCACCCCCGACCATGCCTTCCCCACCCCCACCTCCTGAAATCGGAGGTCTCAATGTTGGCAAGTATGAGTTTAGGAGTTATGTTTAAATAACTGTCATAGTGAGTGTGGCAGTTACACTGTCATATTGAGTAAAAAAAACTAACTTGTGTCTTTGCAAACCTCACAAAAGAAAACGTTTCTAATAAAAATCACAAAGATACATTTCTTCACGCATTATTAGACATTTTTCATGTGTGGTTTAGGAATTATGTTTAAATAACTGTCATATTGAGTGTGGCAGTTATACTGCCATTATGTGTAAAACTTAATTTTGTATTTGCAAACCTTATAAAAACAACTGATTCTAGTAAAACATAGATTCAATTTTACAGGCATTTTTAGACATTTTACATGTTTGGTTTAGGAGTTGTGTTTGAATACATTTTTTATTGCTATTTTCGTTAGGGCAAGGCCGACCGGCAGGAGGCCACGGGGAAGACCCAGGGCACATTGGGAAGACTATCATTCAAGTACCTTGGGGTGTGGGTGGACAATAAGCTGGACTGGACTATTAACACAGACCACTTGTACAGGAAAGGACAGAGCTGTACTTCCTGAGGCGGCTGTCCTTTGTCCCACACGCCATTAGACTGTACAACTTTTCTCTGGGGGGAGGGGGGCTACTAGGATGACAGGGGATGCAAATCAATAAGAGTGCAATATTTTTTCAAAACATGGTCACTACTGCCTAGTTTCTCTTGTTATATTCTTATTTTACTGTTATATTTTTATTCTCATTGTTGCTTTTTATTTTTATTCTATTGTAATATGTTTCTATTTTGTTTCAATTTATACCCCCATTATTTACTTTTCACTTTTTACAATTTTGTACACTACTGCTGGAATTTAAATTTTCCTGAGGGAACTCTCCTGAAGGAATCAATAAAGTACTATCTATGTATCTATCTATTTATGTCTCCTGGCTGGCCTGTAAATGCCTCGGGATCCCCCGAGAAGAGCTGGACAAAGTGGCTGGGGAGAGGAAAGTCTGGGCTTCTCTGCTTAGGCTGCTGCCCCCGCAACCTGACCTCGGATAAGCAGGAAGAAAATGGATGGATTTTGTATGACAGTTATACTGTCATATTAAGTAAAAAACTAACTTGGGTCTTTGCAAACATTACAAAATATATTTTTTCTAGTAAAACTCACAAAGATACATAACTCAAGGCATTATTAGCCATTTTGCATGTGTGGTTTAGGACTTAGGTTTAAATAATCGTCAGATTGAGTGTGACAGTATACTGTCATAGTGAGTAAACCCATATTTTGTAATTGCAAACCATATGAAAACAAATGATTCTACTAAAACTCACATGGATACAATATTACGGGCATTTTTAGACATAATGCATGTTTGGTTTTGGAGTAATGTTTATATATTTTTCATATTTTGTATGACAGTAATACTGTCATATTGAATTAAAAAAACTAACTTGTATCTGTAGAAATCTTAAAAAATATTTTTTTTACCAGTAAAACTCACAAAGAGACATTTCTCCAGGCATTATTAGCCATTGTGCACATGTGGTTTAGGAGTTATGTTTAAATAAATGTCAAATTGAATGTGGCAGTTATACTGTTATTATGAGTAAAACCTAATTTTTGTAAATGTTAACCTTACCACAATACCTGATTCTGGTAAAACTCACATAGATTCAATATTACAGGCATTTTTAGACATTTTACATGTTTGGTTTAGAGTTGTGTTTGAATACATTTGTATTGCTTTTTTTATTAGGGCAAGTCCGACGGGCAGGAGGCCGCGGGGAAGACCCAGGACACATTGGGAAGACTATGTCTCCCGGCTGGGCTGTCGAACGCCTCGGGATCCCCCGAGAAGAGCTGGACGAAGTGGTTGGGGATAGGGAAGTCCGGCTTCTCTGCTTAGGCTGCTGCCCCTGCAACCGGACCTCGGATAAGCGGAAGAAAATGGATGTTATACTGTCATATTAAGTAAAAAAAAACTAACTTACAAAATATATTTTTTCTAGTAAAACTCACAAAGATACATATCTACAGGCATTAATAGCCATTTTGCATTTGTTGTTTAGGAGTTATGTTTAAATAACTGTCATAGTGAGTAAAACCTAATTTTTGTATTTGCAAAAACCTTACAAAAACAACTGATTCTAGTAAAACTCACATGGATGCAATATTGCAGGCATTTTTAGACATGATGCATGTTTGATTTTGGAGTTGTGTTTATATAACTTTCATATTTAGTATTACAGTAATACTGTCATATTGAGTAATAAAAACTAACTTGTGTCTTTACAAACCTTACAAAATATTTTTTTTCCTGCAAAACTCACAAAGAGACATTTCTCCAGGCATTATTAGCCATTTGGCATGTGTGGTTTAGGAGTTATGTTTAAATAACTGTCAGATTGAGTGTGACAGTATACTGTGAGTAAAACCCATATTTTGTATTTGCAAACCTTACAAAAACAACTGATTCTAGTAAAACTCACATGGATACAAAATTACAGGCATTTTTAGAGATAATGCATGTTTGGTTTTGGAGTTATGTTTATATAACTTTCATATTTAGTATGACAGTAACACTGTCATATTGAGTAAAAAAAACTAACTTGTGTCGGTACAAACATTACGAAATATTTTTTTTTCCAGTAAAACTCACAAAGAGACATTTCTCCAGGCATTAATAGCCATTGTGCATGTGTGGTTTAGGAGTTATGTTTAAATAGATGTCAAATTGAATGTGGCAGTTATACTGTCATTATGGGTGAAACTTAATTTTTGTAATTGTAAACCTTACCAAAATACCTGATTCTGGTAAAACTCACATAGATTCAATATTACATGCATTTTTAGACGGATTGCATGTTTGGTTTTGGAGTTTTGATTATACAACTTTCATATTTAGTATGACAGTTATACTGTATATTACTATTGAGTAAAAAAAAACCTAACTTGTGTCTTTGCAAACCTTACAAAAGATCGTTATTCTAGTAAAGACTTAGACTTAGACTTTCTTTTTATTGTCATTCAAATTTGAACTTTACAGCACAGATAAGAACGAAATGTCGTAGTGCAGGATAAAAAAGCAATAAGGTGCATATTTCGGTACATAAATATATATAAATAATATATAAATACTATATATATATATATATATATATATATATATATATATATATATATATATATATATATATATATATGCATATATATATATATAATAAATAAATATATATACATATATATAAATAGATAAATAGATTACTGTGCAGATAAATATATTGCACTTTTTCCACATGCGCCCACGTTTATGGGTGTATGTTATATTGTTTCTTTCATTCCAGCGAGTTAATTCATTTTGAGGGGAGTTGAGGATATAATTTAATTATGATGCGTTCAAGAGTCTTACGGCCTGAGGGAAGAAGCTGCTACAGAAGCTTCGGAGGCTGCGGAACCTCTTTCTAGAGTCCATAGTGAAAACTGTCCTTGGTGGGGGTGGGAGGAGTCTTTGCAAATTTTCTGAGCCCTGGTCAGGCAGCACTTTTTGCGATCTCCTGGATAGGAGGAAGAGGAGTCCTGATGATCTTTTCCGCCGTCCTCACCACTCTCTGGAGATACTTCCAGTCTGAGGCACTGCAGGCTCCAGTCCAGACAGAGATGCTATGCTGTTGGTCAGCAGGCTCGCTATAACAACGATACATCTCTCCAAGCATTATTAGCTATTTTGCATTTGTTGTTTAGGAGTTATGTTTAAATAACTGTCAAAGTAAATAAAACCTAATTTTGGTATTTGAAAACCTTACAAAAACAACTGATTCTAGTAAAACTCACACAGATACAATATTACAGGCATTTTTAGACATAATACATGTTTGGTTTTGGAGTAATGTTTGGCGCAGTGGAAGAATGGCCGTGCGCGACCCGAGGGTCCCTGGTTCAATCCCCACCTAGTACCAACCTCGTCATGTCCGTTGTGTCCTGAACAAGACACTTCACCCTTGCTCCTGATGGGTGCTGGTTAGCGCCTTGCATGGCAGCTCCCTCCATCAGTGTGTGAATGGGTAAATGTGGAAGTAGTGTCAAAGCGCTTTGAGTACCTTGAAGGTAGAAAAGCGCTATACAAGTACAACCCATTTATTTATTTATTTATTTATATATAGTATGACAGCTATACTGTTATATTGAGTAAAAAAAACTAACTTGTGTCTTTACAAACCTTACACAATATATTTTTTCTAGTAAAACTCACAAAGAGACATTTCCCCAGGTATTATTAGCCATTGTGCATGTGTGGTTTAGGAGTTATGTTTAAATAAATGTCAAATTGAATGTGGCAGGTATACTGTCATGAGTAAAACCTAATTTTTGTAATTGTAAACCTTACCAAAATACCTGATTCTGGTAAAACTCACATAGATTGAATATTACATGCATTTTTAGACGGATTGCTTGTTTGGTTTTGGAGTTATGTTTTTACAACTGTCATATTTAGTATGACAGTTATACTGTCATATTGAGTAAAAAAAACAACTAACTTGCGTCTTTGCAAACCTTACAAAAGATCATTATTCTGGTAAAGACTTAGACTTTTTTTTTATTGTCATTCAAATTTGAACTTTACAGCATAGATAACACAATTTCGTTACATAAGCTCATGGTAGTGCAGGATAAAAAAGCAATAAGGTGCATATATAAATAAATAAATATAAATAATATATAAATATACATATAAAATAAATAAATATACTTAAATATATATAAATAAATAAAAAGATTACTGTGCAGATAAATATATTGCACTTTTTCCACATGCGCCACGTTTATGGGTGTATGTTATATTGTTTTTTTTTTTTATTCCAGCGAGTTAATCCATTTTGAGGGGAGTTGAGGGGATAATTTAATTATAATGCGTTCAAGAGTCTTACGGCCTGAGGGAAGAAGCTGGAGGTTCTGCTTCGGAGGCTGCGGAACCTCTTTCTAGAGTCCAGAAGTGAAAACAGTCCTTGGTGGGGGTGGGAGGAGTCTTTGCAAATTTTCTGAGCCCTGGTCAGGCAGCGCTTTTTGCGATCTCCTGGATAGGAGGAAGAGGATTCCTGAAGATCTTTTCCGCCGTCCTCACCACTCTCTGGAGAGACTTCCAGTCTGAGGCACTGCAGGCTCCAGTCCAGACAGAGATGCTGTTGGTCAGCAGGCTCTCTATAACAAAGATACAGTTCTCCAAGCATTATTAGCTATTTGCATTTGTTGTTTAGGATTTATGTTTAAATAACTGTCATAGTGAGTAAAACCTAAATTTTGTATTTGCAAACCTTACAAAAACAATTGATTCTAGTAAAACTCACAGATAAAATATCACAGGCATTTTTAGACATAATACATGTTTGGTTTTAGAGTTGTGTTTATATAACTTTCGTATTTAGTATTACAGTAATACTGTCATATTGAGTTAAAAAAAAGAACTAACTTGTGTCTTTACTAACCTTACAAAATATTTTTCGAAGTAAAACTCAAAGATACATTTCTACAGGCATTATTAGCCATTTTGCATGTGCGGTTTAGGATTTATGTTTAAATAACTGTCATATTGAGTGTGACAGTAAGTCATAGTGAGTAAAACAAACTAACTTGTGTCTTTGCAATGCTTACAAAAGAAAATGTTACTAGTAAAACTCACAAAAGATACATTTCTTCATGCATTATTAGAAAATGTTCATGTGTAGTTTAGGAGTTATGTTTTAATAACTGTCAAATTGAGTGTGGCAGTTATACTGTCATTAAGTGTTAAACCTAATTTTTGTATTTGCAAACCTTACAAAAACAACTGATTCTAGTAAAACTCACATAGATTCAATATTGCAGGCATTTTAGACATTTCACATGTTTGGTTTAGGAGTTGTGTTTGAATACATTTTAATTGCTTTTTTCGTTAAGGCAAGTCCGACCGGCAGGAGGCCACGGGGAAGCCTCAGGACACATTGGGAAGACTATGTCAGCCGGCTGGCCTGGGAACGCTTCGAGATCCCCCGAGAGGAGCTGGACGAAGTGGCTGGGGAGAGGGAAGTCTGGGCTTCTCTGCTTAGGCTGCTGCCCCCGCAACCCGACCTCGGATAAGCGGAAGAAAATGGATACATTTAGTATGACAGCTATACTATTATATTGAGTAAAAAAAACTAACTTGTGTCTTTAAAAAACCTTACAAATTATATGTTTTCTAGTAAAACTCACAAAGATACATCTCCAGGCATTATTATATTACAGGCATTTTGACACATTTTGCATGTTTGATTTAGGAAATATGATTGAATATATTTTCATTGCTTTTTTCGCATTATCTCAGTATTTTAGGAATATTACTGTCATATTGAGTAAAAAGCTACTTTTTGTTTGCAAGATTTGAAAAAGCATATGTTTCGAGTAAAACTCCGTAGAATGCATTATTTGAGGCATCATTAGACATTTTGCATGTGTAGTTTATGAGTTATGATTAAATAAATGTCATATTGAGTGTGACAGTTTACTTTCATAAAGAGTAAAACCTAATTTTTGTTTTTGCAAACCTTACTAAAACAACTGATTCTAGTTAAACTCACATGGATTCAATAATACAGGCATTTTTACACATTTTGCATGTTTAGTTTAGAAATTATGATTGAATACATTTTTATGGCTTTTTTCGCATTATCTCAGGATTTTAAGAACCTTACTGTCATATTGAGTAAAATAAATACTTTTTGTGTTTGCAAGCCTTAAGAAAGCATATGTTTCGAGGAAAACTCCCAATAATCCATTATTTCAAACATTATTAGCCATTTTGCATGAATAGTTTAGGAGTTATGATTAAAAAAATGTCATATTGAGTGTGACAGTTTACTTTCATAAAGAGTAAAACCTAATTTTTGTTTTTGCAAACTTCACTAAAACAACTGATTCTAGTAAAACTCACATGGATTCAATAATACAGGCATTTATACACATTTTGCATGTTTATTTTAGAAATTATGATTGAATACATTTTTATGGCTTTTTTCGCATTATCTCAGGATTTTAAGAACATTACTGTCATATTGAGTAAAAAAAATACTTTTTGTGTTTGCAAGCCTTAAGAAAGCATATGTTTTGAGGAAAACTCCCAAGAATCCATTATTTCAAACATTATTAGCCATTTTGCATGAATAGTTTAGGAGTTATGATTAAAAAACTATCATATTGAGTGTGACAGTTTACTTTCATAAAGAGTAAAACCTAATTTTTGTTTTTGCAAACTTCACTAAAACAACTGATTCTAGTAAAACTCACATGGATTCAATAATACAGGCATTTTTACACATTTTGCATGTTTATTTTAGAAATTATGATTGAATACATTTGTATGGCTTTTTTCGCATTATCTCAGGATTTTAAGAACATTACTGTCATATTGAGTAAAAAAATACTTTTTGTGTTTGCAAGCCTTAAGAAAGAATATGTTTCGAGGTAAACTCCCAAGGATCCATTATTTCAAACATTAGCCATTTTGCATGAGTGGTTTAGGAGTTATGATTAAAAAATTGTCATATTGAGTGTGACAGTTTACTTTCATAAAGAGTAAAACCTAATTTTTGTTTTTGCAAACTTCACTAAAACAACTGATTCTAGTAAAACTCACATGGAATCAATAATACAGGCATTTTTACACATTTTGCATGTTTAGTTTAGAAATTATGATTGAATACATTTGTTTTTCTTTTTTTGCATTATCTCAAGAGTTTAAGAACATTACTGTAATATTGAGTACAAAAATACTTTTTGTGTTTGCAAGCCTTAAGAAAACATATGTTTCGAGGAAAACTCCCAAGGATCCATTATTTCAAACATTATTAGCCATTTTGCATGAATAGTTTAGGAGTTATGATTAAAACATTGTCATATTGAGTGTGACAGTTTACTTTCATAAAGAGTAAAACCTAATTTTTGTTTTTGCAAACTTCACTAAAACAACTGATTCTAGTAAAACTCACATGGATTCAATAATACAGGCATTTTTACACATTTTGCATGTTTAATTTAGAAATTATGATTAAATACATTTTTATGGCTTTTTTCGCAATATCTCAGGATTTTAAGAACATTACTGTCATTTTGAGTAAAAAAATACTTTTTGTGTTTGCAAGACTTAAGAAAGCATATGTTTCGAGGTAAACTCCCAAGGATCCATTATTTCAAAAATTATTAGCCATTTTGCATGAGTGGTTTAGGAGTTATGATTAAAAAATTGTCATATTGAGTGTGACAGTTTACTTTCATAAAGAGTAAAACCTAATTTTTGCTTTTGCAAACCTTACTAAAACAACTGATTCTAGTGAAACTCACATGGATTTAATATTACTGGCATTTTTAGACATTTTGCATTGTTGGTTTAGGAATTATGTTGGAATACATTTTTATTGCTTTTTTCGCATTATCTCAGAATTTTAAGAACATTACTGTCATATTGAGTACAAAAAATACTTTTTGTGTTTGCAAGCCTTAAGAAAGCATATGTTTCAAGGAAAACTCCCAAGGATCCATTATTTCAAACATTATTAGCCATTTTGCATGAGTAGTTTAGGAGTTATGATGAAAAAACTGTCATATTGAGTGTGACAGTTTACTTTCATAGAGTAAAACCTAATTTTTGTTTTTGCAAACTTCACTAAAACAACTGATTCTATTAAAACTCACATGGATTCAATAATACAGGCATTTTTACACATTTTGCATGTTTATTTTAGAAATTATGATTGAATACATTTTTATGGCTTTTTTCGCATTATCTCAGGATTTTAAGAACATTACTGTCATATTGAGTAAAAAAATACTTTTTGTGTTTGCAAGCCTTAAGAAAGAATATGTTTCGAGGTAAACTCCCAAGGATCCATTATTTCAAACATTATTAGCCATTTTGCATGAGTGGTTTAGGAGTTCTGATTAAAAAACTACTCATGCAAAATGGCTAATAATGTTTGAAATAATGGATCCTTGGGAGTTTTCCTTGAAACATATGCTTTCTTAAGGCTTGCAAAGACAAAAAGTATTTTTTGTACTCAATATGACAGTAATGTTCTTAAAATTCTGAGATAATGCGAAAAAAGCAATAAAAATGTATTCCAACATAATTCCTTAACCAACAATGCAAAATGTCTAAAAATGCCAGTATTATTAAATCCATGTGAGTTTCACTAGAATCAGTTGTTTTAGTAAGGTTTGCAAAAGCAAAAATTAGGTTTTAATCTTTATGAAAGTAAACTGTCACACCAATATGACAATTTTTTAATCATAACTCCTAAACCACTCATGCAAAATGGCTAATAATGTTTGAAATAATGGATCCTTGGGAGTTTACCTCGAAACATATGCTTTCTTAAGGCTTGCAAACACAAAAAGTATTTTTTTACTCAATATGACAGTAATGTTCTTAAAATCCTGAGATAATGCGAAAAAAGCCATAAAAATGTATTCAATCATAATTTCTAAAATAAACATGCAAAATGTGTAAAAATGCCTGTATTATTGAATCCATGTGAGTTTTAATAGAATCAGTTGTTTTAGTGAAGTTTGCAAAAACAAAAATTAGGTTTTACTCTTTATGAAAGTAAACTGTCACACTCAATATGACTAAAACAACTGATTCTAGTAAAACTCACATGGATTTAATATTACAGGCATTTGTAGACATTTTGCATTGTTGGTTTAGGAATTATGTTGGAATACATTTTTATTGCTTTTTTCGCATTATCTCAGGAATTTAAGAACATTACTGTCATATTGAGTAAAAAAATACTTTTTGTGTTTGCAAGCCTTAAGAAAGCAAATGTTTCGAGGAAAACTCCCAGGATCCATTATTTCAAACATTATTAGCCATTTTGCATGAGTAGTTTAGGAGTTATGATTAAAAAACTGTCATATTGAGTGTGACAGTTTATATTTATAAAGAGTAAAACCTAATTTTTGATTTTGCAAACCTTACTAAAACAACTGATTCTAGTAAAACTCACATGGATTTAATATTACAGGCATTTTTAGACATTTTGCATTGTTGGTTTAGGAATTATGTTGGAATACATTTTTATTGCTTTTTTCGCATCATCTCAGAATTTTAAGAACATTACTGTCATATTGAGTAAAAACTACTTTTTGTGGTTGCAAGCCTTAAAAAAGCATATGTTTCGAGTAAAACTTACAAGAATGCATTATTTCAGGCAATGTTAGCTCATTTTTAAGTGTAGTTTAGGAGTTATGTTTAATATACTGTACATTGTCCTGGTAAAAAAAAAACTAATTTTTGTATTTGCAAAAATTTCAAACACAACCTAATCTAGTTAAACTCACATGGATTCGATATTACAGGCATTTTTACAAATTTTGCATGTTTGATTTAGGAAATATGATTGAATATATTTTCATTGCTTTTTTCGCATTATCTCAGGATTTTAGGAATATTACTGTCATATTGAGTAAAAAACTACTTTTTGTGTTTGCAAGATTTGAAAAAGCAAATGTTTCGAGTAAAACTCCGTAGAATGCATTATTTGAGGTATCATTAGACATTTTGCATGTGTAGTTTAGGTGTTATGATTAAATACATGTCATATTGAGTGTGACAGTTTACATTCATAAAGAGTAAAACCTAATTTTTGTTTTTGCAAACCTTTCTAAAACAACTGATTCTAGTAAAACTCACACGGATTCAATATAACAGGCATTTTTACACATTTTGCATGTTTAGTTTAGAAATTATGATTGAATACATTTTTATTGCTTTTTTCGCATTATCTCAGGATTTTAAGAACATTACTGTCATATTGAGTAAAAAAAGACTTTTTGTGTTTGCAAGCCTTAAAAAAGCACATGTTTCGAGGAAAACTCCCAAGGATCCATTATTTCAAACATTATTAGCCATTTTGCATTAGTAGTTTAGGAGTTATGATTAAAAAACTGTCATATTGAGTGTGACAGTTTACTTTCCTAAAGAGTAAAACCTAACTTTTGTTTTTGCAAACCTTACTAAAACAACTGATTCTAGTAAAACTCACATGGATATAATATTACAGGCAAGAGATTTTGCATTGTTGGTTTAGGAATTATGTTGGAATACATTTTTACTGCTTTTTTCGCATTATCTCAGAATTTTAAGAACATTACTTTCATATTGAGTAAAAAACTACTTTTTGTGTTTGCAAGCCTTAAAAAAGCATATGTTTCGAGTAAAACTCACAAGAATGCATTATTTCAGGCAATATTAGCTCATTTTTATGTTCAGTTTAGGAGTTATGTTTAATTTACTGTCATGTTGAGTGTACATTGTCATGGTGAAAAAAACCTAATTTTTCTAATTGCAAAACATACATTGATTCAATATTACAGGCATTTTTACACATTTTGCATGTTTGGTTTAGGAATTATAATGGAATACATTTTTTTTTTGCTTTTTTCGTATTATCTCAGGATTTTAAGAACATTACTGTCATATTGAGTAAAAAACTACTTTTTGTGTTTGCAAGATTTAAAAAAGCATATGTTTTGAGTAAAACTCCCAAGGATGCATTATTTCAGGCATCAATAGCCATTTTGCTTGTGTGGATTAGGAGTTTTTAAATAACTGTCATATTGCGTGTGGCAGTTATACAGTTATTATGAGTAAAACCTAATTTTTGTATTTTTAAAGCTTATAAACCTCCTGATTCTAGTAAAATTCACAAAGATACAATATTACAGGCATTTTTAGACATAATGCAGGTTTGGTTTTGGAGTTAGGTTTATAACTTTTCATATTTAGTATGACAGTTATACTGTCATATTAAGTAAAAAAAAAAAGACTTGTGTCTTTGCAAACCTTACAAAATATTTTTTTCCAGTAAAACTCACAAAGATACATTTCTCTTATTAGCCATTTTGCATGTGTGGTTTCGGAGTTATGTTTAAATAACTGTCAGATACAGAGACAGAGACAGTATACATGGGGAAGGCGTGGCGCAGTTGGGAGAGTGGCCGTTCCAGCAACCTGAGGGTTCTTGGTTCGATCCCCACCTTCTACCAACCTCGTCACGTCCGTTGTGTCCTTGAGGGAGACACTTTACCCTTGCTCCTGATGGGTTGTGGTTAGGGCCTTGCATGCCAGCTCCCGTGTGAATGTGTGTGTGAATGGATGAATGGAAAAATAGTGTCAAAGCGCTTTGTGTACCTTGAAGCTAGAAAAGCGCTATACAAGTATAACCCATTTACCATAGTGAGTAAAACCAAATGTTTGTATTTACAAACCTTACAAAAACAACCCATTCTAGTAAAAGTCACACAGATACAATATTTTAGGCATTTTTAGACATAATGCAAGTTTGGTTTTGGAGTTATGTTTATATAACCTCCTTTCTGAGGCGCCACCTTATCGTGGTAGAGGAGTTTGCGTGTCCCACTGATCCTAGGAGCTATGCTGTCTGTGGGCTTCTATGCCCCCTTGTAGGCTCTCCCAAGACAAATAGGTCCTAGGTGAGGGATCAGACAAAGAGCAGCTCAAAGACCTTTATGAAAAGTACAAATCGAGGTCCTAGATTTTTCCTCGCCCGGACACGGGTCACCGTGGCTCCCCTGTGGAGCCAGGCCCAGAGGTGGGGCACGATGGCGAGCGCCTGTTGGCTGGCTCAGCTCAATGAAGCAACGTGGTTCCCTCCTCCAATGGGCTCACCACTCATGGGCTGGGTTATAGAGGTCGGGTGCAGTGTGAGCTGAGCGGCAGCTGAAGGCAGGGCACTTGGCGGTCCGATCATCGGCTACATAAGCTAGCTCTTCTGACGTGAAATGTCACCTCGCTGGGAGGGAAGGAGCCTGAGGTGGTGTGCGAGGTGGAAAAGTTCCGGCTAGATATAGTTGGACTCACTTCGACGCACAGGAACCTGTTCTCTCGAGAGGGGCTGGACTCTCTTCCACTATGGCGTTGCAAGCAATGAGAGGCTGGGGTGGCAATTCTTGTTGTCCCCCCGCCTCAAAGACAAGAGTATGGGGTATCGGACTGTCTGATTGTGGCGGGTCGCTCCCTGTATGATCGGTGTAGGGCAGCCTTGGTCCGCTTAGGCTGCCGTTTGTCACCGATTCTGTTGTTAACTTTTATGGACAGAATTGCAGTCATGGCGTTGAGGGGATCCGGTTTGGTGGTTGCAGGATTAGGTCTCTGCTTTTTGCAGTTGATGTGGTTCTGATGGCTTCAACTGGCCAGGATCTCCAGCTCTCATTGGATGGCCGAGTATGAAGCGACTGGGATGAGAATCAGCACCTCCAAGTCCGAGTCCATGGTTCTCGCCCGGTAAAGGGTGGGGTGCCATTTCCAGGTTGAGGAGGCGATGGCACATACTAGATGGCCCCAAGTGGAGGAGTTCAAGTACCTAGGAGTCTTGTTCACGAGTGAGGGAAGAGTGGATCATGAGATCCACAGGCGGATCGGTGCGGCGTCTTCAGTAATGAGGACGCTATATCGATCCATTGTGGTGAAGAAGGAGCTGAGCCAGAATTAAAAGCTCTAAATTTACCGGTCGATCTACATTCCCATCCTGCACCCATGGTCATGGTTATGACCGAAAAGACAAGCGGCCAAATTGAGTTTCCTCCGCCGGGTGGCGGGTCTCTCCCTTAGAGATAGGATAAGAAGCTCTGTCATCCGGGAGGAACTCAGAGTAAAGCGCTGCTCCTCCACATTGAGAGGAGCCAGATGAGGTGGTTCGGGCATCTGCTCAGGATGCCACCCGAACGCCTCCCGAGGGAGGTGTTTAGGGCAAGTCCGACCGGCAGGAGGCCACGGGGAAGACCCAGGACACATTGGGAAGATTATGTCTCCCGGCTGGCCTGGGAACGCCTCAGGATCCCCCAAGAAGAGCTGGAAGAAGTGGCTGGGGAGAGGGAAGTCTGGGCTTCTCTGTTTAGGCTGCTGCCCCCGCAACCCGACCTCGGTTAAGCGGAAGAAAATGGATGGATTTAGTAACGACAACAAAAAATGATTCTAGTAAAACTCACATGGATACAATTTTACAGGTAATGCATGTTTGGTTTTGGAATTATGTTTATATAACTTTCATATGTATTATGACAGTTATACTGTCATCTTGAGTAAAACTAACTTGTGTCTTTACAAACATTACAAACTATGTTTTTCCAGTAAAACTCACAAAAATAATTTTTTCCAGGCATTATTAGACATTTTTCATGTGTGGTTTAGGAAATATGTTTAAATAACTGTCATATTGAATGTGGCAGTTATACTGTTATTATGTGTAAAACCAAATTTTTGTATTTGCAAACCTTACAAAAACAACTGATTCTAGTAAAACTCACATAGATTCAATATTACAGGCATTTTTAGACATTTCACATGTTTGAATACATTTTTATTGCTTTTTTCGTTTGGGCAAGTCCGATCGGCAGGAAGCCACGGGGAAGACCCAGGACACATTGGGAAGACTATGTCTCAGGCTGGCCTGGGAACGCCTCGGGATCCCCCGAGAAGAGCTGGACAAAGTGGCTGGGGAGAGGGAAGTCTGGGCTTCTCTGCTTAAGCTGCTTCCCCCGCAACCCGACCTCGGATAAGCGGAAGAAAATGGATGGATTTAGTATGACAGTTATACTGTCATATTGAGTAAAAAAAACTGTTTTTCATAGATTCAATATTACAGGCATCTTTAGATGGATTGCATGTTTGGTTTTGGAGATATGTTTATACAACTTTCATATTTAGTATGACAGTTATACTGTCATATTGAGTAAAAAAAAAAAACTTGTGTCTGCAAACCTTACAAAAGATTATTATTCTAGTAAAACTAACAAAGATACATTTTTCCAAGCATTATTAGCATTTGTTGTTTTGGAGTTATAATGCTTGCATTGAGAGACGACGGGCTCGGGTGGCAATTCTTGTTGCCCCCCGGCTCAAAGCCTGCACGTTGGAGTTCAACCCAGTGGACCAGTGGGTAGCTTTCCTCCGCCTTCGGGTGGGGGGACGGGTCCTGACTGTTGTTTGGCCTTACGCGCCAAACGGCAGCTCAGAGTACCCACCCTTTTTGGATTCACTCGAGGGAGTACTGGAAAGTGCTCCACCGGGTGATTCCCTCGTTCTACTGGGGGCCTTCAACGCTCATCTTGGCAACAACAGTGAAACCTGGAGAGGCGTGATTGGGAAGAATGGCCGCCCGGATCTGAACCCGAGTGGTGTTTTGTTATTGGACTTTTGTGCTCGTCACAGATTGTCAATAACAAACACCAAGTTCAAACATAAGGGTGTCCATATGTGCACTTGGCACCAGGACACCCTAGGCCGCAGTTCCATGATCGATTTTGTAGTTGTGTCATCGGATTTGCGGTCTCATGTTTTGGACACTCGGGTGAAGAGAGGGGCCGAGCTTTCTACCGATCACCACCTGGTGGTGAGTTGGCTGCGATGGTGGGGGAGGATGCCTGACAGACCTGGCAGGCCCAAACGCATTGTGAGGGTTTGCTGGGAACGCCTCCGGAAGAACTTTGAACATGTCACGAGGGAGGCGCTGGACATTGAGTCTGAGTGGACCATGTTCCGTGCCTCTCTTGTCGAGCCGGCTGATTGGAGCTGTGGCCGCAAGGAGTTTGGTGCCTGTCGTGGCGGTAATCCTAGAACCCGCTGGTGGACACCAGCAGTGAGGGATGCCGTCAAGCTGAAGAAAGAGCCTATCGGGTCCTTTTGGCTCATGGGACTCCAGAGGCAGCCGACAGGCCAAGCGAAGTGTGGCTTCAGCGGTCGCAGAGGCAAAAACTCGGACATGGGAGGAGTTTGGAGAAGCCATGGAAAACGACTTCCAGACGGCTTCGAAGCGATTCTGGACCACCATCCGCCGGCTCAAGGGGGGGCAGCAGTGCACTGTAACACCGTGTATGGTGAGGATGGTGCGCTGCTGACCTCTACTGCAGCTGTTATTGATCGGTGGAGGGAATACTTCGAAGACCTCCTTAATCCCACCAACATGTCTTCCTATGAGGAAGCAGTGCCTGGGGAGTCTGTGGTGGGCTCTCCTATTTCTGGGGATGAGGATGCCAAGGTAGTTAAAAAGCTCCTCAATGGCAACGCCCTGGGGGTGGATGAGATCCGTCCGGAGTTCCTTAAGGCTCTGGATGCTGTGGGGCTGTCGTGGTTGACAAGACTCTGCAACATCGCGTGGACATCGGGGGCGGTACTTCTGGATTGGGAGACCGGGGTGGTGGTTCCTCTCTTTAAGAAGGGGAACCAGAGGGTGTGTTTCAACTATCGTGAGATCACACTCCTCAGTCTTCCCGGTAAGGTCTATTCATGTGTACTGGAGAAGAGGCTACGCCGGATAGTCGAACCTCGGATTCAGGAGGAACAGTGTGGTTTACGTCCTGGTCGTGGAACTGCGGACCAGCTTTATACTCTCGGCAGGGTCCTTGAGGGTGCATGGGAGTTTGCCCAACCAGTCTACATGTGCTTTATGGACTTGGAGAAGGCATTCGACCATTTACCCCTGGAAGTCCTGTGGGGAGTGCTTAGAGTATGGGGTAACGGACTGTCTTATTGTGGCGGTTCGCTCCCTTTACAAGAGTCAGAGCTTGGTCCGCATTGCCGGCAGTAAGTCGGACCCGTTTCCAGTGAGGGTTGGACTCTGCCAAGGCTGCCCTCTTTCACCGATTCTGTTCATAACCTTTATGGACAGAATTTCTAGGCGCAGTCAGGGCGTTGAGGGGATCCGGTTTGGTGTCTGCAGGATTAGGTCTGTGCTATTTGCAGATGATGTGGTCCTGATGGCTTCATCTGGCCAAGATCTTCAGCCCTCACTGGATCGGTTCGCAGACGAGTGTGAAGTGACTGGGATGTGAATCAGCACCTCCAAGTCCGAGTCCATGGTTCTCGCCCGGAAAAGGGTGGAGTGCCATCTCCGGGTTGGGGAGGAGATCTTGCCCCAAGTGGAGGAGTTCAAGGACCTCAGAGTCTTGTTCACGAGTGAGGGAAGAGTGGATCGTGAGATCGACAGGCGGAACGGTGCGGCGTCTTCAGTAATGCGGACGCTGTATTGATCCGTTGTGGTGAAGAAGGAGCTGAGCCGGAAGGCAAAGCTCTCGATTTACCGGTCGATCTACGTTCCCATCCTCACCTATGGTCATGAGCTTTGTGTCATGGCCGAAAGGACAAAATCACGGGTACAAGCGGCCGAAATGAGTTTCCTCCGCCGGGTGGCGGGGCTCTCCCTTAGAGATAGGGTGAGAAGCTATGTCATCCGGGAGGAGCTCAAAGTAAAGCCATTGCTCCTCCATTTCGAGAGGAGCCAGATGAGGTGGTTCGGGCATCTGGTCAGGATGCCACCCGAACGCCTCCCTAGGGAGGTGTTTCGGGCACGTCCGACCGGTAGGAGGCCCAGGAAGACCCAGGAAACGGGAAGCTTATCTCTCCCGGCTGGCCTGGGAACGCCCCAGGATCCCCCGGGAGGAGCTGGACGAAGTGGCTGGGGAGAGGAAAGTCTGGGCTTCCCTGCTTAGGCTGCAGCCCCCGCGACCGACCTCGGATAAGCGGAAGAAAATGGATGGCTGGATGGAGGAGTTATGTTTAAATAACTGTCATAAAGAGTAAAACCTCATTTTTGTATTTGTAAACCTTACCAAAACAACTGATTTTAGTAAAACTCACACAGATTCAATATTACAGGCATTTTTAGACATTTTGCTTATTTGGTGTAGGAATTATGATGGAATACATTGTTTTTGCTTATTTCGCATTATCTCAGGATTTTAAGAACTTTACTGTCATATAGAGGAAACCCAATACTTTTTGTGTTTGCAAGCCTTAAAAAAGCATATGTTTCGAGTAAAACTCACAAGAATGCCTTATTTCAGGCATTATTAGCCATTTTTTATGTGTAGTTTAGGCATACTTGCCAATACTCCTGGATTTTCCAGGAGACTCCCGAAATTCAGCGCCTCTCCCGAAAACCTCCCGGGACAAATTTTCTCCCGAAAATCTCCCGAAATTCAGGCTGATCTGAGTGAGGACAGCCTGTATTCACGTCTGCTTTCCCACGATATAAACAGCATGCCTGCCCAATCACATTATAACTGTAGAATGATCGAGGGCGAGTTCTTGGTTTCTTATGTGGGTTTATTGTTAGGTAGTTTCATTAACGTCCTCCCAGCGCGGTAACAACACAAAACAACAGCAGTCACGTTTTCGTCTACCGTAAAGCAGTTTGTCTGCCGTAAACAGCAATGTTGTGACACTCTTTAAACAGGGCAATACTGCCATCTACTGTACATGCATATGTGACAATAACATCCAGGGCTTTTAGAGAGTGCAGTGCACAACTGCGCACACAACAAGGAGACAAAGCAGAAGAACGCGGAAGATACAGCCATGGCGACGCCGACGACGAGTAAGATGAAGAAACACGCTTATAAGTTCCAAGCCGCAGCTGCGATTGGACCTGGATAGCCTCCGGGAAGAAGTAGTGGAATACCAAGTGCTTTTCCTCAGGAAGCAAAGATTGACCGGTTTTTGGCCATGCTCAGGAGGGATGGAAAATTCCAGACTCTCGTGCATTTGATGAAAGCACTTTTGTGCGTGCCACACAGCAATGCATCATCAGAGAGGGTGTTCAGCATGGTTATAAAAATAGTGACAGAGAATAGAACAAGGATGGACAATTCAACCCTTAACTCAACAATGAGTAGATGAGTGTTATGTGTGTATATATGTGTAAATAAATGAAAACTGAAATTCAAGTATTTATTTTATATATATATATATATATATATATATATATATATATATATATATATATATATATATATATGTCTTATATCTCCTGATGATTGAGGGAACCCCTCATGAAACAGGCCTGTAGAGATGAAGTAGTCTTGTGATTTTTTTCCCCACACATACATATATATATATATATATATATATATATATATATATATATAGCTAGAATTCACTGAAAGTCAAGTTTTTTTAATATAAGTGTGTATATATATATATATATATATATATATATATATATATATATATATATATATATATATATATATGTATATATATATATATATGTGAAATACTTGACTTGGTGAATTCTAGCTCTAAATATACTCCTCCCCTCTTAACCACACCCCCAACCACGCCTCCACCCCACCCCCGACCATGCCTTCCCCACCCCCACCTCCTGAAATCGGAGGTCTCAATGTTGGCAAGTATGAGTTTAGGAGTTATGTTTAAATAACTGTCATAGTGAGTGTGGCAGTTACACTGTCATATTGAGTAAAAAAAACTAACTTGTGTCTTTGCAAACCTCACAAAAGAAAACGTTTCTAATAAAAATCACAAAGATACATTTCTTCACGCATTATTAGACATTTTTCATGTGTGGTTTAGGAATTATGTTTAAATAACTGTCATATTGAGTGTGGCAGTTATACTGCCATTATGTGTAAAACTTAATTTTGTATTTGCAAACCTTATAAAAACAACTGATTCTAGTAAAACATAGATTCAATTTTACAGGCATTTTTAGACATTTTACATGTTTGGTTTAGGAGTTGTGTTTGAATACATTTTTTATTGCTATTTTCGTTAGGGCAAGGCCGACCGGCAGGAGGCCACGGGGAAGACCCAGGGCACATTGGGAAGACTATCATTCAAGTACCTTGGGGTGTGGGTGGACAATAAGCTGGACTGGACTATTAACACAGACCACTTGTACAGGAAAGGACAGAGCTGTACTTCCTGAGGCGGCTGTCCTTTGTCCCACACGCCATTAGACTGTACAACTTTTCTCTGGGGGGAGGGGGGCTACTAGGATGACAGGGGATGCAAATCAATAAGAGTGCAATATTTTTTCAAAACATGGTCACTACTGCCTAGTTTCTCTTGTTATATTCTTATTTTACTGTTATATTTTTATTCTCATTGTTGCTTTTTATTTTTATTCTATTGTAATATGTTTCTATTTTGTTTCAATTTATACCCCCATTATTTACTTTTCACTTTTTACAATTTTGTACACTACTGCTGGAATTTAAATTTTCCTGAGGGAACTCTCCTGAAGGAATCAATAAAGTACTATCTATGTATCTATCTATTTATGTCTCCTGGCTGGCCTGTAAATGCCTCGGGATCCCCCGAGAAGAGCTGGACAAAGTGGCTGGGGAGAGGAAAGTCTGGGCTTCTCTGCTTAGGCTGCTGCCCCCGCAACCTGACCTCGGATAAGCAGGAAGAAAATGGATGGATTTTGTATGACAGTTATACTGTCATATTAAGTAAAAAACTAACTTGGGTCTTTGCAAACATTACAAAATATATTTTTTCTAGTAAAACTCACAAAGATACATAACTCAAGGCATTATTAGCCATTTTGCATGTGTGGTTTAGGACTTAGGTTTAAATAATCGTCAGATTGAGTGTGACAGTATACTGTCATAGTGAGTAAACCCATATTTTGTAATTGCAAACCATATGAAAACAAATGATTCTACTAAAACTCACATGGATACAATATTACGGGCATTTTTAGACATAATGCATGTTTGGTTTTGGAGTAATGTTTATATATTTTTCATATTTTGTATGACAGTAATACTGTCATATTGAATTAAAAAAACTAACTTGTATCTGTAGAAATCTTAAAAAATATTTTTTTTTACCAGTAAAACTCACAAAGAGACATTTCTCCAGGCATTATTAGCCATTGTGCACATGTGGTTTAGGAGTTATGTTTAAATAAATGTCAAATTGAATGTGGCAGTTATACTGTTATTATGAGTAAAACCTAATTTTTGTAAATGTTAACCTTACCACAATACCTGATTCTGGTAAAACTCACATAGATTCAATATTACAGGCATTTTTAGACATTTTACATGTTTGGTTTAGAGTTGTGTTTGAATACATTTGTATTGCTTTTTTTATTAGGGCAAGTCCGACGGGCAGGAGGCCGCGGGGAAGACCCAGGACACATTGGGAAGACTATGTCTCCCGGCTGGGCTGTCGAACGCCTCGGGATCCCCCGAGAAGAGCTGGACGAAGTGGTTGGGGATAGGGAAGTCCGGCTTCTCTGCTTAGGCTGCTGCCCCTGCAACCGGACCTCGGATAAGCGGAAGAAAATGGATGTTATACTGTCATATTAAGTAAAAAAAAAACTAACTTACAAAATATATTTTTTCTAGTAAAACTCACAAAGATACATATCTACAGGCATTAATAGCCATTTTGCATTTGTTGTTTAGGAGTTATGTTTAAATAACTGTCATAGTGAGTAAAACCTAATTTTTGTATTTGCAAAAACCTTACAAAAACAACTGATTCTAGTAAAACTCACATGGATGCAATATTGCAGGCATTTTTAGACATGATGCATGTTTGATTTTGGAGTTGTGTTTATATAACTTTCATATTTAGTATTACAGTAATACTGTCATATTGAGTAATAAAAACTAACTTGTGTCTTACAAACCTTACAAAATATTTTTTTTCCTGCAAAACTCACAAAGAGACATTTCTCCAGGCATTATTAGCCATTTGGCATGTGTGGTTTAGGAGTTATGTTTAAATAACTGTCAGATTGAGTGTGACAGTATACTGTGAGTAAAACCCATATTTTGTATTTGCAAACCTTACAAAAACAACTGATTCTAGTAAAACTCACATGGATACAAAATTACAGGCATTTTTAGAGATAATGCATGTTTGGTTTTGGAGTTATGTTTATATAACTTTCATATTTAGTATGACAGTAACACTGTCATATTGAGTAAAAAAAACTAACTTGTGTCGGTACAAACATTACGAAATATTTTTTTTTCCAGTAAAACTCACAAAGAGACATTTCTCCAGGCATTAATAGCCATTGTGCATGTGTGGTTTAGGAGTTATGTTTAAATAGATGTCAAATTGAATGTGGCAATTATACTGTCATTATGGGTGAAACTTAATTTTTGTAATTGTAAACCTTACCAAAATACCTGATTCTGGTAAAACTCACATAGATTCAATATTACATGCATTTTTAGACGGATTGCATGTTTGGTTTTGGAGTTTTGATTATACAACTTTCATATTTAGTATGACAGTTATACTGTATATTACTATTGAGTAAAAAAAAAACCTAACTTGTGTCTTTGCAAACCTTACAAAAGATCGTTATTCTAGTAAAGACTTAGACTTAGACTTTCTTTTTATTGTCATTCAAATTTGAACTTTACAGCACAGATAAGAACGAAATGTCGTAGTGCAGGATAAAAAAGCAATAAGGTGCATATTTCGGTACATAAATATATATAAATAATATATAAATACTATATATATATATATATATATATATATATATATATATATATATATATATATATATATATATATATATGCATATATATATATATAATAAATAAATATATATACATATATATAAATAGATAAATAGATTACTGTGCAGATAAATATATTGCACTTTTTCCACATGCGCCCACGTTTATGGGTGTATGTTATATTGTTTCTTTCATTCCAGCGAGTTAATTCATTTTGAGGGGAGTTGAGGATATAATTTAATTATGATGCGTTCAAGAGTCTTACGGCCTGAGGGAAGAAGCTGCTACAGAAGCTTCGGAGGCTGCGGAACCTCTTTCTAGAGTCCATAGTGAAAACTGTCCTTGGTGGGGGTGGGAGGAGTCTTTGCAAATTTTCTGAGCCCTGGTCAGGCAGCACTTTTTGCGATCTCCTGGATAGGAGGAAGAGAAGTCCTGATGATCTTTTCCGCCGTCCTCACCACTCTCTGGAGATACTTCCAGTCTGAGGCACTGCAGGCTCCAGTCCAGACAGAGATGCTATGCTGTTGGTCAGCAGGCTCGCTATAACAACGATACATCTCTCCAAGCATTATTAGCTATTTTGCATTTGTTGTTTAGGAGTTATGTTTAAATAACTGTCAAAGTAAATAAAACCTAATTTTGGTATTTGAAAACCTTACAAAAACAACTGATTCTAGTAAAACTCACACAGATACAATATTACAGGCATTTTTAGACATAATACATGTTTGGTTTTGGAGTAATGTTTGGCGCAGTGGAAGAATGGCCGTGCGCGACCCGAGGGTCCCTGGTTCAATCCCCACCTAGTACCAACCTCGTCATGTCCGTTGTGTCCTGAACAAGACACTTCACCCTTGCTCCTGATGGGTGCTGGTTAGCGCCTTGCATGGCAGCTCCCTCCATCAGTGTGTGAATGGGTAAATGTGGAAGTAGTGTCAAAGCGCTTTGAGTACCTTGAAGGTAGAAAAGCGCTATACAAGTACAACCCATTTATTTATTTATTTATTTATATATAGTATGACAGCTATACTGTTATATTGAGTAAAAAAAACTAACTTGTGTCTTTACAAACCTTACACAATATATTTTTTCTAGTAAAACTCACAAAGAGACATTTCCCCAGGTATTATTAGCCATTGTGCATGTGTGGTTTAGGAGTTATGTTTAAATAAATGTCAAATTGAATGTGGCAGGTATACTGTCATGAGTAAAACCCAATTTTTGTAATTGTAAACCTTACCAAAATACCTGATTCTGGTAAAACTCACATAGATTGAATATTACATGCATTTTTAGACGGATTGCTTGTTTGGTTTTGGAGTTATGTTTTTACAACTGTCATATTTAGTATGACAGTTATACTGTCATATTGAGTAAAAAAAACAACTAACTTACAAAAGATCATTATTCTGGTAAAGACTTAGACTTTTTTTTAATTGTCATTCAAATTTGAACTTTACAGCATAGATAACACAATTTCGTTACATAAGCTCATGGTAGTGCAGGATAAAAAAGCAATAAGGTGCATATATAAATAAATATAAATAATATATAAATATACATATAAAATAAATAAATATACTTAAATATATATAAATAAATAAAAAGATTACTGTGCAGATAAATATATTGCACTTTTTCCACATGCGCCACGTTTATGGGTGTATGTTATATTGTTTTTTTTTTTTTATTCCAGCGAGTTAATCCATTTTGAGGGGAGTTGAGGGGATAATTTAATTATAATGCGTTCAAGAGTCTTACGGCCTGAGGGAAGAAGCTGGAGGTTCTGCTTCGGAGGCTGCGGAACCTCTTTCTAGAGTCCAGAAGTGAAAACAGTCCTTGGTGGGGGTGGGAGGAGTCTTTGCAAATTTTCTGAGCCCTGGTCAGGCAGCGCTTTTTGCGATCTCCTGGATAGGAGGAAGAGGATTCCTGAAGATCTTTTCCGCCGTCCTCACCACTCTCTGGAGAGACTTCCAGTCTGAGGCACTGCAGGCTCTAGTCCAGACAGAGATGCTGTTGGTCAGCAGGCTCTCTATAACAAAGATACAGTTCTCCAAGCATTATTAGCTATTTGCATTTGTTGTTTAGGATTTATGTTTAAATAACTGTCATAGTGAGTAAAACCTAAATTTTGTATTTGCAAACCTTACAAAAACAATTGATTCTAGTAAAACTCACAAATAAAATATCACAGGCATTTTTAGACATAATACATGTTTGGTTTTAGAGTTGTGTTTATATAACTTTCGTATTTAGTATTACAGTAATACTGTCATATTGAGTTAAAAAAAAGAACTAACTTGTGTCTTTACTAACCTTACAAAATATTTTTCGAAGTAAAACTCAAAGATACATTTCTACAGGCATTATTAGCCATTTTGCATGTGCGGTTTAGGATTTATGTTTAAATAACTGTCATATTGAGTGTGACAGTAAGTCATAGTGAGTAAAACAAACTAACTTGTGTCTTTGCAATGCTTACAAAAGAAAATGTTACTAGTAAAACTCACAAAAGATACATTTCTTCATGCATTATTAGAAAATGTTCATGTGTAGTTTAGGAGTTATGTTTTAATAACTGTCAAATTGAGTGTGGCAGTTATACTGTCATTAAGTGTTAAACCTAATTTTTGTATTTGCAAACCTTACAAAAACAACTGATTCTAGTAAAACTCACATAGATTCAATATTGCAGGCATTTTAGACATTTCACATGTTTGGTTTAGGAGTTGTGTTTGAATACATTTTAATTGCTTTTTTCGTTAAGGCAAGTCCGACCGGCAGGAGGCCACGGGGAAGCCCCAGGACACATTGGGAAGACTATGTCAGCCGGCTGGCCTGGGAACGCTTCGAGATCCCCCGAGAAGAGCTGGACGAAGTGGCTGGGGAGAGGGAAGTCTGGGCTTCTCTGCTTAGGCTGCTGCCCCCGCAACCCGACCTCGGATAAGCGGAAGAAAATGGATACATTTAGTATGACAGCTATACTATTATATTGAGTAAAAAAAACTAACTTGTGTCTTTAAAAAACCTTACAAATTATATGTTTTCTAGTAAAACTCACAAAGATACATCTCCAGGCATTATTATATTACAGGCATTTTGACACATTTTGCATGTTTGATTTAGGAAATATGATTGAATATATTTTCATTGCTTTTTTCGCATTATCTCAGTATTTTAGGAATATTACTGTCATATTGAGTAAAAAGCTACTTTTTGTTTGCAAGATTTGAAAAAGCATATGTTTCGAGTAAAACTCCGTAGAATGCATTATTTGAGGCATCATTAGACATTTTGCATGTGTAGTTTATGAGTTATGATTAAATAAATGTCATATTGAGTGTGACAGTTTACTTTCATAAAGAGTAAAACCTAATTTTTGTTTTTGCAAACCTTACTAAAACAACTGATTCTAGTTAAACTCACATGGATTCAATAATACAGGCATTTTTACACATTTTGCATGTTTAGTTTAGAAATTATGATTGAATACATTTTTATGGCTTTTTTCGCATTATCTCAGGATTTTAAGAACCTTACTGTCATATTGAGTAAAATAAATACTTTTTGTGTTTGCAAGCCTTAAGAAAGCATATGTTTCGAGGAAAACTCCCAATAATCCATTATTTCAAACATTATTAGCCATTTTGCATGAATAGTTTAGGAGTTATGATTAAAAAAATGTCATATTGAGTGTGACAGTTTACTTTCATAAAGAGTAAAACCTAATTTTTGTTTTTGCAAACTTCACTAAAACAACTGATTCTAGTAAAACTCACATGGATTCAATAATACAGGCATTTATACACATTTTGCATGTTTATTTTAGAAATTATGATTGAATACATTTTTATGGCTTTTTTCGCATTATCTCAGGATTTTAAGAACATTACTGTCATATTGAGTAAAAAAAATACTTTTTGTGTTTGCAAGCCTTAAGAAAGCATATGTTTTGAGGAAAACTCCCAAGAATCCATTATTTCAAACATTATTAGCCATTTTGCATGAATAGTTTAGGAGTTATGATTAAAAAACTATCATATTGAGTGTGACAGTTTACTTTCATAAAGAGTAAAACCTAATTTTTGTTTTTGCAAACTTCACTAAAACAACTGATTCTAGTAAAACTCACATGGATTCAATAATACAGGCATTTTTACACATTTTGCATGTTTATTTTAGAAATTATGATTGAATACATTTGTATGGCTTTTTTCGCATTATCTCAGGATTTTAAGAACATTACTGTCATATTGAGTAAAAAAATACTTTTTGTGTTTGCAAGCCTTAAGAAAGAATATGTTTCGAGGTAAACTCCCAAGGATCCATTATTTCAAACATTAGCCATTTTGCATGAGTGGTTTAGGAGTTATGATTAAAAATTGTCATATTGAGTGTGACAGTTTACTTTCATAAAGAGTAAAACCTAATTTTTGTTTTTGCAAACTTCACTAAAACAACTGATTCTAGTAAAACTCACATGGAATCAATAATACAGGCATTTTTACACATTTTGCATGTTTAGTTTAGAAATTATGATTGAATACATTTGTTTTTCTTTTTTCGCATTATCTCAAGAATTTAAGAACATTACTGTAATATTGAGTACAAAAATACTTTTTGTGTTTGCAAGCCTTAAGAAAACATATGTTTCGAGGAAAACTCCCAAGGATCCATTATTTCAAACATTATTAGCCATTTTGCATGAGTAGTTTAGGAGTTATGATTAAAACATTGTCATATTGAGTGTGACAGTTTACTTTCATAAAGAGTAAAACCTAATTTTTGTTTTTGCAAACTTCACTAAAACAACTGATTCTAGTAAAACTCACATGGATTCAATAATACAGGCATTTTTACACATTTTGCATGTTTAATTTAGAAATTATGATTAAATACATTTTTATGGCTTTTTTCGCAATATCTCAGGATTTTAAGAACATTACTGTCATTTTGAGTAAAAAAATACTTTTTGTGTTTGCAAAACTTAAGAAAGCATATGTTTCGAGGTAAACTCCCAAGGATCCATTATTTCAAAAATTATTAGCCATTTTGCATGAGTGGTTTAGGAGTTATGATTAAAAAATTGTCATATTGAGTGTGACAGTTTACTTTCATAAAGAGTAAAACCTAATTTTTGCTTTTGCAAACCTTACTAAAACAACTGATTCTAGTGAAACTCACATGGATTTAATATTACTGGCATTTTTAGACATTTTGCATTGTTGGTTTAGGAATTATGTTGGAATACATTTTTATTGCTTTTTTCGCATTATCTCAGAATTTTAAGAACATTACTGTCATATTGAGTACAAAAAATACTTTTTGTGTTTGCAAGCCTTAAGAAAGCATATGTTTCAAGGAAAACTCCCAAGGATCCATTATTTCAAACATTATTAGCCATTTTGCATGAGTAGTTTAGGAGTTATGATTAAAAAACTGTCATATTGAGTGTGACAGTTTACTTTCATAGAGTAAAACCTAATTTTTGTTTTTGCAAACTTCACTAAAACAACTGATTCTATTAAAACTCACATGGATTCAATAATACAGGCATTTTTACACATTTTGCATGTTTATTTTAGAAATTATGATTGAATACATTTTTATGGCTTTTTTCGCATTATCTCAGGATTTTAAGAACATTACTGTCATATTGAGTAAAAAAATACTTTTTGTGTTTGCAAGCCTTAAGAAAGAATATGTTTCGAGGTAAACTCCCAAGGATCCATTATTTCAAACATTATTAGCCATTTTGCATGAGTGGTTTAGGAGTTATGATTAAAAAACTACTCATGCAAAATGGCTAATAATGATTGAAATAATGGATCCTTGGGAGTTTTCCTTGAAACATATGCTTTCTTAAGGCTTGCAAACACAAAAAGTATTTTTTGTACTCAATATGACAGTAATGTTCTTAAAATTCTGAGATAATGCGAAAAAAGCAATAAAAATGTATTCCAACATAATTCCTTAACCAACAATGCAAAATGTCTAAAAGTGCCAGTATTATTAAATCCATGTGAGTTTCACTAGAATCAGTTGTTTTAGTAAGGTTTGCAAAAGCAAAAATTAGGTTTTAATCTTTATGAAAGTAAACTGTCACACCAATATGACAATTTTTTAATCATAACTCCTAAACCACTCATGCAAAATGGCTAATAATGTTTGAAATAATGGATCCTTGGGAGTTTACCTCGAAACATATGCTTTCTTAAGGCTTGCAAACACAAAAAGTATTTTATTACTCAATATGACAGTAATGTTCTTAAAATCCTGAGATAATGCGAAAAAAGCCATAAAAATGTATTCAATCATAATTTCTAAAATAAACATGCAAAATGTGTAAAAATGCCTGTATTATTGAATCCATGTGAGTTTTAATAGAATCAGTTGTTTTAGTGAAGTTTGCAAAAACAAAAATTAGGTTTTACTCTTTATGAAAGTAAACTGTCACACTCAATATGACTAAAACAACTGATTCTAGTAAAACTCACATGGATTTAATATTACAGGCATTTTTAGACATTTTGCATTGTTGGTTTAGGAATTATGTTGGAATACATTTTTATTGCTTTTTTCGCATTATCTCAGGAATTTAAGAACATTACTGTCATATTGAGTAAAAAAAAACTTTTTGTGTTTGCAAGCCTTAAGAAAGCAAATGTTTCGAGGAAAACTCCCAGGATCCATTATTTCAAACATTATTAGCCATTTTGCATGAGTAGTTTAGGAGTTATGATTAAAAAACTGTCATATTGAGTGTGACAGTTTATTTTTATAAAGAGTAAAACCTAATTTTTGATTTTGCAAACCTTACTAAAACAACTGATTCTAGTAAAACTCACATGGATTTAATATTACAGGCATTTTTAGACATTTTGCATTGTTGGTTTAGGAATTATGTTGGAATACATTTTTATTGCTTTTTTCGCATTATCTCAGAATTTTAAGAACATTACTGTCATATTGAGTAAAAACTACTTTTTGTGGTTGCAAGCCTTAAAAAAGCATATGTTTCGAGTAAAACTTACAAGAATGCATTATTTCAGGCAATGTTAGCTCATTTTTAAGTGTAGTTTAGGAGTTATGTTTAATTTACTGTCATATTGAGTGTACATTGTCCTGGTGAAAAAAAAACTAATTTTTGTATTTGCAAAAATTTCAAACACAACCTAATCTAGTTAAACTCACATGGATTCGATATTACAGGCATTTTTACAAATTTTGCATGTTTGATTTAGGAAATATGATTGAATATATTTTCATTGCTTTTTTCGCATTATCTCAGGATTTTAGGAATATTACTGTCATATTGAGTAAAAAACTACTTTTTGTGTTTGCAAGATTTGAAAAAGCAAATGTTTCGAGTAAAACTCCGTAGAATGCATTATTTGAGGTATCATTAGACATTTTGCATGTGTAGTTTAGGTGTTATGATTAAATACATGTCATATTGAGTGTGACAGTTTACTTTCATAAAGAGTAAAACCTAATTTTTGTTTTTGCAAACCTTACTAAAACAACTGATTCTAGTAAAACTCACACGTAATCAATATAACAGGCATTTTTACACATTTTGCATGTTTAGTTTAGAAATTATGATTGAATACATTTTTCTTGCTTTTTTCGCATTATCTCAGGATTTTAAGAACATTACTGTCATATTGAGTAAAAAAAGACTTTTTGTGTTTGCAAGCCTTAAAAAAAGCACATGTTTCGAGGAAAACTCCCAAGGATCCATTATTTCAAACATTATTAGCCATTTTGCATTAGTAGTTTAGGAGTTATGATTAAAAAACTGTCATATTGAGTGTGACAGTTTACTTTCCTAAAGAGTAAAACCTAACTTTTGTTTTTGCAAACCTTACTAAAACAACTGATTCTAGTAAAACTCACATGGATATAATATTACAGGCAAGAGATTTTGCAATGTTGGTTTAGGAATTATGTTGGAATACATTTTTACTGCTTTTTTCGCATTATCTCAGAATTTTAAGAACATTACTTTCATATTGAGTAAAAAACTACTTTTTGTGTTTGCAAGCCTTAAAAAAGCATATGTTTCGAGTAAAACTCACAAGAATGCATTATTTCAGGCAATATTAGCTCATTTTTATGTTCAGTTTAGGAGTTATGTTTAATTTACTGTCATGTTGAGTGTACATTGTCATGGTGAAAAAAACCTAATTTTTCTAATTGCAAAACATACATTGATTCAATATTACAGGCATTTTTACACATTTTGCATGTTTGGTTTAGGAATTATAATGGAATACATTTTTTTTTTGCTTTTTTCGTATTATCTCAGGATTTTAAGAACATTACTGTCATATTGAGTAAAAAACTACTTTTTGTGTTTGCAAGATTTAAAAAAGCATATGTTTTGAGTAAAACTCCCAAGGATGCATTATTTCAGGCATCAATAGCCATTTTGCTTGTGTGGATTAGGAGTTTTTAAATAACTGTCATATTGCGTGTGGCAGTTATACAGTTATTATGAGTAAAACCTAATTTTTGTATTTTTAAAGCTTATAAACCTCCTGATTCTAGTAAAATTCACAAAGATACAATATTACAGGCATTTTTAGACATAATGCAGGTTTGGTTTTGGAGTTAGGTTTATAACTTTTCATATTTAGTATGACAGTTATACTGTCATATTAAGTAAAAAAAAAAGACTTGTGTCTTTGCAAACCTTACAAAATATTTTTTTCCAGTAAAACTCACAAAGATACATTTCTCTTATTAGCCATTTTGCATGTGTGGTTTCGGAGTTATGTTTAAATAACTGTCAGATACAGAGACAGAGACAGTATACATGGGGAAGGCGTGGCGCAGTTGGGAGAGTGGCCGTTCCAGCAACCTGAGGGTTCTTGGTTCGATCCCCACCTTCTACCAACCTCGTCACGTCCGTTGTGTCCTTGAGGGAGACACTTTACCCTTGCTCCTGATGGGTTGTGGTTAGGGCCTTGCATGCCAGCTCCCGTGTGAATGTGTGTGTGAATGGATGAATGGAAAAATAGTGTCAAAGCGCTTTGTGTACCTTGAAGCTAGAAAAGCGCTATACAAGTATAACCCATTTACCATAGTGAGTAAAACCAAATGTTTGTATTTACAAACCTTACAAAAACAACCCATTCTAGTAAAAGTCACACAGATACAATATTTTAGGCATTTTTAGACATAATGCAAGTTTGGTTTTGGAGTTATGTTTATATAACCTCCTTTCTGAGGCGCCACCTTATCGTGGTAGAGGAGTTTGCGTGTCCCACTGATCCTAGGAGCTATGCTGTCTGTGGGCTTCTATGCCCCCTTGTAGGCTCTCCCAAGACAAATAGGTCCTAGGTGAGGGATCAGACAAAGAGCAGCTCAAAGACCTTTATGAAAAGTACAAATCGAGGTCCTAGATTTTTCCTCGCCCGGACGCGGGTCACCGTGGCTCCCCTGTGGAGCCAGGCCCAGAGGTGGGGCACGATGGCGAGTGCCTGTTGGCTGGCTCAGCTCAATGAAGCAACGTGGTTCCCTCCTCCAATGGGCTCACCACTCATGGGCTGGGTTATAGAGGTCGGGTGCAGTGTGAGCTGAGCGGCAGCCGAAGGCAGGGCACTTGGCGGTCCGATCATCGGCTACATAAGCTAGCTCTTCTGACGTGAAATGTCACCTCGCTGGGAGGGAAGGAGCCTGAGGTGGTGTGCGAGGTGGAAAAGTTCCGGCTAGATATAGTTGGACTCACTTCGACGCACAGGAACCTGTTCTCTCGAGAGGGGCTGGACTCTCTTCCACTATGGCGTTGCAAGCAATGAGAGGCTGGGGTGGCAATTCTTGTTGTCCCCCCGGCTCAAAGACAAGAGTATGGGGTATCGGACTGTCTGATTGTGGCGGGTCGCTCCCTGTATGATCGGTGTAGGGCAGCCTTGGTCCGCTTAGGCTGCCGTTTGTCACCGATTCTGTTGTTAACTTTTATGGACAGAATTGCAGTCATGGCGTTGAGGGGATCCGGTTTGGTGGTTGCAGGATTAGGTCTCTGCTTTTTGCAGTTGATGTGGTTCTGATGGCTTCAACTGGCCAGGATCTCCAGCTCTCATTGGATGGCCGAGTATGAAGCGACTGGGATGAGAATCAGCACCTCCAAGTCCGAGTCCATGGTTCTCGCCCGGTAAAGGGTGGGGTGCCATTTCCAGGTTGAGGAGGCGATGGCACATACTAGATGGCCCCAAGTGGAGGAGTTCAAGTACCTAGGAGTCTTGTTCACGAGTGAGGGAAGAGTGGATCATGAGATCCACAGGCGGATCGGTGCGGCGTCTTCAGTAATGAGGACGCTATATCGATCCATTGTGGTGAAGAAGGAGCTGAGCCAGAATTAAAAGCTCTAAATTTACCGGTCGATCTACATTCCCATCCTGCACCCATGGTCATGGTTATGACCGAAAAGACAAGCGGCCAAATTGAGTTTCCTCCGCCGGGTGGCGGGTCTCTCCCTTAGAGATAGGATAAGAAGCTCTGTCATCCGGGAGGAACTCAGAGTAAAGCGCTGCTCCTCCACATTGAGAGGAGCCAGATGAGGTGGTTCGGGCATCTGCTCAGGATGCCACCCGAACGCCTCCCGAGGGAGGTGTTTAGGGCAAGTCCGACCGGCAGGAGGCCACGGGGAAGACCCAGGACACATTGGGAAGATTATGTCTCCCGGCTGGCCTGGGAACGCCTCAGGATCCCCCAAGAAGAGCTGGAAGAAGTGGCTGGGGAGAGGGAAGTCTGGGCTTCTCTGTTTAGGCTGCTGCCCCCGCAACCCGACCTCGGTTAAGCGGAAGAAAATGGATGGATTTAGTAACGACAACAAAAAATGATTCTAGTAAAACTCACATGGATACAATTTTACAGGTAATGCATGTTTGGTTTTGGAATTATGTTTATATAACTTTCATATGTATTATGACAGTTATACTGTCATCTTGAGTAAAACTAACTTGTGTCTTTACAAACATTACAAACTATGTTTTTCCAGTAAAACTCACAAAAATAATTTTTTCCAGGCATTATTAGACATTTTTCATGTGTGGTTTAGGAAATATGTTTAAATAACTGTCATATTGAATGTGGCAGTTATACTGTTATTATGTGTAAAACCAAATTTTTGTATTTGCAAACCTTACAAAAACAACTGATTCTAGTAAAACTCACATAGATTCAATATTACAGGCATTTTTAGACATTTCACATGTTTGAATACATTTTTATTGCTTTTTTCGTTTGGGCAAGTCCGATCGGCAGGAGGCCACGGGGAAGACCCAGGACACATTGGGAAGACTATGTCTCAGGCTGGCCTGGGAACGCCTCGGGATCCCCCGAGAAGAGCTGGACAAAGTGGCTGGGGAGAGGGAAGTCTGGGCTTCTCTGCTTAAGCTGCTTCCCCCGCAACCCGACCTCGGATAAGCGGAAGAAAATGGATGGATTTAGTATGACAGTTATACTGTCATATTGAGTAAAAAAAACTTTTTTTCATAGATTCAATATTACAGGCATCTTTAGATGGATTGCATGTTTGGTTTTGGAGATATGTTTATACAACTTTCATATTTAGTATGACAGTTATACTGTCATATTGAGTAAAAAAAAAAAACTTGTGTCTGCAAACCTTACAAAAGATTATTATTCTAGTAAAACTAACAAAGATACATTTTTCCAAGCATTATTAGCATTTGTTGTTTTGGAGTTATAATGCTTGCATTGAGAGACGACGGGCTCGGGTGGCAATTCTTGTTGCCCCCCGGCTCAAAGCCTGCACGTTGGAGTTCAACCCAGTGGACCAGTGGGTAGCTTTCCTCCGCCTTCGGGTGGGGGGACGGGTCCTGACTGTTGTTTGGCCTTACGCGCCAAACGGCAGCTCAGAGTACCCACCCTTTTTGGATTCACTCGAGGGAGTACTGGAAAGTGCTCCACCGGGTGATTCCCTCGTTCTACTGGGGGCCTTCAACGCTCATCTTGGCAACAACAGTGAAACCTGGAGAGGCGTGATTGGGAAGAATGGCCGCCCGGATCTGAACCCGAGTGGTGTTTTGTTATTGGACTTTTGTGCTCGTCACAGATTGTCAATAACAAACACCAAGTTCAAACATAAGGGTGTCCATATGTGCACTTGGCACCAGGACACCCTAGGCCGCAGTTCCATGATCGATTTTGTAGTTGTGTCATCGGATTTGCGGTCTCATGTTTTGGACACTCGGGTGAAGAGAGGGGCCGAGCTTTCTACCGATCACCACCTGGTGGTGAGTTGGCTGCGATGGTGGGGGAGGATGCCTGACAGACCTGGCAGGCCCAAACGCATTGTGAGGGTTTGCTGGGAACGCCTCCGGAAGAACTTTGAACATGTCACGAGGGAGGCGCTGGACATTGAGTCTGAGTGGACCATGTTCCGTGCCTCTCTTGTCGAGCCGGCTGATTGGAGCTGTGGCCGCAAGGAGTTTGGTGCCTGTCGTGGCGGTAATCCTAGAACCCGCTGGTGGACACCAGCAGTGAGGGATGCCGTCAAGCTGAAGAAAGAGCCTATCGGGTCCTTTTGGCTCATGGGACTCCAGAGGCAGCCGACAGGCCAAGCGAAGTGTGGCTTCAGCGGTCGCAGAGGCAAAAACTCGGACATGGGAGGAGTTTGGAGAAGCCATGGAAAACGACTTCCAGACGGCTTCGAAGCGATTCTGGACCACCATCCGCCGGCTCAAGGGGGGGCAGCAGTGCACTGTAACACCGTGTATGGTGAGGATGGTGCGCTGCTGACCTCTACTGCAGCTGTTATTGATCGGTGGAGGGAATACTTCGAAGACCTCCTTAATCCCACCAACATGTCTTCCTATGAGGAAGCAGTGCCTGGGGAGTCTGTGGTGGGCTCTCCTATTTCTGGGGATGAGGATGCCAAGGTAGTTAAAAAGCTCCTCAATGGCAACGCCCTGGGGGTGGATGAGATCCGTCCGGAGTTCCTTAAGGCTCTGGATGCTGTGGGGCTGTCGTGGTTGACAAGACTCTGCAACATCGCGTGGACATCGGGGGCGGTACTTCTGGATTGGGAGACCGGGGTGGTGGTTCCTCTCTTTAAGAAGGGGAACCAGAGGGTGTGTTTCAACTATCGTGAGATCACACTCCTCAGTCTTCCCGGTAAGGTCTATTCATGTGTACTGGAGAAGAGGCTACGCCGGATAGTCGAACCTCGGATTCAGGAGGAACAGTGTGGTTTACGTCCTGGTCGTGGAACTGCGGACCAGCTTTATACTCTCGGCAGGGTCCTTGAGGGTGCATGGGAGTTTGCCCAACCAGTCTACATGTGCTTTATGGACTTGGAGAAGGCATTCGACCATTTACCCCTGGAAGTCCTGTGGGGAGTGCTTAGAGTATGGGGTAACGGACTGTCTTATTGTGGCGGTTCGCTCCCTTTACAAGAGTCAGAGCTTGGTCCGCATTGCCGGCAGTAAGTCGGACCCGTTTCCAGTGAGGGTTGGACTCTGCCAAGGCTGCCCTCTGTCACCGATTCTGTTCATAACCTTTATGGACAGAATTTCTAGGCGCAGTCAGGGCGTTGAGGGGATCCGGTTTGGTGTCTGCAGGATTAGGTCTGTGCTATTTGCAGATGATGTGGTCCTGATGGCTTCATCTGGCCAAGATCTTCAGCCCTCACTGGATCGGTTCGCAGACGAGTGTGAAGTGACTGGGATGTGAATCAGCACCTCCAAGTCCGAGTCCATGGTTCTCGCCCGGAAAAGGGTGGAGTGCCATCTCCGGGTTGGGGAGGAGATCTTGCCCCAAGTGGAGGAGTTCAAGGACCTCAGAGTCTTGTTCACGAGTGAGGGAAGAGTGGATCGTGAGATCGACAGGCGGAACGGTGCGGCGTCTTCAGTAATGCGGACGCTGTATTGATCCGTTGTGGTGAAGAAGGAGCTGAGCCGGAAGGCAAAGCTCTCGATTTACCGGTCGATCTACGTTCCCATCCTCACCTATGGTCATGAGCTTTGTGTCATGGCCGAAAGGACAAAATCACGGGTACAAGCGGCCGAAATGAGTTTCCTCCGCCGGGTGGCGGGGCTCTCCCTTAGAGATAGGGTGAGAAGCTCTGTCATCCGGGAGGAGCTCAAAGTAAAGCCATTGCTCCTCCATTTCGAGAGGAGCCAGATGAGGTGGTTCGGGCATCTGGTCAGGATGCCACCCGAACTTCTCCCTAGGGAGGTGTTTCGGGCACGTCCGACCGGTAGGAGGTCCAGGAAGACCCAGGAAACGGGAAGCTTATCTCTCCCGGCTGGCCTGGGAACGCCCCAGGATCCCCCGGGAGGAGCTGGACGAAGTGGCTGGGGAGAGGAAAGTCTGGGCTTCCCTGCTTAGGCTGCAGCCCCCGCGACCGACCTCGGATAAGCGGAAGAAAATGGATGGCTGGATGGAGGAGTTATGTTTAAATAACTGTCATAAAGAGTAAAACCTCATTTTTGTATTTGTAAACCTTACCAAAACAACTGATTTTAGTAAAACTCACACAGATTCAATATTACAGGCATTTTTAGACATTTTGCTTATTTGGTGTAGGAATTATGATGGAATACATTGTTTTTGCTTATTTCGCATTATCTCAGGATTTTAAGAACTTTACTGTCATATAGAGGAAACCCAATACTTTTTGTGTTTGCAAGCCTTAAAAAAGCATATGTTTCGAGTAAAACTCACAAGAATGCCTTATTTCAGGCATTATTAGCCATTTTTTATGTGTAGTTTAGGCATACTTGCCAATACTCCTGGATTTTCCAGGAGACTCCCGAAATTCAGCGCCTCTCCCGAAAACCTCCCGGGACAAATTTTCTCCCGAAAATCTCCCGAAATTCAGGCTGATCTGAGTGAGGACAGCCTGTATTCACGTCTGCTTTCCCACGATATAAACAGCATGCCTGCCCAATCACATTATAACTGTAGAATGATCGAGGGCGAGTTCTTGGTTTCTTATGTGGGTTTATTGTTAGGTAGTTTCATTAACGTCCTCCCAGCGCGGTAACAACACAAAACAACAGCAGTCACGTTTTCGTCTACCGTAAAGCAGTTTGTCTGCCGTAAACAGCAATGTTGTGACACTCTTTAAACAGGGCAATACTGCCATCTACTGTACATGCATATGTGACAATAACATCCAGGGCTTTTAGAGAGTGCAGTGCACAACTGCGCACACAACAAGGAGACAAAGCAGAAGAACGCGGAAGATACAGCCATGGCGACGCCGACGACGAGTAAGATGAAGAAACACGCTTATAAGTTCCAAGCCGCAGCTGCGATTGGACCTGGATAGCCTCCGGGAAGAAGTAGTGGAATACCAAGTGCTTTTCCTCAGGAAGCAAAGATTGACCGGTTTTTGGCCATGCTCAGGAGGGATGGAAAATTCCAGACTCTCGTGCATTTGATGAAAGCACTTTTGTGCGTGCCACACAGCAATGCATCATCAGAGAGGGTGTTCAGCATGGTTATAAAAATAGTGACAGAGAATAGAACAAGGATGGACAATTCAACCCTTAACTCAACAATGAGTAGATGAGTGTTATGTGTGTATATATGTGTAAATAAATGAAAACTGAAATTCAAGTATTTATTTTATATATATATATATATATATATATATATATATATATATATATATATATATATATATATATGTCTTATATCTCCTGATGATTGAGGGAACCCCTCATGAAACAGGCCTGTAGAGATGAAGTAGTCTTGTGATTTTTTTCCCCACACATACATATATATATATATATATATATATATATATATATATATATAGCTAGAATTCACTGAAAGTCAAGTTTTTTTAATATAAGTGTGTATATATATATATATAAATATATATATATATATATATATATATATATATATATATATATATATATATATATATATATATATATATATATATATATATATATATATATATATATATATATATATGTATATATATATATATATGTGAAATACTTGACTTGGTGAATTCTAGCTCTAAATATACTCCTCCCCTCTTAACCACACCCCCAACCACGCCTCCACCCCACCCCCGACCATGCCTTCCCCACCCCCACCTCCTGAAATCGGAGGTCTCAATGTTGGCAAGTATGAGTTTAGGAGTTATGTTTAAATAACTGTCATAGTGAGTGTGGCAGTTACACTGTCATATTGAGTAAAAAAAACTAACTTGTGTCTTTGCAAACCTCACAAAAGAAAACGTTTCTAATAAAAATCACAAAGATACATTTCTTCACGCATTATTAGACATTTTTCATGTGTGGTTTAGGAATTATGTTTAAATAACTGTCATATTGAGTGTGGCAGTTATACTGCCATTATGTGTAAAACTTAATTTTGTATTTGCAAACCTTATAAAAACAACTGATTCTAGTAAAACATAGATTCAATTTTACAGGCATTTTTAGACATTTTACATGTTTGGTTTAGGAGTTGTGTTTGAATACATTTTTTATTGCTATTTTCGTTAGGGCAAGGCCGACCGGCAGGAGGCCACGGGGAAGACCCAGGGCACATTGGGAAGACTATCATTCAAGTACCTTGGGGTGTGGGTGGACAATAAGCTGGACTGGACTATTAACACAGACCACTTGTACAGGAAAGGACAGAGCTGTACTTCCTGAGGCGGCTGTCCTTTGTCCCACACGCCATTAGACTGTACAACTTTTCTCTGGGGGGAGGGGGGCTACTAGGATGACAGGGGATGCAAATCAATAAGAGTGCAATATTTTTTCAAAACATGGTCACTACTGCCTAGTTTCTCTTGTTATATTCTTATTTTACTGTTATATTTTTATTCTCATTGTTGCTTTTTATTTTTATTCTATTGTAATATGTTTCTATTTTGTTTCAATTTATACCCCCATTATTTACTTTTCACTTTTTACAATTTTGTACACTACTGCTGGAATTTAAATTTTCCTGAGGGAACTCTCCTGAAGGAATCAATAAAGTACTATCTATGTATCTATCTATTTATGTCTCCTGGCTGGCCTGTAAATGCCTCGGGATCCCCCGAGAAGAGCTGGACAAAGTGGCTGGGGAGAGGAAAGTCTGGGCTTCTCTGCTTAGGCTGCTGCCCCCGCAACCTGACCTCGGATAAGCAGGAAGAAAATGGATGGATTTTGTATGACAGTTATACTGTCATATTAAGTAAAAAACTAACTTGGGTCTTTGCAAACATTACAAAATATATTTTTTCTAGTAAAACTCACAAAGATACATAACTCAAGGCATTATTAGCCATTTTGCATGTGTGGTTTAGGACTTAGGTTTAAATAATCGTCAGATTGAGTGTGACAGTATACTGTCATAGTGAGTAAACCCATATTTTGTAATTGCAAACCATATGAAAACAAATGATTCTACTAAAACTCACATGGATACAATATTACGGGCATTTTTAGACATAATGCATGTTTGGTTTTGGAGTAATGTTTATATATTTTTCATATTTTGTATGACAGTAATACTGTCATATTGAATTAAAAAAACTAACTTGTATCTGTAGAAATCTTAAAAAATATTTTTTTTACCAGTAAAACTCACAAAGAGACATTTCTCCAGGCATTATTAGCCATTGTGCACATGTGGTTTAGGAGTTATGTTTAAATAAATGTCAAATTGAATGTGGCAGTTATACTGTTATTATGAGTAAAACCTAATTTTTGTAAATGTTAACCTTACCACAATACCTGATTCTGGTAAAACTCACATAGATTCAATATTACAGGCATTTTTAGACATTTTACATGTTTGGTTTAGAGTTGTGTTTGAATACATTTGTATTGCTTTTTTTATTAGGGCAAGTCCGACGGGCAGGAGGCCGCGGGGAAGACCCAGGACACATTGGGAAGACTATGTCTCCCGGCTGGGCTGTCGAACGCCTCGGGATCCCCCGAGAAGAGCTGGACGAAGTGGTTGGGGATAGGGAAGTCCGGCTTCTCTGCTTAGGCTGCTGCCCCTGCAACCGGACCTCGGATAAGCGGAAGAAAATGGATGTTATACTGTCATATTAAGTAAAAAAAAACTAACTTACAAAATATATTTTTTCTAGTAAAACTCACAAAGATACATATCTACAGGCATTAATAGCCATTTTGCATTTGTTGTTTAGGAGTTATGTTTAAATAACTGTCATAGTGAGTAAAACCTAATTTTTGTATTTGCAAAAACCTTACAAAAACAACTGATTCTAGTAAAACTCACATGGATGCAATATTGCAGGCATTTTTAGACATGATGCATGTTTGATTTTGGAGTTGTGTTTATATAACTTTCATATTTAGTATTACAGTAATACTGTCATATTGAGTAATAAAAACTAACTTGTGTCTTTACAAACCTTACAAAATATTTTTTTTCCTGCAAAACTCACAAAGAGACATTTCTCCAGGCATTATTAGCCATTTGGCATGTGTGGTTTAGGAGTTATGTTTAAATAACTGTCAGATTGAGTGTGACAGTATACTGTGAGTAAAACCCATATTTTGTATTTGCAAACCTTACAAAAACAACTGATTCTAGTAAAACTCACATGGATACAAAATTACAGGCATTTTTAGAGATAATGCATGTTTGGTTTTGGAGTTATGTTTATATAACTTTCATATTTAGTATGACAGTAACACTGTCATATTGAGTAAAAAAAACTAACTTGTGTCGGTACAAACATTACGAAATATTTTTTTTTCCAGTAAAACTCACAAAGAGACATTTCTCCAGGCATTAATAGCCATTGTGCATGTGTGGTTTAGGAGTTATGTTTAAATAGATGTCAAATTGAATGTGGCAGTTATACTGTCATTATGGGTGAAACTTAATTTTTGTAATTGTAAACCTTACCAAAATACCTGATTCTGGTAAAACTCACATAGATTCAATATTACATGCATTTTTAGACGGATTGCATGTTTGGTTTTGGAGTTTTGATTATACAACTTTCATATTTAGTATGACAGTTATACTGTATATTACTATTGAGTAAAAAAAAACCTAACTTGTGTCTTTGCAAACCTTACAAAAGATCGTTATTCTAGTAAAGACTTAGACTTAGACTTTCTTTTTATTGTCATTCAAATTTGAACTTTACAGCACAGATAAGAACGAAATGTCGTAGTGCAGGATAAAAAAGCAATAAGGTGCATATTTCGGTACATAAATATATATCAATAATATATAAATACTATATATATATATATATATATATATATATATATATATATATATATATATATATATATATATATATATATATATATGCATATATATATATATATAATAAATAAATATATATACATATATATAAATAGATAAATAGATTACTGTGCAGATAAATATATTGCACTTTTTCCACATGCGCCCACGTTTATGGGTGTATGTTATATTGTTTCTTTCATTCCAGCGAGTTAATTCATTTTGAGGGGAGTTGAGGGTATAATTTAATTATGATGCGTTCAAGAGTCTTACGGCCTGAGGGAAGAAGCTGCTACAGAAGCTTCGGAGGCTGCGGAACCTCTTTCTAGAGTCCATAGTGAAAACTGTCCTTGGTGGGGGTGGGAGGAGTCTTTGCAAATTTTCTGAGCCCTGGTCAGGCAGCACTTTTTGCGATCTCCTGGATAGGAGGAAGAGGAGTCCTGATGATCTTTTCCGCCGTCCTCACCACTCTCTGGAGATACTTCCAGTCTGAGGCACTGCAGGCTCCAGTCCAGACAGAGATGCTATGCTGTTGGTCAGCAGGCTCGCTATAACAACGATACATCTCTCCAAGCATTATTAGCTATTTTGCATTTGTTGTTTAGGAGTTATGTTTAAATAACTGTCAAAGTAAATAAAACCTAATTTTGGTATTTGAAAACCTTACAAAAACAACTGATTCTAGTAAAACTCACACAGATACAATATTACAGGCATTTTTAGACATAATACATGTTTGGTTTTGGAGTAATGTTTGGCGCAGTGGAAGAATGGCCGTGCGCGACCCGAGGGTCCCTGGTTCAATCCCCACCTAGTACCAACCTCGTCATGTCCGTTGTGTCCTGAACAAGACACTTCACCCTTGCTCCTGATGGGTGCTGGTTAGCGCCTTGCATGGCAGCTCCCTCCATCAGTGTGTGAATGGGTAAATGTGGAAGTAGTGTCAAAGCGCTTTGAGTACCTTGAAGGTAGAAAAGCGCTATACAAGTACAACCCATTTATTTATTTATTTATTTATATATAGTATGACAGCTATACTGTTATATTGAGTAAAAAAAACTAACTTGTGTCTTTACAAACCTTACACAATATATTTTTTCTAGTAAAACTCACAAAGAGACATTTCCCCAGGTATTATTAGCCATTGTGCATGTGTGGTTTAGGAGTTATGTTTAAATAAATGTCAAATTGAATGTGGCAGGTATACTGTCATGAGTAAAACCTAATTTTTGTAATTGTAAACCTTACCAAAATACCTGATTCTGGTAAAACTCACATAGATTGAATATTACATGCATTTTTAGACGGATTGCTTGTTTGGTTTTGGAGTTATGTTTTTACAACTGTCATATTTAGTATGACAGTTATACTGTCATATTGAGTAAAAAAAACAACTAACTTGCGTCTTTGCAAACCTTACAAAAGATCATTATTCTGGTAAAGACTTAGACTTTTTTTTTATTGTCATTCAAATTTGAACTTTACAGCATAGATAACACAATTTCGTTACATAAGCTCATGGTAGTGCAGGATAAAAAAGCAATAAGGTGCATATATAAATAAATAAATATAAATAATATATAAATATACATATAAAATAAATAAATATACTTAAATATATATAAATAAATAAAAAGATTACTGTGCAGATAAATATATTGCACTTTTTCCACATGCGCCACGTTTATGGGTGTATGTTATATTGGTTTTTTTTTTATTCCAGCGAGTTAATCCATTTTGAGGGGAGTTGAGGGGATAATTTAATTATAATGCGTTCAAGAGTCTTACGGCCTGAGGGAAGAAGCTGGAGGTTCTGCTTCGGAGGCTGCGGAACCTCTTTCTAGAGTCCAGAAGTGAAAACAGTCCTTGGTGGGGGTGGGAGGAGTCTTTGCAAATTTTCTGAGCCCTGGTCAGGCAGCGTTTTGCGATCTCCTGGATAGGAGGAAGAGGATTCCTGAAGATCTTTTCCGCCGTCCTCACCACTCTCTGGAGAGACTTCCAGTCTGAGGCACTGCAGGCTCCAGTCCAGACAGAGATGCTGTTGGTCAGCAGGCTCTCTATAACAAAGATACAGTTCTCCAAGCATTATTAGCTATTTGCATTTGTTGTTTAGGATTTATGTTTAAATAACTGTCATAGTGAGTAAAACCTAAATTTTGTATTTGCAAACCTTACAAAAACAATTGATTCTAGTAAAACTCACAGATAAAATATCACAGGCATTTTTAGACATAATACATGTTTGGTTTTAGAGTTGTGTTTATATAACTTTCGTATTTAGTATTACAGTAATACTGTCATATTGAGTTAAAAAAAAGAACTAACTTGTGTCTTTACTAACCTTACAAAATATTTTTCGAAGTAAAACTCAAAGATACATTTCTACAGGCATTATTAGCCATTTTGCATGTGCGGTTTAGGATTTATGTTTAAATAACTGTCATATTGAGTGTGACAGTAAGTCATAGTGAGTAAAACAAACTAACTTGTGTCTTTGCAATGCTTACAAAAGAAAATGTTACTAGTAAAACTCACAAAAGATACATTTCTTCATGCATTATTAGAAAATGTTCATGTGTAGTTTAGGAGTTATGTTTTAATAACTGTCAAATTGAGTGTGGCAGTTATACTGTCATTAAGTGTTAAACCTAATTTTTGTATTTGCAAACCTTACAAAAACAACTGATTCTAGTAAAACTCACATAGATTCAATATTGCAGGCATTTTAGACATTTCACATGTTTGGTTTAGGAGTTGTGTTTGAATACATTTTAATTGCTTTTTTCGTTAAGGCAAGTCCGACCGGCAGGAGGCCACGGGGAAGCCCCAGGACACATTGGGAAGACTATGTCAGCCGGCTGGCCTGGGAACGCTTCGAGATCCCCCGAGAAGAGCTGGACGAAGTGGCTGGGGAGAGGGAAGTCTGGGCTTCTCTGCTTAGGCTGCTGCCCCCGCAACCCGACCTCGGATAAGCGGAAGAAAATGGATACATTTAGTATGACAGCTATACTATTATATTGAGTAAAAAAAACTAACTTGTGTCTTTAAAAAACCTTACAAATTATATGTTTTCTAGTAAAACTCACAAAGATACATCTCCAGGCATTATTATATTACAGGCATTTTGACACATTTTGCATGTTTGATTTAGGAAATATGATTGAATATATTTTCATTGCTTTTTTCGCATTATCTCAGTATTTTAGGAATATTACTGTCATATTGAGTAAAAAGCTACTTTTTGTTTGCAAGATTTGAAAAAGCATATGTTTCGAGTAAAACTCCGTAGAATGCATTATTTGAGGCATCATTAGACATTTTGCATGTGTAGTTTATGAGTTATGATTAAATAAATGTCATATTGAGTGTGACAGTTTACTTTCATAAAGAGTAAAACCTAATTTTTGTTTTTGCAAACCTTACTAAAACAACTGATTCTAGTTAAACTCACATGGATTCAATAATACAGGCATTTTTACACATTTTGCATGTTTAGTTTAGAAATTATGATTGAATACATTTTTATGGCTTTTTTCGCATTATCTCAGGATTTTAAGAACCTTACTGTCATATTGAGTAAAATAAATACTTTTTGTGTTTGCAAGCCTTAAGAAAGCATATGTTTCGAGGAAAACTCCCAATAATCCATTATTTCAAACATTATTAGCCATTTTGCATGAATAGTTTAGGAGTTATGATTAAAAAATTGTCATATTGAGTGTGACAGTTTACTTTCATAAAGAGTAAAACCTAATTTTTGTTTTTGCAAACTTCACTAAAACAACTGATTCTAGTAAAACTCATATGGATTCAATAATACAGGCATTTATACACATTTTGCATGTTTATTTTAGAAATTATGATTGAATACATTTTTATGGCTTTTTTCGCATTATCTCAGGATTTTTAAGAACATTACTGTCATATTGAGTAAAAAAAATACTTTTTGTGTTTGCAAGCCTTAAGAAAGCATATGTTTTGAGGAAAACTCCCAAGAATCCATTATTTCAAACATTATTAGCCATTTTGCATGAATAGTTTAGGAGTTATGATTAAAAAACTATCATATTGAGTGTGACAGTTTACTTTCATAAAGAGTAAAACCTAATTTTTGTTTTTGCAAACTTCACTAAAACAACTGATTCTAGTAAAACTCACATGGATTCAATAATACAGGCATTTTTACACATTTTGCATGTTTATTTTAGAAATTATGATTGAATACATTTGTATGGCTTTTTTCGCATTATCTCAGGATTTTAAGAACATTACTGTCATATTGAGTAAAAAAATACTTTTTGTGTTTGCAAGCCTTAAGAAAGAATATGTTTCGAGGTAAACTCCCAAGGATCCATTATTTCAAACATTAGCCATTTTGCATGAGTGGTTTAGGAGTTATGATTAAAAAATTGTCATATTGAGTGTGACAGTTTACTTTCATAAAGAGTAAAATCTAATTTTTGTTTTTGCAAACTTCACTAAAACAACTGATTCTAGTAAAACTCACATGGAATCAATAATACAGGCATTTTTACACATTTTGCATGTTTAGTTTAGAAATTATGATTGAATACATTTGTTTTTCTTTTTTCGCATTATCTCAAGAATTTAAGAACATTACTGTAATATTGAGTACAAAAATACTTTTTGTGTTTGCAAGCCTTAAGAAAACATATGTTTCAAGGAAAACTCCCAAGGATCCATTATTTCAAACATTATTAGCCATTTTGCATGAGTAGTTTAGGAGTTATGATTAAAACATTGTCATATTGAGTGTGACAGTTTACTTTCATAAAGAGTAAAACCTAATTTTTGTTTTTGCAAACTTCACTAAAACAACTGATTCTAGTAAAACTCACATGGATTCAATAATACAGGCATTTTTACACATTTTGCATGTTTAATTTAGAAATTATGATTAAATACATTTTTATGGCTTTTTTCGCAATATCTCAGGATTTTAAGAACATTACTGTCATTTTGAGTAAAAAAATACTTTTTGTGTTTGCAAGACTTAAGAAAGCATATGTTTCGAGGTAAACTCCCAAGGATCCATTATTTCAAAAATTATTAGCCATTTTGCATGAGTGGTTTAGGAGTTATGATTAAAAAATTGTCATATTGAGTGTGACAGTTTACTTTCATAAAGAGTAAAACCTAATTTTTGCTTTTGCAAACCTTACTAAAACAACTGATTCTAGTGAAACTCACATGGATTTAATAATACTGGCATTTTTAGACATTTTGCATTGTTGGTTAAGGAATTATGTTGGAATACATTTTTATTGCTTTTTTCGCATTATCTCAGAATTTTAAGAACATTACTGTCATATTGAGTACAAAAAATACTTTTTGTGTTTGCAAGCCTTAAGAAAGCATATGTTTCAAGGAAAACTCCCAAGGATCCATTATTTCAAACATTATTAGCCATTTTGCATGAGTAGTTTAGGAGTTATGATGAAAAAACTGTCATATTGAGTGTGACAGTTTACTTTCATAGGGTAAAACCTAATTTTTGTTTTTGCAAACTTCACTAAAACAACTGATTCTATTAAAACTCACATGGATTCAATAATACAGGCATTTTTACACATTTTGCATGTTTATTTTAGAAATTATGATTGAATACATTTTTATGGCTTTTTTCGCATTATCTCAGGATTTTAAGAACATTACTGTCATATTGAGTAAAAAAATACTTTTTGTGTTTGCAAGCCTTAAGAAAGAATATGTTTCGAGGTAAACTCCCAAGGATCCATTATTTCAAACATTATTAGCCATTTTGCATGAGTGGTTTAGGAGTTATGATTAAAAAACTACTCATGCAAAATGGCTAATAATGTTTGAAATAATGGATCCTTGGGAGTTTTCCTTGAAACATATGCTTTCTTAAGGCTTGCAAACACAAAAAGTATTTTTTGTACTCAATATGACAGTAATGTTCTTAAAATTCTGAGATAATGCGAAAAAAGCAATAAAAATGTATTCCAACATAATTCCTTAACCAACAATGCAAAATGTCTAAAAATGCCAGTATTATTAAATCCATGTGAGTTTCACTAGAATCAGATGTTTTAGTAAGGTTTGCAAAAGCAAAAATTAGGTTTTAATCTTTATGAAAGTAAACTGTCACACCAATATGACAAATTTTTAATCATAACTCCTAAACCACTCATGCAAAATGGCTAATAATGTTTGAAATAATGGATCCTTGGGAGTTTACCTCCAAACATATGCTTTCTTAAGGCTTGCAAACACAAAAAGTATTTTTTTACTCAATATGACAGTAATGTTCTTAAAATCCTGAGATAATGCGAAAAAAGCCATAAAAATGTATTCAATCATAATTTCTAAAATAAACATGCAAAATGTGTAAAAATGCCTGTATTATTGAATCCATGTGAGTTTTAATAGAATCAGTTGTTTTAGTGAAGTTTGCAAAAACAAAAATTAGGTTTTACTCTTTATGAAAGTAAACTGTCACACTCAATATGACTAAAACAACTGATTCTAGTAAAACTCACATGGATTTAATATTACAGGCATTTTTAGACATTTTGCATTGTTGGTTTAGGAATTATGTTGGAATACATTTTTATTGCTTTTTTCGCATTATCTCAGGAATTTAAGAACATTACTGTCATATTGAGTAAAAAAATACTTTTTGTGTTTGCAAGCCTTAAGAAAGCATATGTTTCGAGGAAAACTCCCAGGATCCATTATTTCAAACATTATTAGCCATTTTGCATGAGTAGTTTAGGAGTTATGATTAAAAAACTGTCATATTGAGTGTGACAGTTTATATTTATAAAGAGTAAAACCTAATTTTTGATTTTGCAAACCTTACTAAAACAACTGATTCTAGTAAAACTCACATGGATTTAATATTACAGGCATTTTTAGACATTTTGCATTGTTGGTTTAGGAATTATGTTGGAATACATTTTTATTGCTTTTTTCGCATTATCTCAGAATTTTAAGAACATTACTGTCATATTGAGTAAAAACTACTTTTTGTGGTTGCAAGCCTTAAAAAAGCATATGTTTCGAGTAAAACTTACAAGAATGCATTATTTCAGGCAATGTTAGCTCATTTTTAAGTGTAGTTTAGGAGTTATGTTTAATATACTGTCATATTGAGTGTACATTGTCCTGGTGAAAAAAAAACTAATTTTTGTATTTGCAAAAATTTCAAACACAACCTAATCTAGTTAAACTCACATGGATTCGATATTACAGGCATTTTTACAAATTTTGCATGTTTGATTTAGGAAATATGATTGAATATATTTTCATTGCTTTTTTCGCATTATCTCAGGATTTTAGGAATATTACTGTCATATTGAGTAAAAAACTACTTTTTGTGTTTGCAAGATTTGAAAAAGCAAATGTTTCGAGTAAAACTCCGTAGAATGCATTATTTGAGGTATCATTAGACATTTTGCATGTGTAGTTTAGGTGTTATGATTAAATACATGTCATATTGAGTGTGACAGTTTACATTCATAAAGAGTAAAACCTAATTTTTGTTTTTGCAAACCTTTCTAAAACAACTGATTCTAGTAAAACTCACACGGATTCAATATAACAGGCATTTTTACACATTTTGCATGTTTAGTTTAGAAATTATGATTGAATACATTTTTATTGCTTTTTTCGCATTATCTCAGGATTTTAAGAACATTACTGTCATATTGAGTAAAAAAAGACTTTTTGTGTTTGCAAGCCTTAAAAAAGCACATGTTTCGAGGAAAACTCCCAAGGATCCATTATTTCAAACATTATTAGCCATTTTGCATTAGTAGTTTAGGAGTTATGATTAAAAAACTGTCATATTGAGTGTGACAGTTTACTTTCCTAAAGAGTAAAACCTAACTTTTGTTTTTGCAAACCTTACTAAAACAACTGATTCTAGTAAAACTCACATGGATATAATATTACAGGCAAGAGATTTTGCATTGTTGGTTTAGGAATTATGTAGGAATACATTTTTACTGCTTTTTTCGCATTATCTCAGAATTTTAAGAACATTACTTTCATATTGAGTAAAAAACTACTTTTTGTGTTTGCAAGCCTTAAAAAAGCATATGTTTCGAGTAAAACTCACAAGAATGCATTATTTCAGGCAATATTAGCTCATTTTTATGTTCAGTTTAGGAGTTATGTTTAATTTACTGTCATGTTGAGTGTACATTGTCATGGTGAAAAAAACCAAATTTTTCTAATTGCAAAACATACATTGATTCAATATTACAGGCATTTTTACACATTTTGCATGTTTGGTTTAGGAATTATAATGGAATACATTTTTTTTTTGCTTTTTTCGTATTATCTCAGGATTTTAAGAACATTACTGTCATATTGAGTAAAAAACTACTTTTTGTGTTTGCAAGATTTAAAAAAGCATATGTTTTGAGTAAAACTCCCAAGGATGCATTATTTCAGGCATCAATAGCCATTTTGCTTGTGTGGATTAGGAGTTTTTAAATAACTGTCATATTGCGTGTGGCAGTTATACAGTTATTATGAGTAAAACCTAATTTTTGTATTTTTAAAGCTTATAAACCTCCTGATTCTAGTAAAATTCACAAAGATACAATATTACAGGCATTTTTAGACATAATGCAGGTTTGGTTTTGGAGTTAGGTTTATAACTTTTCATATTTAGTATGACAGTTATACTGTCATATTAAGTAAAAAAAAAAAGACTTGTGTCTTTGCAAACCTTACAAAATATTTTTTTCCAGTAAAACTCACAAAGATACATTTCTCTTATTAGCCATTTTGCATGTGTGGTTTCGGAGTTATGTTTAAATAACTGTCAGATACAGAGACAGAGACAGTATACATGGGGAAGGCGTGGCGCGGTTGGGAGAGTGGCCGTTCCAGCAACCTGAGGGTTCTTGGTTCGATCCCCACCTTCTACCAACCTCGTCACGTCCGTTGTGTCCTTGAGGGAGACACTTTACCCTTGCTCCTGATGGGTTGTGGTTAGGGCCTTGCATGCCAGCTCCCGTGTGAATGTGTGTGTGAATGGATGAATGGAAAAATAGTGTCAAAGCGCTTTGTGTACCTTGAAGCTAGAAAAGCGCTATACAAGTATAACCCATTTACCATAGTGAGTAAAACCAAATGTTTGTATTTACAAACCTTACAAAAACAACCCATTCTAGTAAAAGTCACACAGATACAATATTTTAGGCATTTTTAGACATAATGCAAGTTTGGTTTTGGAGTTATGTTTATATAACCTCCTTTCTGAGGCGCCACCTTATCGTGGTAGAGGAGTTTGCGTGTCCCACTGATCCTAGGAGCTATGCTGTCTGTGGGCTTCTATGCCCCCTTGTAGGCTCTCCCAAGACAAATAGGTCCTAGGTGAGGGATCAGACAAAGAGCAGCTCAAAGACCTTTATGAAAAGTACAAATCGAGGTCCTAGATTTTTCCTCGCCCGGACGCGGGTCACCGTGGCTCCCCTGTGGAGCCAGGCCCAGAGGTGGGGCACGATGGCGAGCGCCTGTTGGCTGGCTCAGCTCAATGAAGCAACGTGGTTCCCTCCTCCAATGGGCTCACCACTCATGGGCTGGGTTATAGAGGTCGGGTGCAGTGTGAGCTGAGCGGCAGCCGAAGGCAGGGCACTTGGCGGTCCGATCATCGGCTACATAAGCTAGCTCTTCTGACGTGAAATGTCACCTCGCTGGGAGGGAAGGAGCCTGAGGTGGTGTGCGAGGTGGAAAAGTTCCGGCTAGATATAGTTGGACTCACTTCGACGCACAGGAACCTGTTCTCTCGAGAGGGGCTGGACTCTCTTCCACTATGGCGTTGCAAGCAATGAGAGGCTGGGGTGGCAATTCTTGTTGTTCCCCCGGCTCAAAGACAAGAGTATGGGGTATCGGACTGTCTGATTGTGGCGGGTCGCTCCCTGTATGATCGGTGTAGGGCAGCCTTGGTCCGCTTAGGCTGCCGTTTGTCACCGATTCTGTTGTTAACTTTTATGGACAGAATTGCAGTCATGGCGTTGAGGGGATCCGGTTTGGTGGTTGCAGGATTAGGTCTCTGCTTTTTGCAGTTGATGTGGTTCTGATGGCTTCAACTGGCCAGGATCTCCAGCTCTCATTGGATGGCCGAGTATGAAGCGACTGGGATGAGAATCAGCACCTCCAAGTCCGAGTCCATGGTTCTCGCCCGGTAAAGGGTGGGGTGCCATTTCCAGGTTGAGGAGGCGATGGCACATACTAGATGGCCCCAAGTGGAGGAGTTCAAGTACCTAGGAGTCTTGTTCACGAGTGAGGGAAGAGTGGATCATGAGAGCCACAGGCGGATCGGTGCGGCGTCTTCAGTAATGAGGACGCTATATCGATCCATTGTGGTGAAGAAGGAGCTGAGCCAGAATTAAAAGCTCTAAATTTACCGGTCGATCTACATTCCCATCCTGCACCCATGGTCATGGTTATGACCGAAAAGACAAGCGGCCAAATTGAGTTTCCTCCGCCGGGTGGCGGGTCTCTCCCTTAGAGATAGGATAAGAAGCTCTGTCATCCGGGAGGAACTCAGAGTAAAGCGCTGCTCCTCCACATTGAGAGGAGCCAGATGAGGTGGTTCGGGCATCTGCTCAGGATGCCACCCGAACGCCTCCCGAGGGAGGTGTTTAGGGCAAGTCCGACCGGCAGGAGGCCACGGGGAAGACCCAGGACACATTGGGAAGATTATGTCTCCCGGCTGACCTGGGAACGCCTCAGGATCCCCCAAGAAGAGCTGGAAGAAGTGGCTGGGGAGAGGGAAGTCTGGGCTTCTCTGTTTAGGCTGCTGCCCCCGCAACCCGACCTCGGTTAAGCGGAAGAAAATGGATGGATTTAGTAACGACAACAAAAAATGATTCTAGTAAAACTCACATGGATACAATTTTACAGGTAATGCATGTTTGGTTTTGGAATTATGTTTATATAACTTTCATATGTATTATGACAGTTATACTGTCATCTTGAGTAAAACTAACTTGTGTCTTTACAAACATTACAAACTATGTTTTTCCAGTAAAACTCACAAAAATAATTTTTTCCAGGCATTATTAGACATTTTTCATGTGTGGTTTAGGAAATATGTTTAAATAACTGTCATATTGAATGTGGCAGTTATACTGTTATTATGTGTAAAACCAAATTTTTGTATTTGCAAACCTTACAAAAACAACTGATTCTAGTAAAACTCACATAGATTCAATATTACAGGCATTTTTAGACATTTCACATGTTTGAATACATTTTTATTGCTTTTTTCGTTTGGGCAAGTCCGATCGGCAGGAGGCCACGGGGAAGACCCAGGACACATTGGGAAGACTATGTCTCAGGCTGGCCTGGGAACGCCTCGGGATCCCCCGAGAAGAGCTGGACAAAGTGGCTGGGGAGAGGGAAGTCTGGGCTTCTCTGCTTAAGCTGCTTCCCCCGCAACCCGACCTCGGATAAGCGGAAGAAAATGGATGGATTTAGTATGACAGTTATACTGTCATATTGAGTAAAAAAAACAGTTTTTCATAGATTCAATATTACAGGCATCTTTAGATGGATTGCATGTTTGGTTTTGGAGATATGTTTATACAACTTTCATATTTAGTATGACAGTTATACTGTCATATTGAGTAAAAAAAAACAACTTGTGTCTGCAAACCTTACAAAAGATTATTATTCTAGTAAAACTAACAAAGATACATTTTTCCAAGCATTATTAGCATTTGTTGTTTTGGAGTTATAATGCTTGCATTGAGAGACGACGGGCTCGGGTGGCAATTCTTGTTGCCCCCCGGCTCAAAGCCTGCACGTTGGAGTTCAACCCAGTGGACCAGTGGGTAGCTTTCCTCCGCCTTCGGGTGGGGGGACGGGTCCTGGCTGTTGTTTGGCCTTACGCGCCAAACGGCAGCTCAGAGTACCCACCCTTTTTGGATTCACTCGAGGGAGTACTGGAAAGTGCTCCACCGGGTGATTCCCTCGTTCTACTGGGGGCCTTCAACGCTCATCTTGGCAACAACAGTGAAACCTGGAGAGGCGTGATTGGGAAGAATGGCCGCCCGGATCTGAACCCGAGTGGTGTTTTGTTATTGGACTTTTGTGCTCGTCACAGATTGTCAATAACAAACACCAAGTTCAAACATAAGGGTGTCCATATGTGCACTTGGCACCAGGACACCCTAGGCCGCAGTTCCATGATCGATTTTGTAGTTGTGTCATCGGATTTGCGGTCTCATGTTTTGGACACTCGGGTGAAGAGAGGGGCCGAGCTTTCTACCGATCACCACCTGGTGGTGAGTTGGCTGCGATGGTGGGGGAGGATGCCTGACAGACCTGGCAGGCCCAAACGCATTGTGAGGGTTTGCTGGGAACGCCTCCGGAAGAACTTTGAACATGTCACGAGGGAGGCGCTGGACATTGAGTCTGAGTGGACCATGTTCCGTGCCTCTCTTGTCGAGCCGGCTGATTGGAGCTGTGGCCGCAAGGAGTTTGGTGCCTGTCGTGGCGGTAATCCTAGAACCCGCTGGTGGACATCAGCAGTGAGGGATGCCGTCAAGCTGAAGAAAGAGCCTATCGGGTCCTTTTGGCTCATGGGACTCCAGAGGCAGCCGACAGGCCAAGCGAAGTGTGGCTTCAGCGGTCGCAGAGGCAAAAACTCGGACATGGGAGGAGTTTGGAGAAGCCATGGAAAACGACTTCCAGACGGCTTCGAAGCGATTCTGGACCACCAGCCGCCGGCTCAAGGGGGGGCAGCAGTGCACTGTAACACTGTGTATGGTGAGGATGGTGCGCTGCTGACCTCTACTGCAGCTGTTATTGATCGGTGGAGGGAATACTTCGAAGACCTCCTTAATCCCACCAACATGTCTTCCTATGAGGAAGCAGTGCCTGGGGAGTCTGTGGTGGGCTCTCCTATTTCTGGGGATGAGGATGCCAAGGTAGTTAAAAAGCTCCTCAATGGCAACGCCCTGGGGGTGGATGAGATCCGTCCGGAGTTCCTTAAGGCTCTGGATGCTGTGGGGCTGTCGTGGTTGACAAGACTCTGCAACATCGCGTGGACATCGGGGGCGGTACTTCTGGATTGGGAGACCGGGGTGGTGGTTCCTCTCTTTAAGAAGGGGAACCAGAGGGTGTGTTTCAACTATCGTGAGATCACACTCCTCAGTCTTCCCGGTAAGGTCTATTCATGTGTACTGGAGAAGAGGCTACGCCGGATAGTCGAACCTCGGATTCAGGAGGAACAGTGTGGTTTACGTCCTGGTCGTGGAACTGCGGACCAGCTTTATACTCTCGGCAGGGTCCTTGAGGGTGCATGGGAGTTTGCCCAACCAGTCTACATGTGCTTTATGGACTTGGAGAAGGCATTCGACCATTTACCCCTGGAAGTCCTGTGGGGAGTGCTTAGAGTATGGGGTAACGGACTGTCTTATTGTGGCGGTTCGCTCCCTTTACAAGAGTCAGAGCTTGGTCCGCATTGCCGGCAGTAAGTCGGACCCGTTTCCAGTGAGGGTTGGACTCTGCCAAGGCTGCCCTCTGTCACCGATTCTGTTCATAACCTTTATGGACAGAATTTCTAGGCGCAGTCAGGGCGTTGAGGGGATCCGGTTTGGTGTCTGCAGGATTAGGTCTGTGCTATTTGCAGATGATGTGGTCCTGATGGCTTCATCTGGCCAAGATCTTCAGCCCTCACTGGATCGGTTCGCAGACGAGTGTGAAGTGACTGGGATGTGAATCAGCACCTCCAAGTCCGAGTCCATGGTTCTCGCCCGGAAAAGGGTGGAGTGCCATCTCCGGGTTGGGGAGGAGATCTTGCCCCAAGTGGAGGAGTTCAAGGACCTCAGAGTCTTGTTCACGAGTGAGGGAAGAGTGGATCGTGAGATCGACAGGCGGAACGGTGCGGCGTCTTCAGTAATGCGGACGCTGTATTGATCCGTTGTGGTGAAGAAGGAGCTGAGCCGGAAGGCAAAGCTCTCGATTTACCGGTCGATCTACGTTCCCATCCTCACCTATGGTCATGAGCTTTGTGTCATGGCCGAAAGGACAAAATCACGGGTACAAGCGGCCGAAATGAGTTTCCTCCGCCGGGTGGCGGGGCTCTCCCTTAGAGATAGGGTGAGAAGCTATGTCATCCGGGAGGAGCTCAAAGTAAAGCCATTGCTCCTCCATTTCGAGAGGAGCCAGATGAGGTGGTTCGGGCATCTGGTCAGGATGCCACCCGAACGCCTCCCTAGGGAGGTGTTTCGGGCACGTCCGACCGGTAGGAGGCCCAGGAAGACCCAGGAAACGGGAAGCTTATCTCTCCCGGCTGGCCTGGGAACGCCCCAGGATCCCCCGGGAGGAGCTGGACGAAGTGGCTGGGGAGAGGAAAGTCTGGGCTTCCCTGCTTAGGCTGCAGCCCCCGCGACCGACCTCGGATAAGCGGAAGAAAATGGATGGCTGGATGGAGGAGTTATGTTTAAATAACTGTCATAAAGAGTAAAACCTCATTTTTGTATTTGTAAACCTTACCAAAACAACTGATTTTAGTAAAACTCACACAGATTCAATATTACAGGCATTTTTAGACATTTTGCTTATTTGGTGTAGGAATTATGATGGAATACATTGTTTTTGCTTATTTCGCATTATCTCAGGATTTTAAGAACTTTACTGTCATATAGAGGAAACCCAATACTTTTTGTGTTTGCAAGCCTTAAAAAAGCATATGTTTCGAGTAAAACTCACAAGAATGCCTTATTTCAGGCATTATTAGCCATTTTTTATGTGTAGTTTAGGCATACTTGCCAATACTCCTGGATTTTCCAGGAGACTCCCGAAATTCAGCGCCTCTCCCGAAAACCTCCCGGGACAAATTTTCTCCCGAAAATCTCCCGAAATTCAGGCTGATCTGAGTGAGGACAGCCTGTATTCACGTCTGCTTTCCCACGATATAAACAGCATGCCTGCCCAATCACATTATAACTGTAGAATGATCGAGGGCGAGTTCTTGGTTTCTTATGTGGGTTTATTGTTAGGTAGTTTCATTAACGTCCTCCCAGCGCGGTAACAACACAAAACAACAGCAGTCACGTTTTCGTCTACCGTAAAGCAGTTTGTCTGCCGTAAACAGCAATGTTGTGACACTCTTTAAACAGGGCAATACTGCCATCTACTGTACATGCATATGTGACAATAACATCCAGGGCTTTTAGAGAGTGCAGTGCACAACTGCGCACACAACAAGGAGACAAAGCAGAAGAACGCGGAAGATACAGCCATGGCGACGCCGACGACGAGTAAGATGAAGAAACACGCTTATAAGTTCCAAGCCGCAGCTGCGATTGGACCTGGATAGCCTCCGGGAAGAAGTAGTGGAATACCAAGTGCTTTTCCTCAGGAAGCAAAGATTGACCGGTTTTTGGCCATGCTCAGGAGGGATGGAAAATTCCAGACTCTCGTGCATTTGATGAAAGCACTTTTGTGCGTGCCACACAGCAATGCATCATCAGAGAGGGTGTTCAGCATGGTTATAAAAATAGTGACAGAGAATAGAACAAGGATGGACAATTCAACCCTTAACTCAACAATGAGTAGATGAGTGTTATGTGTGTATATATGTGTAAATAAATGAAAACTGAAATTCAAGTATTTATTTTATATATATATATATATATATATATATATATATATATATATATATATATATATATATATATATATATATATATATATATATGTCTTATATCTCCTGATGATTGAGGGAACCCCTCATGAAACAGGCCTGTAGAGATGAAGTAGTCTTGTGATTTTTTTCCCCACACATACATATATATATATATATATATATATATATATATATATATAGCTAGAATTCACTGAAAGTCAAGTTTTTTTAATATAAGTGTGTATATATATATATATAAATATATATATATATATATATATATATATATATATATATATATATATACATACATATATATATATATATATATATATATATATATATATATATATATATATATATATATATATATATATATATATATGTATATATATATATATGTGAAATACTTGACTTGGTGAATTCTAGCTCTAAATATACTCCTCCCCTCTTAACCACACCCCCAACCACGCCTCCACCCCACCCCCGACCATGCCTTCCCCACCCCCACCTCCTGAAATCGGAGGTCTCAATGTTGGCAAGTATGAGTTTAGGAGTTATGTTTAAATAACTGTCATAGTGAGTGTGGCAGTTACACTGTCATATTGAGTAAAAAAAACTAACTTGTGTCTTTGCAAACCTCACAAAAGAAAACGTTTCTAATAAAAATCACAAAGATACATTTCTTCACGCATTATTAGACATTTTTCATGTGTGGTTTAGGAATTATGTTTAAATAACTGTCATATTGAGTGTGGCAGTTATACTGCCATTATGTGTAAAACTTAATTTTGTATTTGCAAACCTTATAAAAACAACTGATTCTAGTAAAACATAGATTCAATTTTACAGGCATTTTTAGACATTTTACATGTTTGGTTTAGGAGTTGTGTTTGAATACATTTTTTATTGCTATTTTCGTTAGGGCAAGGCCGACCGGCAGGAGGCCACGGGGAAGACCCAGGGCACATTGGGAAGACTATCATTCAAGTACCTTGGGGTGTGGGTGGACAATAAGCTGGACTGGACTATTAACACAGACCACTTGTACAGGAAAGGACAGAGCTGTACTTCCTGAGGCGGCTGTCCTTTGTCCCACACGCCATTAGACTGTACAACTTTTCTCTGGGGGGAGGGGGGCTACTAGGATGACAGGGGATGCAAATCAATAAGAGTGCAATATTTTTTCAAAACATGGTCACTACTGCCTAGTTTCTCTTGTTATATTCTTATTTTACTGTTATATTTTTATTCTCATTGTTGCTTTTTATTTTTATTCTATTGTAATATGTTTCTATTTTGTTTCAATTTATACCCCCATTATTTACTTTTCACTTTTTACAATTTTGTACACTACTGCTGGAATTTAAATTTTCCTGAGGGAACTCTCCTGAAGGAATCAATAAAGTACTATCTATGTATCTATCTATTTATGTCTCCTGGCTGGCCTGTAAATGCCTCGGGATCCCCCGAGAAGAGCTGGACAAAGTGGCTGGGGAGAGGAAAGTCTGGGCTTCTCTGCTTAGGCTGCTGCCCCCGCAACCTGACCTCGGATAAGCAGGAAGAAAATGGATGGATTTTGTATGACAGTTATACTGTCATATTAAGTAAAAAACTAACTTGGGTCTTTGCAAACATTACAAAATATATTTTTTCTAGTAAAACTCACAAAGATACATAACTCAAGGCATTATTAGCCATTTTGCATGTGTGGTTTAGGACTTAGGTTTAAATAATCGTCAGATTGAGTGTGACAGTATACTGTCATAGTGAGTAAACCCATATTTTGTAATTGCAAACCATATGAAAACAAATGATTCTACTAAAACTCACATGGATACAATATTACGGGCATTTTTAGACATAATGCATGTTTGGTTTTGGAGTAATGTTTATATATTTTTCATATTTTGTATGACAGTAATACTGTCATATTGAATTAAAAAAACTAACTTGTATCTGTAGAAATCTTAAAAAATATTTTTTTTACCAGTAAAACTCACAAAGAGACATTTCTCCAGGCATTATTAGCCATTGTGCACATGTGGTTTAGGAGTTATGTTTAAATAAATGTCAAATTGAATGTGGCAGTTATACTGTTATTATGAGTAAAACCTAATTTTTGTAAATGTTAACCTTACCACAATACCTGATTCTGGTAAAACTCACATAGATTCAATATTACAGGCATTTTTAGACATTTTACATGTTTGGTTTAGAGTTGTGTTTGAATACATTTGTATTGCTTTTTTTATTAGGGCAAGTCCGACGGGCAGGAGGCCGCGGGGAAGACCCAGGACACATTGGGAAGACTATGTCTCCCGGCTGGGCTGTCGAACGCCTCGGGATCCCCCGAGAAGAGCTGGACGAAGTGGTTGGGGATAGGGAAGTCCGGCTTCTCTGCTTAGGCTGCTGCCCCTGCAACCGGACCTCGGATAAGCGGAAGAAAATGGATGTTATACTGTCATATTAAGTAAAAAAAAACTAACTTACAAAATATATTTTTTCTAGTAAAACTCACAAAGATACATATCTACAGGCATTAATAGCCATTTTGCATTTGTTGTTTAGGAGTTATGTTTAAATAACTGTCATAGTGAGTAAAACCTAATTTTTGTATTTGCAAAAACCTTACAAAAACAACTGATTCTAGTAAAACTCACATGGATGCAATATTGCAGGCATTTTTAGACATGATGCATGTTTGATTTTGGAGTTGTGTTTATATAACTTTCATATTTAGTATTACAGTAATACTGTCATATTGAGTAATACAAACTAACTTGTGTCTTTACAAACCTTACAAAATATTTTTTTTCCTGCAAAACTCACAAAGAGACATTTCTCCAGGCATTATTAGCCATTTGGCATGTGTGGTTTAGGAGTTATGTTTAAATAACTGTCAGATTGAGTGTGACAGTATACTGTGAGTAAAACCCATATTTTGTATTTGCAAACCTTACAAAAACAACTGATTCTAGTAAAACTCACATGGATACAAAATTACAGGCATTTTTAGAGATAATGCATGTTTGGTTTTGGAGTTATGTTTATATAACTTTCATATTTAGTATGACAGTAACACTGTCATATTGAGTAAAAAAAACTAACTTGTGTCGGTACAAACATTACGAAATATTTTTTTTTCCAGTAAAACTCACAAAGAGACATTTCTCCAGGCATTAATAGCCATTGTGCATGTGTGGTTTAGGAGTTATGTTTAAATAGATGTCAAATTGAATGTGGCAGTTATACTGTCATTATGGGTGAAACTTAATTTTTGTAATTGTAAACCTTACCAAAATACCTGATTCTGGTAAAACTCACATAGATTCAATATTACATGCATTTTTAGACGGATTGCATGTTTGGTTTTGGAGTTTTGATTATACAACTTTCATATTTAGTATGACAGTTATACTGTATATTACTATTGAGTAAAAAAAAACCTAACTTGTGTCTTTGCAAACCTTACAAAAGATCGTTATTCTAGTAAAGACTTAGACTTAGACTTTCTTTTTATTGTCATTCAAATTTGAACTTTACAGCACAGATAAGAACGAAATGTCGTAGTGCAGGATAAAAAAGCAATAAGGTGCATATTTCGGTACATAAATATATATAAATAATATATAAATACTATATATATATATATATATATATATATATATATATATATATATATATATATATATATATATATATATATATATATGCATATATATATATATAATAAATAAATATATATACATATATATAAATAGATAAATAGATTACTGTGCAGATAAATATATTGCACTTTTTCCACATGCGCCCACGTTTATGGGTGTATGTTATATTGTTTCTTTCATTCCAGCGAGTTAATTCATTTTGAGGGGAGTTGAGGATATAATTTAATTATGATGCGTTCAAGAGTCTTACGGCCTGAGGGAAGAAGCTGCTACAGAAGCTTCGGAGGCTGCGGAACCTCTTTCTAGAGTCCATAGTGAAAACTGTCCTTGGTGGGGGTGGGAGGAGTCTTTGCAAATTTTCTGAGCCCTGGTCAGGCAGCACTTTTTGCGATCTCCTGGATAGGAGGAAGAGGAGTCCTGATGATCTTTTCCGCCGTCCTCACCACTCTCTGGAGATACTTCCAGTCTGAGGCACTGCAGGCTCCAGTCCAGACAGAGATGCTATGCTGTTGGTCAGCAGGCTCGCTATAACAACGATACATCTCTCCAAGCATTATTAGCTATTTTGCATTTGTTGTTTAGGAGTTATGTTTAAATAACTGTCAAAGTAAATAAAACCTAATTTTGGTATTTGAAAACCTTACAAAAACAACTGATTCTAGTAAAACTCACACAGATACAATATTACAGGCATTTTTAGACATAATACATGTTTGGTTTTGGAGTAATGTTTGGCGCAGTGGAAGAATGGCCGTGCGCGACCCGAGGGTCCCTGGTTCAATCCCCACCTAGTACCAACCTCGTCATGTCCGTTGTGTCCTGAACAAGACACTTCACCCTTCCCTGCAAAAAATGTTCTATAGAATCTCTATAGAAATATATAGAACGCTATATAATTTCGTCGGAATTTCTTTAGAACTGAAGATTCTATAGAATATGTATTCAAAATTCTATAGAAATTCTATAGACATCAGCTTCATGTGCTGGAAGGTCTTTTCACTGTTCTATAGAGCTGGGAATTCTATAGAATATCCTATAGAAATTCTATAGACATTACATTATCTGATGAAAAGTCCATAGATTGTTCTATAGAACTGGGCATTCTATAGAATGTCTAACAGAAATTCTATAGACATTACTTTATCTGCTGAAAGGTCTATAGATTGTTCTATAGAACTGGGCATTCTATAGAATGTCTAACAGAAATTCTATAGACATTATCCTTTATCTGCTGAAAGTTCTATAGATTGTTCCATGGAATAAAATTCTATAAAATGGCAGCAGCGCTATCACCATAGCATTGATTAATCTCATTAAGTTGATTCACCAGACTTGAGCTTGTTTTTTGAACAATGCAGGATGTCTCCCTCAATTATGAAAATGTTAATTTTGTATCATTTAAAATTGTGAGGTGTCATTTCAAGGCGGACACCCAGAACTTCGGCAGACTTTATTTTTAAAAGTATATTTATTCCAATAAATCAATTTATTTTTATTTTTAGAGTTTTTGAGTTATCTATAAGTAAAAAGTGTGAATATTTTCGTAACTTACTTTTTTATGTGATAAAATTAATTTTATTGGACTTCCAACATAAATTGATTTAGCAAAACTCAGTTCAAAGGTTTAAATCAGACCTAAAACGTCAGGACCCGCCCACGTACCTGCATGCAGCTGTGGAAGAACAAGCCCAGACACGTTTCTTCACGGAGCCCAATAGGAAAACACTTTACCGAACTCATGTAAGTAACAATTTATATTGTTAAAAGTCAGTATTTGCCAGGATTTAAATGTATACATTTTCAAAAGCATGGTTCAATGTTATATTTAGTTTACTACTTTTCCCGCCGTAACATTACAAACCCCCCCCCCCCCAAACACGATAGATAGAACTGCTCTCGTTTTGTTATAAAATAACAAAACTGTTTTAAGGCTGCAATCACAACCAAATTCATGTATAGTTGGTAATAATCGCGTTGTATCAATGTTTCTCATATCCGACACTAATAAGTGCGAATATGTTTCAAATCAACTTTTTTTTTAAATTATTTATTTTTCCCCTTCGCGCTTGCCGTAGTTGCAAAGCAGATTTCGCGGGCAGTTTGAGTTGGTGATGGCGGCCACAACGTCCATGTTGACTTCACTCGCTCTTTCTAAACTGCCCAAGTCACGTCGGAGTTCATTAACGGTAACTTTGTTGGCTTAAACATCACATTTAGGTTTAGGGTCTTCTAGGCGCGATGCGAGACGTCACAAGCGGGCTAACGTTGAGCCAAACAGCAGCTTCGAGGCACGGGCGGAAATGGTGAGCTAGCAAAACTAGCCTCATTTATTATTATTATTATTATTATTATTATTATCATCCCTCCATTGTTTGTAACGTCAGGCTTGTGTGATCACACAGAGAAGGAGTTTGGCCCCCAGTCAGGTCGCCAAACGGAAGCAAGGGGAGGATGATCATCGAGACGAAATATAGTATATTAACCACGCGGTTCTCGAGAGAAGATGAATGGAGAAAATTGGGACAGTGATGAAGAAGTCCAAGTTCCATGGCCACTCAACAAAGCAGGAGGAAGGAAGCAGTCACAAGCCAAATACGTGGCAAGAATTCTGAGATTTGGTGGTAATTAATAAACAGTTGAAAACTTTTCAATTCAATTCAGTAAAAAGTATACGTTTTACCAGAAGTACATATAAATATAGATATATTTAATATAGATATATTTAATGTACTTCTGATTTTACACCTTGAACTTTCGACTTTGTTTATGTAAAGTTAAATTTAATTAATATAATTTTTTTTCTTCCATGATTGATAGTAATTTCTCATCAGTGCAGCCCTGGTATACTGAATGTTTCAATCTGCAATGCTGAGGTGATTGTCATGATAGTACAGACTTAACCTTGACAATTTTTTAATATGGCTGTAAGCCTGTAAATAAGGGAAAGTAAGGTGAAATTTGTTTCTCGCTGAGGTGAATTTCTGAATCATCAGAACTGTAGGTATACCAAAGTAATTTAGTGATAACAATCTGCTGCTGAAATGTATGACTAACTGTACAGTTTAATTTAGCTTAATGTGGCACATATTTGTTTTTACACAGAAGACACACGTGAACTGACGCCATATTTGAAAGCCGCTCAGGATGGCAAGGATGTACCCCTTACTGGTGATTTGGAATATGGCAGAGGCTAGAGAAACAAACAGCCAAAGTCTTGGTCATCAGACAGTGAGAGCAAGGATGAAAGTGTTGAGGAGACTCTATCTGACAGACAGCAGGTACTTTTATTTCAGTGGTGTTGTCGCGATATGACCGAAATAGTGTTGAAAGCGACGTTAAACGTTAATTCACTCACTCACTATTTCAGTGGTGTTTCAACTGTGAGGTTTTGTAGGATTCAATCCCATACTTTTGAAGTACCTTGTCAGTTTTTCTTTATCATAAAAGTTAATCAAATCATGTTTCATTGTAGGCTTTAAAGTTATTGAATATTTTGATTCAATTCGACCAACTCAGACAGAATAATATTCAAGACAAATTGAGGTGTTGACAGACTTTCTGCATGTACTCGAAAATCCATCATTTCTGCAAACATATTTCTTCACTTCAATGGCATATAAAAGAACTGAACACGTTTTCTTGTTAATCTTGATTTTTCAGAAGAAAAAGAGGAAAGTAAGCCGTACAGCTGTGGGATATGATGCTCGGGCACAATTGAAGGCCCAACTTGCTGCTGTGAGTACATGAATAGAATAGAATAGGATTTTATTGGTTAATCAAAGCACCCTCTCGAGGCAAACAATCACAAGTGCCTAGCATTCATTTGAAATCGAGGACGTAAAAATTGCATCCCTGGCAACTGGTTTAAAACACAAGTTTATACTTTTACTTATATGAAAATAACACTACAAATACCTGATGAACAGTGCCTACTGTGTGAATGGCTTACTGCTACATGTACATGTAGCATATTCAAATTAATGTGCCTACAAGGTTGCTTATACATGTAAAACTTATATGGTGCTGTCAGGGCCGTATCCAGGACAAATTGCTTCCGGAAAACATATGAGCGCCCAAATTAATCATAATACAAATTATTTCATTTGATTTACTATTTTGACATTTTCAGCTGGGAAGAACTTCACCGAAAGATACATGTACAGAAATGGAATCCCTGAAGAAGGAAGTCCTCCAGTTGAGAGAGGAAAACAAATCCCTTCGAGATGCATTGAGGGTTGTTGAAGGTAGGTTTTCTTATTCTAGAAGTATGTTATTGTAATTATCATAGGTTGATGGAAAATATGCTTACATGTCGATGTATGAAATAACTTTCTTATTACTGTATTTTCATCTAACTTTGGCCTACGGGTATTGTCGTCATGTACGGCTGTCCATCCGTCACCGCAATATTTACAGAATCGTTTCATGTACGGAAACCAAACTTGTTACATCTATTTATCTTAGTGTAACAAGAAGCCTATCGAAAATGAGTCGTCTCGGACAATATTTTCCAGAGTTATGCCCCTTTTTTCCAATAAAAATCCATTTATGATTTGGAATAATTTCAGAACTGTTGCATATACAACATCCTAAGTTGTGATGTCCTCCCCTCTAAATAAGGGGAGGACATATGGTACTTGTTTGTTTGTCTGTCTGTCCGTCCGTTTTTGTGTGTTTCTCTTATATTAGCAAGAGTAACGTCCCTTCCTTCTTGATATTTTGTCTCAGCTGGATATCTGATTAATACTTGACCGACAAATATTAAATCTTCGCGTGGTCAGGATGAATTAATATATATGGTTATATATATTTTTCATCTTTGATTGCTTCCTTACCATGTTTCCCTTGACTTGAACAAGATTCCTATCAAAATACCCTTACATTATGATAGCTGGGGTTAGAGCCGAGCGGTTTGGATATCGCCAGCTTCATGTTATTAATGTATTTTTTTTTTTATTGTGTCTGCATCACAATGTACTTTTTTCTATTAAAGGACTTCCTGGCCTGCTAATGAAGATGGACGACTTATCACGGCAGGCAACAATACTATCAGCTCGACGTCCTGCTGTCGCTCTGCCAGAGAGGAGCTGGCCAACAGCAGCTTGACAGGAAAAAAATCCAATGCTTTTAAGGATAAGCATGAGAAACCAAAACTGGATGACAAGAAAGTGTCTGCTATTATTGGTGAGTATAAGTTAAATCAATCTGATTAAAACCATATCCACATCAGGGAAGTGGATCTGACCCTTTTCCTATCTCCAAGTCGTTCCGTGATCGTTTGGCATGAAGTATAGATATCCATAGCTTCCAGTCTGCTTGGTCCATGAATTGACTGCGAGATGTTCGTTTTGACAGATTTATAGGCATGGGTGGTCACATTAGCTTTGATCTCGTCGGAAACCAACATCAAGTGACAAAGCAAAAACCGCAGCGCACGGATATCTACACCTTTTTCTCGTTTGATATCTTATATCGGCATTCTCCGCCTTACTATTTAACAACTAGCGTCGGGAATTTCCGTGAGTTCTGCTGCAAGTTGAGAAGTGAACGACTTTTAGATAGGGAATGTGTCAGATCCCCTTCCCGATGTGGATATGGTTTCAATCAGATTGAAGTTAAATATTTTTATTAGAATTCTATTAATGCACTTTCGTGATTGTTCGAACGCCATTGGGGACACCCATCAAGTACACAACAAGATTCACAAGAAAGTGAAATCCTGAAAATAATTTGAAAAATATTTCACACACTGAATGGATTTTCTATATAGCTAATGAATAGTGTACATGCACTGTCAGAATTTGATACAGATTTGTTGCAGTTCGTAAAGCCTGGCATGATTGCACCACATATGATTTTGTGTGCGTCAAGCAGTGCAAGTGCCTTACAGCATAGAAACGCGTGATATGCAATGTATGCAGTGTGTTGACTATCCATTGCATTGATTAAATGATAGACATCACTCTCTTTATCGAGCTGAAAAATGCCATAGTGTAACTCATTGCATGACAGCTAGTGTCTTGGTGTCTGCAGACACTAATTCTGGTATATTTTATTGATCTTTCAGATTTTGTGAAGAAGCTCCATCCCTCAAGTGAAGCAAATGTGATAAAGAAAATCATTGGAGTGAAACTGAACATTGCGCAGAAAATGGGAAAAAAAGAAGGCCTCAGAAACAAATTCTGCTGGACGTCTAGCCGTCTCTAACAGTCGGAGAAGCGCGGTGATCATGTTGATTTATGCTGCTGACATTTATTTATTACCGGTACATCAAGATTTGAGTTACATGTATATAATAAATACAAGTCAACATTCATTCAACTGCAATATTTGTCTTTCTCCATTGCCAGTGTTAGACCACAGATTTTGTAGAATGCCTGCCCAATCATTTCTACATCATTCTGAACCGTATTCCACAGAAAGCCATTCCATAGGAGCCTGTTCTATAGAACTACTCTTTAGAACTTTCTTCTATAGCACTATTCTTTAGAGGAGATCTATAGAACCATTCTTTAGAACCCTGTTCTATAGAACCATTCTTTAGAACCCTGTTCTATAGAACCATTCTTTAGAACCATGTTCTATAGAACCATTCTTTAGAATCCTGTTCTATAGAACTTCGGTCCTAAAGTTCATTAGAAATTCTATAGAGATATTCTTTAGAAATTCTATAGAACTTCGGTCCTAAAGTTCATTAGAAATTCTATAGAGATATTCTTTAGAAATTCTATAGAACATTTTTTGCAGGGTTGCTCCTGATGGGTGCTGGTTAGCGCCTTGCATGGCAGCTCCCTCCATCAGTGTGTGAATGGGTAAATGTGGAAGTAGTGTCAAAGCGCTTTGAGTACCTTGAAGGTAGAAAAGCGCTATACAAGTACAACCCATTTATTTATTTATTTATTTATATATAGTATGACAGCTATACTGTTATATTGAGTAAAAAAAACTAACTTGTGTCTTTACAAACCTTACACAATATATTTTTTCTAGTAAAACTCACAAAGAGACATTTCCCCAGGTATTATTAGCCATTGTGCATGTGTGGTTTAGGAGTTATGTTTAAATAAATGTCAAATTGAATGTGGCAGGTATACTGTCATGAGTAAAACCTAATTTTTGTAATTGTAAACCTTACCAAAATACCTGATTCTGGTAAAACTCACATAGATTGAATATTACATGCATTTTTAGACGGATTGCTTGTTTGGTTTTGGAGTTATGTTTTTACAACTGTCATATTTAGTATGACAGTTATACTGTCATATTGAGTAAAAAAAACAACTAACTTGCGTCTTTGCAAACCTTACAAAAGATCATTATTCTGGTAAAGACTTAGACTTTTTTTTTATTGTCATTCAAATTTGAACTTTACAGCATAGATAACACAATTTCGTTACATAAGCTCATGGTAGTGCAGGATAAAAAAGCAATAAGGTGCATATATAAATAAATAAATATAAATAATATATAAATATACATATAAAATAAATAAATATACTTAAATATATATAAATAAATAAAAAGATTACTGTGCAGATAAATATATTGCACTTTTTCCACATGCGCCACGTTTATGGGTGTATGTTATATTGTTTTTTTTTTTTATTCCAGCGAGTTAATCCATTTTGAGGGGAGTTGAGGGGATAATTTAATTATAATGCGTTCAAGAGTCTTACGGCCTGAGGGAAGAAGCTGGAGGTTCTGCTTCGGAGGCTGCGGAACCTCTTTCTAGAGTCCAGAAGTGAAAACAGTCCTTGGTGGGGGTGGGAGGAGTCTTTGCAAATTTTCTGAGCCCTGGTCAGGCAGCGCTTTTTGCGATCTCCTGGATAGGAGGAAGAGGATTCCTGAAGATCTTTTCCGCCGTCCTCACCACTCTCTGGAGAGACTTCCAGTCTGAGGCACTGCAGGCTCCAGTCCAGACAGAGATGCTGTTGGTCAGCAGGCTCTCTATAACAAAGATACAGTTCTCCAAGCATTATTAGCTATTTGCATTTGTTGTTTAGGATTTATGTTTAAATAACTGTCATAGTGAGTAAAACCTAAATTTTGTATTTGCAAACCTTACAAAAACAATTGATTCTAGTAAAACTCACAGATAAAATATCACAGGCATTTTTAGACATAATACATGTTTGGTTTTAGAGTTGTGTTTATATAACTTTCGTATTTAGTATTACAGTAATACTGTCATATTGAGTTAAAAAAAAGAACTAACTTGTGTCTTTACTAACCTTACAAAATATTTTTCGAAGTAAAACTCAAAGATACATTTCTACAGGCATTATTAGCCATTTTGCATGTGCGGTTTAGGATTTATGTTTAAATAACTGTCATATTGAGTGTGACAGTAAGTCATAGTGAGTAAAACAAACTAACTTGTGTCTTTGCAATGCTTACAAAAGAAAATGTTACTAGTAAAACTCACAAAAGATACATTTCTTCATGCATTATTAGAAAATGTTCATGTGTAGTTTAGGAGTTATGTTTTAATAACTGTCAAATTGAGTGTGGCAGTTATACTGTCATTAAGTGTTAAACCTAATTTTTGTATTTGCAAACCTTACAAAAACAACTGATTCTAGTAAAACTCACATAGATTCAATATTGCAGGCATTTTAGACATTTCACATGTTTGGTTTAGGAGTTGTGTTTGAATACATTTTAATTGCTTTTTTCGTTAAGGCAAGTCCGACCGGCAGGAGGCCACGGGGAAGCCTCAGGACACATTGGGAAGACTATGTCAGCCGGCTGGCCTGGGAACGCTTCGAGATCCCCCGAGAAGAGCTGGACGAAGTGGCTGGGGAGAGGGAAGTCTGGGCTTCTCTGCTTAGGCTGCTGCCCCCGCAACCCGACCTCGGATAAGCGGAAGAAAATGGATACATTTAGTATGACAGCTATACTATTATATTGAGTAAAAAAAACTAACTTGTGTCTTTAAAAAAACCTTACAAATTATATGTTTTCTAGTAAAACTCACAAAGATACATCTCCAGGCATTATTATATTACAGGCATTTTGACACATTTTGCATGTTTGATTTAGGAAATATGATTGAATATATTTTCATTGCTTTTTTCGCATTATCTCAGTATTTTAGGAATATTACTGTCATATTGAGTAAAAAGCTACTTTTTGTTTGCAAGATTTGAAAAAGCATATGTTTCGAGTAAAACTCCGTAGAATGCATTATTTGAGGCATCATTAGACATTTTGCATGTGTAGTTTATGAGTTATGATTAAATAAATGTCATATTGAGTGTGACAGTTTACTTTCATAAAGAGTAAAACCTAATTTTTGTTTTTGCAAACCTTACTAAAACAACTGATTCTAGTTAAACTCACATGGATTCAATAATACAGGCATTTTTACACATTTTGCATGTTTAGTTTAGAAATTATGATTGAATACATTTTTATGGCTTTTTTCGCATTATCTCAGGATTTTAAGAACCTTACTGTCATATTGAGTAAAATAAATACTTTTTGTGTTTGCAAGCCTTAAGAAAGCATATGTTTCGAGGAAAACTCCCAATAATCCATTATTTCAAACATTATTAGCCATTTTGCATGAATAGTTTAGGAGTTATGATTAAAAAAATGTCATATTGAGTGTGACAGTTTACTTTCATAAAGAGTAAAACCTAATTTTTGTTTTTGCAAACTTCACTAAAACAACTGATTCTAGTAAAACTCACATGGATTCAATAATACAGGCATTTATACACATTTTGCATGTTTATTTTAGAAATTATGATTGAATACATTTTTATGGCTTTTTTCGCATTATCTCAGGATTTTAAGAACATTACTGTCATATTGAGTAAAAAAAATACTTTTTGTGTTTGCAAGCCTTAAGAAAGCATATGTTTTGAGGAAAACTCCCAAGAATCCATTATTTCAAACATTATTAGCCATTTTGCATGAATAGTTTAGGAGTTATGATTAAAAAACTATCATATTGAGTGTGACAGTTTACTTTCATAAAGAGTAAAACCTAATTTTTGTTTTTGCAAACTTCACTAAAACAACTGATTCTAGTAAAACTCACATGGATTCAATAATACAGGCATTTTTACACATTTTGCATGTTTATTTTAGAAATTATGATTGAATACATTTGTATGGCTTTTTTCGCATTATCTCAGGATTTTAAGAACATTACTGTCATATTGAGTAAAAAAATACTTTTTGTGTTTGCAAGCCTTAAGAAAGAATATGTTTCGAGGTAAACTCCCAAGGATCCATTATTTCAAACATTAGCCATTTTGCATGAGTGGTTTAGGAGTTATGATTAAAAAATTGTCATATTGAGTGTGACAGTTTACTTTCATAAAGAGTAAAACCTAATTTTTGTTTTTGCAAACTTCACTAAAACAACTGATTCTAGTAAAACTCACATGGAATCAATAATACAGGCATTTTTACATATTTTGCATGTTTAGTTTAGAAATTATGATTGAATACATTTGTTTTTCTTTTTTTGCATTATCTCAAGAGTTTAAGAACATTACTGTAATATTGAGTACAAAAATACTTTTTGTGTTTGCAAGCCTTAAGAAAACATATGTTTCGAGGAAAACTCCCAAGGATCCATTATTTCAAACATTATTAGCCATTTTGCATGAGTAGTTTAGGAGTTATGATTAAAACATTGTCATATTGAGTGTGACAGTTTACTTTCATAAAGAGTAAAACCTAATTTTTGTTTTTGCAAACTTCACTAAAACAACTGATTCTAGTAAAACTCACATGGATTCAATAATACAGGCATTTTTACACATTTTGCATGTTTAATTTAGAAATTATGATTAAATACATTTTTATGGCTTTTTTCGCAATATCTCAGGATTTTAAGAACATTACTGTCATTTTGAGTAAAAAAATACTTTTTGTGTTTGCAAGACTTAAGAAAGCATATGTTTCGAGGTAAACTCCCAAGGATCCATTATTTCAAAAATTATTAGCCATTTTGCATGAGTGGTTTAGGAGTTATGATTAAAAAATTGTCATATTGAGTGTGACAGTTTACTTTCATAAAGAGTAAAACCTAATTTTTGCTTTTGCAAACCTTACTAAAACAACTGATTCTAGTGAAACTCACATGGATTTAATATTACTGGCATTTTTAGACATTTTGCATTGTTGGTTTAGGAATTATGTTGGAATACATTTTTATTGCTTTTTTCGCATTATCTCAGAATTTTAAGAACATTACTGTCATATTGAGTACAAAAAATACTTTTTGTGTTTGCAAGCCTTAAGAAAGCATATGTTTCAAGGAAAACTCCCAAGGATCCATTATTTCAAACATTATTAGCCATTTTGCATGAGTAGTTTAGGAGTTATGATGAAAAAACTGTCATATTGAGTGTGACAGTTTACTTTCATAGAGTAAAACCTAATTTTTGTTTTTGCAAACTTCACTAAAACAACTGATTCTATTAAAACTCACATGGATTCAATAATACAGGCATTTTTACACATTTTGCATGTTTATTTTAGAAATTATGATTGAATACATTTTTATGGCTTTTTTCGCATTATCTCAGGATTTTAAGAACATTACTGTCATATTGAGTAAAAAAATACTTTTTGTGTTTGCAAGCCTTAAGAAAGAATATGTTTCGAGGTAAACTCCCAAGGATCCATTATTTCAAACATTATTAGCCATTTCGCATGAGTGGTTTAGGAGTTATGATTAAAAAACTACTCATGCAAAATGGCTAATAATGTTTGAAATAATGGATCCTTGGGAGTTTTCCTTGAAACATATGCTTTCTTAAGGCTTGCAAACACAAAAAGTATTTTTTGTACTCAATATGACAGTAATATTCTTAAAATTCTGAGATAATGCGAAAAAAGCAATAAAAATGTATTCCAACATAATTCCTTAACCAACAATGCAAAATGTCTAAAAATGCCAGTATTATTAAATCCATGTGAGTTTCACTAGAATCAGTTGTTTTAGTAAGGTTTGCAAAAGCAAAAATTAGGTTTTAATCTTTATGAAAGTAAACTGTCACACCAATATGACAATTTTTTAATCATAACTCCTAAACCACTCATGCAAAATGGCTAATAATGTTTGAAATAATGGATCCTTGGGAGTTTACCTCGAAACATATGCTTTCTTAAGGCTTGCAAACACAAAAAGTATTTTTTTACTCAATATGACAGTAATGTTCTTAAAATCCTGAGATAATGCGAAAAAAGCCATAAAAATGTATTCAATCATAATTTCTAAAATAAACATGCAAAATGTGTAAAAATGCCTGTATTATTGAATCCATGTGAGTTTTAATAGAATCAGTTGTTTTAGTGAAGTTTGCAAAAACAAAAATTAGGTTTTACTCTTTATGAAAGTAAACTGTCACACTCAATATGACTAAAACAACTGATTCTAGTAAAACTCACATGGATTTAATATTACAGGCATTTTTAGACATTTTGCATTGTTGGTTTAGGAATTATGTTGGAATACATTTTTATTGCTTTTTTCGCATTATCTCAGGAATTTAAGAACATTACTGTCATATTGAGTAAAAAAATACTTTTTGTGTTTGCAAGCCTTAAGAAAGCAAATGTTTCGAGGAAAACTCCCAGGATCCATTATTTCAAACATTATTAGCCATTTTGCATGAGTAGTTTAGGAGTTATGATTAAAAAACTGTCATATTGAGTGTGACAGTTTATATTTATAAAGAGTAAAACCTAATTTTTGATTTTGCAAACCTTACTAAAACAACTGATTCTAGTAAAACTCACATGGATTTAATATTACAGGCATTTTTAGACATTTTGCATTGTTGGTTTAGGAATTATGTTGGAATACATTTTTATTGCTTTTTTCGCATTATCTCAGAATTTTAAGAACATTACTGTCATATTGAGTAAAAACTACTTTTTGTGGTTGCAAGCCTTAAAAAAGCATATGTTTCGAGTAAAACTTACAAGAATGCATTATTTCAGGCAATGTTAGCTCATTTTTAAGTGTAGTTTAGGAGTTATGTTTAATATACTGTCATATTGAGTGTACATTGTCCTGGTGAAAAAAAACCTAATTTTTGTATTTGCAAAAATTTCAAACACAACCTAATCTAGTTAAACTCACATGGATTCGATATTACAGGCATTTTTACAAATTTTGCATGTTTGATTTAGGAAATATGATTGAATATATTTTCATTGCTTTTTTTCGCATTATCTCAGGATTTTAGGAATATTACTGTCATATTGAGTAAAAAACTACTTTTTGTGTTTGCAAGATTTGAAAAAGCAAATGTTTCGAGTAAAACTCCGTAGAATGCATTATTTGAGGTATCATTAGACATTTTGCATGTGTAGTTTAGGTGTTATGATTAAATACATGTCATATTGAGTGTGACAGTTCATAAAGAGTAAAACCTAATTTTTGTTTTTGCAAACCTTTCTAAAACAACTGATTCTAGTAAAACTCACACGGATTCAATATAACAGGCATTTTTACACATTTTGCATGTTTAGTTTAGAAATTATGATTGAATACATTTTTATTGCTTTTTTCGCATTATCTCAGGATTTTAAGAACATTACTGTCATATTGAGTAAAAAAAGACTTTTTGTGTTTGCAAGCCTTAAAAAAGCACATGTTTCGAGGAAAACTCCCAAGGATCCATTATTTCAAACATTATTAACCATTTTGCATTAGTAGTTTAGGAGTTATGATTAAAAAACTGTCATATTGAGTGTGACAGTTTACTTTCCTAAAGAGTAAAACCTAACTTTTGTTTTTGCAAACCTTACTAAAACAACTGATTCTAGTAAAACTCACATGGATATAATATTACAGGCAAGAGATTTTGCATTGTTGGTTTAGGAATTATGTTGGAATACATTTTTACTGCTTTTTTCGCATTATCTCAGAATTTTAAGAACATTACTTTCATATTGAGTAAAAAACTACTTTTTGTGTTTGCAAGCCTTAAAAAAGCATATGTTTCAAGTAAAACTCACAAGAATGCATTATTTCAGGCAATATTAGCTCATTTTTATGTTCAGTTTAGGAGTTATGTTTAATTTACTGTCATGTTGAGTGTACATTGTCATGGTGAAAAAAACCTAATTTTTCTAATTGCAAAACATACATTGATTCAATATTACAGGCATTTTTACACATTTTGCATGTTTGGTTTAGGAATTATAATGGAATACATTTTTTTTTTGCTTTTTTCGTATTATCTCAGGATTTTAAGAACATTACTGTCATATTGAGTAAAAAACTACTTTTTGTGTTTGCAAGATTTAAAAAAGCATATGTTTTGAGTAAAACTCCCAAGGATGCATTATTTCAGGCATCAATAGCCATTTTGCTTGTGTGGATTAGGAGTTTTTAAATAACTGTCATATTGCGTGTGGCAGTTATACAGTTATTATGAGTAAAACCTAATTTTTGTATTTTTAAAGCTTATAAACCTCCTGATTCTAGTAAAATTCACAAAGATACAATATTACAGGCATTTTTAGACATAATGCAGGTTTGGTTTTGGAGTTAGGTTTATAACTTTTCATATTTAGTATGACAGTTATACTGTCATATTAAGTAAAAAAAAAAAGACTTGTGTCTTTGCAAACCTTACAAAATATTTTTTTCCAGTAAAACTCACAAAGATACATTTCTCTTATTAGCCATTTTGCATGTGTGGTTTCGGAGTTATGTTTAAATAACTGTCAGATACAGAGACAGAGACAGTATACATGGGGAAGGCGTGGCGCAGTTGGGAGAGTGGCCGTTCCAGCAACCTGAGGGTTCTTGGTTCGATCCCCACCTTCTACCAACCTCGTCACGTCCGTTGTGTCCTTGAGGGAGACACTTTACCCTTGCTCCTGATGGGTTGTGGTTAGGGCCTTGCATGCCAGCTCCCGTGTGAATGTGTGTGTGAATGGATGAATGGAAAAATAGTGTCAAAGCGCTTTGTGTACCTTGAAGCTAGAAAAGCGCTATACAAGTATAACCCATTTACCATAGTGAGTAAAACCAAATGTTTGTATTTACAAACCTTACAAAAACAACCCATTCTAGTAAAAGTCACACATATACAATATTTTAGGCATTTTTAGACATAATGCAAGTTTGGTTTTGGAGTTATGTTTATATAACCTCCTTTCTGAGGCGCCACCTTATCGTGGTAGAGGAGTTTGCGTGTCCCACTGATCCTAGGAGCTATGCTGTCTGTGGGCTTCTATGCCCCCTTGTAGGCTCTCCCAAGACAAATAGGTCCTAGGTGAGGGATCAGACAAAGAGCAGCTCAAAGACCTTTATGAAAAGTACAAATCGAGGTCCTAGATTTTTCCTCGCCCGGACGCGGGTCACCGTGGCTCCCCTGTGGAGCCAGGCCCAGAGGTGGGGCACGATGGCGAGCGCCTGTTGGCTGGCTCAGCTCAATGAAGCAACGTGGTTCCCTCCTCCAATGGGCTCACCACTCATGGGCTGGGTTATAGAGGTCGGGTGCAGTGTGAGCTGAGCGGCAGCCGAAGGCAGGGCACTTGGCGGTCCGATCATCGGCTACATAAGCTAGCTCTTCTGACGTGAAATGTCACCTCGCTGGGAGGGAAGGAGCCTGAGGTGGTGTGCGAGGTGGAAAAGTTCCGGCTAGATATAGTTGGACTCACTTCGACGCACAGGAACCTGTTCTCTCGAGAGGGGCTGGACTCTCTTCCACTATGGCGTTGCAAGCAATGAGAGGCTGGGGTGGCAATTCTTGTTGTCCCCCCGGCTCAAAGACAAGAGTATGGGGTATCGGACTGTCTGATTGTGGCGGGTCGCTCCCTGTATGATCGGTGTAGGGCAGCCTTGGTCCGCTTAGGCTGCCGTTTGTCACCGATTCTGTTGTTAACTTTTATGGACAGAATTGCAGCCATGGCGTTGAGGGGATCCGGTTTGGTGGTTGCAGGATTAGGTCTCTGCTTTTTGCAGTTGATGTGGTTCTGATGGCTTCAACTGGCCAGGATCTCCAGCTCTCATTGGATGGCCGAGTATGAAGCGACTGGGATGAGAATCAGCACCTCCAAGTCCGAGTCCATGGTTCTCGCCCGGTAAAGGGTGGGGTGCCATTTCCAGGTTGAGGAGGCGATGGCACATACTAGATGGCCCCAAGTGGAGGAGTTCAAGTACCTAGGAGTCTTGTTCACGAGTGAGGGAAGAGTGGATCATGAGATCCACAGGCGGATCGGTGCGGCGTCTTCAGTAATGAGGACGCTATATCGATCCATTGTGGTGAAGAAGGAGCTGAGCCAGAATTAAAAGCTCTAAATTTACCGGTCGATCTACATTCCCATCCTGCACCCATGGTCATGGTTATGACCGAAAAGACAAGCGGCCAAATTGAGTTTCCTCCGCCGGGTGGCGGGTCTCTCCCTTAGAGATAGGATAAGAAGCTCTGTCATCCGGGAGGAACTCAGAGTAAAGCGCTGCTCCTCCACATTGAGAGGAGCCAGATGAGGTGGTTCGGGCATCTGCTCAGGATGCCACCCGAACGCCTCCCGAGGGAGGTGTTTAGGGCAAGTCCGACCGGCAGGAGGCCACGGGGAAGACCCAGGACACATTGGGAAGATTATGTCTCCCGGCTGGCCTGGGAACGCCTCAGGATCCCCCAAGAAGAGCTGGAAGAAGTGGCTGGGGAGAGGGAAGTCTGGGCTTCTCTGTTTAGGCTGCTGCCCCCGCAACCCGACCTCGGTTAAGCGGAAGAAAATGGATGGATTTAGTAACGACAACAAAAAATGATTCTAGTAAAACTCACATGGATACAATTTTACAGGTAATGCATGTTTGGTTTTGGAATTATGTTTATATAACTTTCATATGTATTATGACAGTTATACTGTCATCTTGAGTAAAACTAACTTGTGTCTTTACAAACATTACAAACTATGTTTTTCCAGTAAAACTCACAAAAATAATTTTTTCCAGGCATTATTAGACATTTTTCATGTGTGGTTTAGGAAATATGTTTAAATAACTGTCATATTGAATGTGGCAGTTATACTGTTATTATGTGTAAAACCAAATTTTTGTCTTTGCAAACCTTACAAAAACAACTGATTCTAGTAAAACTCACATAGATTCAATATTACAGGCATTTTTAGACATTTCACATGTTTGAATACATTTTTATTGCTTTTTTCGTTTGGGCAAGTCCGATCGGCAGGAGGCCACGGGGAAGACCCAGGACACATTGGGAAGACTATGTCTCAGGCTGGCCTGGGAAGGCCTCGGGATCCCCCGAGAAGAGCTGGACAAAGTGGCTGGGGAGAGGGAAGTCTGGGCTTCTCTGCTTAAGCTGCTTCCCCCGCAACCCGACCTCGGATAAGCGGAAGAAAATGGATGGATTTAGTATGACAGTTATACTGTCATATTGAGTAAAAAAAACTGTTTTTCATAGATTCAATATTACAGGCATCTTTAGATGGATTGCATGTTTGGTTTTGGAGATATGTTTATACAACTTTCATATTTAGTATGACAGTTATACTGTCATATTGAGTAAAAAAAAAAAACTTGTGTCTGCAAACCTTACAAAAGATTATTATTCTAGTAAAACTAACAAAGATACATTTTTCCAAGCATTATTAGCATTTGTTGTTTTGGAGTTATAATGCTTGCATTGAGAGACGACGGGCTCGGGTGGCAATTCTTGTTGCCCCCCGGCTCAAAGCCTGCACGTTGGAGTTCAACCCAGTGGACCAGTGGGTAGCTTTCCTCCGCCTTCGGGTGGGGGGACGGGTCCTGACTGTTGTTTGGCCTTACGCGCCAAACGGCAGCTCAGAGTACCCACCCTTTTTGGATTCACTCGAGGGAGTACTGGAAAGTGCTCCACCGGGTGATTCCCTCGTTCTACTGGGGGCCTTCAACGCTCATCTTGGCAACAACAGTGAAACCTGGAGAGGCGTGATTGGGAAGAATGGCCGCCCGGATCTGAACCCGAGTGGTGTTTTGTTATTGGACTTTTGTGCTCGTCACAGATTGTCAATAACAAACACCAAGTTCAAACATAAGGGTGTCCATATGTGCACTTGGCACCAGGACACCCTAGGCCGCAGTTCCATGATCGATTTTGTAGTTGTGTCATCGGATTTGCGGTCTCATGTTTTGGACACTCGGGTGAAGAGAGGGGCCGAGCTTTCTACCGATCACCACCTGGTGGTGAGTTGGCTGCGATGGTGGGGGAGGATGCCTGACAGACCTGGCAGGCCCAAACGCATTGTGAGGGTTTGCTGGGAACGCCTCCGGAAGAACTTTGAACATGTCACGAGGGAGGCGCTGGACATTGAGTCTGAGTGGACCATGTTCCGTGCCTCTCTTGTCGAGCCGGCTGATTGGAGCTGTGGCCGCAAGGAGTTTGGTGCCTGTCGTGGCGGTAATCCTAGAACCCGCTGGTGGACACCAGCAGTGAGGGATGCCGTCAAGCTGAAGAAAGAGCCTATCGGGTCCTTTTGGCTCATGGGACTCCAGAGGCAGCCGACAGGCCAAGCGAAGTGTGGCTTCAGCGGTCGCAGAGGCAAAAACTCGGACATGGGAGGAGTTTGGAGAAGCCATGGAAAACGACTTCCAGACGGCTTCGAAGCGATTCTGGACCACCATCCGCCGGCTCAAGGGGGGGCAGCAGTGCACTGTAACACCGTGTATGGTGAGGATGGTGCGCTGCTGACCTCTACTGCAGCTGTTATTGATCGGTGGAGGGAATACTTCGAAGACCTCCTTAATCCCACCAACATGTCTTCCTATGAGGAAGCAGTGCCTGGGGAGTCTGTGGTGGGCTCTCCTATTTCTGGGGATGAGGATGCCAAGGTAGTTAAAAAGCTCCTCAATGGCAACGCCCTGGGGGTGGATGAGATCCGTCCGGAGTTCCTTAAGGCTCTGGATGCTGTGGGGCTGTCGTGGTTGACAAGACTCTGCAACATCGCGTGGACATCGGGGGCGGTACTTCTGGATTGGGAGACCGGGGTGGTGGTTCCTCTCTTTAAGAAGGGGAACCAGAGGGTGTGTTTCAACTATCGTGAGATCACACTCCTCAGTCTTCCCGGTAAGGTCTATTCATGTGTACTGGAGAAGAGGCTACGCCGGATAGTCGAACCTCGGATTCAGGAGGAACAGTGTGGTTTACGTCCTGGTCGTGGAACTGCGGACCAGCTTTATACTCTCGGCAGGGTCCTTGAGGGTGCATGGGAGTTTGCCCAACCAGTCTACATGTGCTTTATGGACTTGGAGAAGGCATTCGACCATTTACCCCTGGAAGTCCTGTGGGGAGTGCTTAGAGTATGGGGTAACGGACTGTCTTATTGTGGCGGTTCGCTCCCTTTACAAGAGTCAGAGCTTGGTCCGCATTGCCGGCAGTAAGTCGGACCCGTTTCCAGTGAGGGTTGGACTCTGCCAAGGCTGCCCTCTGTCACCGATTCTGTTCATAACCTTTATGGACAGAATTTCTAGGCGCAGTCAGGGCGTTGAGGGGATCCGGTTTGGTGTCTGCAGGATTAGGTCTGTGCTATTTGCAGATGATGTGGTCCTGATGGCTTCATCTGGCCAAGATCTTCAGCCCTCACTGGATCGGTTCGCAGACGAGTGTGAAGTGACTGGGATGTGAATCAGCACCTCCAAGTCCGAGTCCATGGTTCTCGCCCGGAAAAGGGTGGAGTGCCATCTCCGGGTTGGGGAGGAGATCTTGCCCCAAGTGGAGGAGTTCAAGGACCTCAGAGTCTTGTTCACGAGTGAGGGAAGAGTGGATCGTGAGATCGACAGGCGGAACGGTGCGGCGTCTTCAGTAATGCGGACGCTGTATTGATCCGTTGTGGTGAAGAAGGAGCTGAGCCGGAAGGCAAAGCTCTCGATTTACCGGTCGATCTACGTTCCCATCCTCACCTATGGTCATGAGCTTTGTGTCATGGCCGAAAGGACAAAATCACGGGTACAAGCGGCCGAAATGAGTTTCCTCCGCCGGGTGGCGGGGCTCTCCCTTAGAGATAGGGTGAGAAGCTCTGTCATCCGGGAGGAGCTCAAAGTAAAGCCATTGCTCCTCCATTTCGAGAGGAGCCAGATGAGGTGGTTCGGGCATCTGGTCAGGATGCCACCCGAACGCCTCCCTAGGGAGGTGTTTCGGGCACGTCCGACCGGTAGGAGGTCCAGGAAGACCCAGGAAACGGGAAGCTTATCTCTCCCGGCTGGCCTGGGAACGCCCCAGGATCCCCCGGGAGGAGCTGGACGCAGTGGCTGGGGAGAGGAAAGTCTGGGCTTCCCTGCTTAGGCTGCAGCCCCCGCGACCGACCTCGGATAAGCGGAAGAAAATGGATGGCTGGATGGAGGAGTTATGTTTAAATAACTGTCATAAAGAGTAAAACCTCATTTTTGTATTTGTAAACCTTACCAAAACAACTGATTTTAGTAAAACTCACACAGATTCAATATTACAGGCATTTTTAGACATTTTGCTTATTTGGTGTAGGAATTATGATGGAATACATTGTTTTTGCTTATTTCGCATTATCTCAGGATTTTAAGAACTTTACTGTCATATAGAGGAAACCCAATACTTTTTGTGTTTGCAAGCCTTAAAAAAGCATATGTTTCGAGTAAAACTCACAAGAATGCCTTATTTCAGGCATTATTAGCCATTTTTTATGTGTAGTTTAGGCATACTTGCCAATACTCCTGGATTTTCCAGGAGACTCCCGAAATTCAGCGCCTCTCCCGAAAACCTCCCGGGACAAATTTTCTCCCGAAAATCTCCCGAAATTCAGGCTGATCTGAGTGAGGACAGCCTGTATTCACGTCTGCTTTCCCACGATATAAACAGCATGCCTGCCCAATCACATTATAACTGTAGAATGATCGAGGGCGAGTTCTTGGTTTCTTATGTGGGTTTATTGTTAGGTAGTTTCATTAACGTCCTCCCAGCGCGGTAACAACACAAAACAACAGCAGTCACGTTTTCGTCTACCGTAAAGCAGTTTGTCTGCCGTAAACAGCAATGTTGTGACACTCTTTAAACAGGGCAATACTGCCATCTACTGTACATGCATATGTGACAATAACATCCAGGGCTTTTAGAGAGTGCAGTGCACAACTGCGCACACAACAAGGAGACAAAGCAGAAGAACGCGGAAGATACAGCCATGGCGACGCCGACGACGAGTAAGATGAAGAAACACGCTTATAAGTTCCAAGCCGCAGCTGCGATTGGACCTGGATAGCCTCCGGGAAGAAGTAGTGGAATACCAAGTGCTTTTCCTCAGGAAGCAAAGATTGACCGGTTTTTGGCCATGCTCAGGAGGGATGGAAAATTCCAGACTCTCGTGCATTTGATGAAAGCACTTTTGTGCGTGCCACACAGCAATGCATCATCAGAGAGGGTGTTCAGCATGGTTATAAAAATAGTGACAGAGAATAGAACAAGGATGGACAATTCAACCCTTAACTCAACAATGAGTAGATGAGTGTTATGTGTGTATATATGTGTAAATAAATGAAAACTGAAATTCAAGTATTTATTTTATATATATATATATATATATATATATATATATATATATATATATATATATATATATATATATATATATGTCTTATATCTCCTGATGATTGAGGGAACCCCTCATGAAACAGGCCTGTAGAGATGAAGTAGTCTTGTGATTTTTTTCCCCACACATACATATATATATATATATATATATATATATATATATATATAGCTAGAATTCACTGAAAGTCAAGTTTTTTTAATATAAGTGTGTATATATATATATATAAATATATATATATATATATATATATATATATATATATATATACATACATATATATATATATATATATATATATATATATATATATATATATATATATATATATATATATATATATATATATATATATATATATATATATATATATATATATATATGTATATATATATATATGTGAAATACTTGACTTGGTGAATTCTAGCTCTAAATATACTCCTCCCCTCTTAACCACACCCCCAACCACGCCTCCACCCCACCCCCGACCATGCCTTCCCCACCCCCACCTCCTGAAATCGGAGGTCTCAATGTTGGCAAGTATGAGTTTAGGAGTTATGTTTAAATAACTGTCATAGTGAGTGTGGCAGTTACACTGTCATATTGAGTAAAAAAAACTAACTTGTGTCTTTGCAAACCTCACAAAAGAAAACGTTTCTAATAAAAATCACAAAGATACATTTCTTCACGCATTATTAGACATTTTTCATGTGTGGTTTAGGAATTATGTTTAAATAACTGTCATATTGAGTGTGGCAGTTATACTGCCATTATGTGTAAAACTTAATTTTGTATTTGCAAACCTTATAAAAACAACTGATTCTAGTAAAACATAGATTCAATTTTACAGGCATTTTTAGACATTTTACATGTTTGGTTTAGGAGTTGTGTTTGAATACATTTTTTATTGCTATTTTCGTTAGGGCAAGGCCGACCGGCAGGAGGCCACGGGGAAGACCCAGGGCACATTGGGAAGACTATCATTCAAGTACCTTGGGGTGTGGGTGGACAATAAGCTGGACTGGACTATTAACACAGACCACTTGTACAGGAAAGGACAGAGCTGTACTTCCTGAGGCGGCTGTCCTTTGTCCCACACGCCATTAGACTGTACAACTTTTCTCTGGGGGGAGGGGGGCTACTAGGATGACAGGGGATGCAAATCAATAAGAGTGCAATATTTTTTCAAAACATGGTCACTACTGCCTAGTTTCTCTTGTTATATTCTTATTTTACTGTTATATTTTTATTCTCATTGTTGCTTTTTATTTTTATTCTATTGTAATATGTTTCTATTTTGTTTCAATTTATACCCCCATTATTTACTTTTCACTTTTTACAATTTTGTACACTACTGCTGGAATTTAAATTTTCCTGAGGGAACTCTCCTGAAGGAATCAATAAAGTACTATCTATGTATCTATCTATTTATGTCTCCTGGCTGGCCTGTAAATGCCTCGGGATCCCCCGAGAAGAGCTGGACAAAGTGGCTGGGGAGAGGAAAGTCTGGGCTTCTCTGCTTAGGCTGCTGCCCCCGCAACCTGACCTCGGATAAGCAGGAAGAAAATGGATGGATTTTGTATGACAGTTATACTGTCATATTAAGTAAAAAACTAACTTGGGTCTTTGCAAACATTACAAAATATATTTTTTCTAGTAAAACTCACAAAGATACATAACTCAAGGCATTATTAGCCATTTTGCATGTGTGGTTTAGGACTTAGGTTTAAATAATCGTCAGATTGAGTGTGACAGTATACTGTCATAGTGAGTAAACCCATATTTTGTAATTGCAAACCATATGAAAACAAATGATTCTACTAAAACTCACATGGATACAATATTACGGGCATTTTTAGACATAATGCATGTTTGGTTTTGGAGTAATGTTTATATATTTTTCATATTTTGTATGACAGTAATACTGTCATATTGAATTAAAAAAACTAACTTGTATCTGTAGAAATCTTAAAAAATATTTTTTTTACCAGTAAAACTCACAAAGAGACATTTCTCCAGGCATTATTAGCCATTGTGCACATGTGGTTTAGGAGTTATGTTTAAATAAATGTCAAATTGAATGTGGCAGTTATACTGTTATTATGAGTAAAACCTAATTTTTGTAAATGTTAACCTTACCACAATACCTGATTCTGGTAAAACTCACATAGATTCAATATTACAGGCATTTTTAGACATTTTACATGTTTGGTTTAGAGTTGTGTTTGAATACATTTGTATTGCTTTTTTTATTAGGGCAAGTCCGACGGGCAGGAGGCCGCGGGGAAGACCCAGGACACATTGGGAAGACTATGTCTCCCGGCTGGGCTGTCGAACGCCTCGGGATCCCCCGAGAAGAGCTGGACGAAGTGGTTGGGGATAGGGAAGTCCGGCTTCTCTGCTTAGGCTGCTGCCCCTGCAACCGGACCTCGGATAAGCGGAAGAAAATGGATGTTATACTGTCATATTAAGTAAAAAAAAACTAACTTACAAAATATATTTTTTCTAGTAAAACTCACAAAGATACATATCTACAGGCATTAATAGCCATTTTGCATTTGTTGTTTAGGAGTTATGTTTAAATAACTGTCATAGTGAGTAAAACCTAATTTTTGTATTTGCAAAAACCTTACAAAAACAACTGATTCTAGTAAAACTCACATGGATGCAATATTGCAGGCATTTTTAGACATGATGCATGTTTGATTTTGGAGTTGTGTTTATATAACTTTCATATTTAGTATTACAGTAATACTGTCATATTGAGTAATAAAAACTAACTTGTGTCTTTACAAACCTTACAAAATATTTTTTTTTCCTGCAAAACTCACAAAGAGACATTTCTCCAGGCATTATTAGCCATTTGGCATGTGTGGTTTAGGAGTTATGTTTAAATAACTGTCAGATTGAGTGTGACAGTATACTGTGAGTAAAACCCATATTTTGTATTTGCAAACCTTACAAAAACAACTGATTCTAGTAAAACTCACATGGATACAAAATTACAGGCATTTTTAGAGATAATGCATGTTTGGTTTTGGAGTTATGTTTATATAACTTTCATATTTAGTATGACAGTAACACTGTCATATTGAGTAAAAAAAACTAACTTGTGTCGGTACAAACATTACGAAATATTTTTTTTTCCAGTAAAACTCACAAAGAGACATTTCTCCAGGCATTAATAGCCATTGTGCATGTGTGGTTTAGGAGTTATGTTTAAATAGATGTCAAATTGAATGTGGCAGTTATACTGTCATTATGGGTGAAACTTAATTTTTGTAATTGTAAACCTTACCAAAATACCTGATTCTGGTAAAACTCACATAGATTCAATATTACATGCATTTTTAGACGGATTGCATGTTTGGTTTTGGAGTTTTGATTATACAACTTTCATATTTAGTATGACAGTTATACTGTATATTACTATTGAGTAAAAAAAAACCTAACTTGTGTCTTTGCAAACCTTACAAAAGATCGTTATTCTAGTAAAGACTTAGACTTAGACTTTCTTTTTATTGTCATTCAAATTTGAACTTTACAGCACAGATAAGAACGAAATGTCGTAGTGCAGGATAAAAAAGCAATAAGGTGCATATTTCGGTACATAAATATATATCAATAATATATAAATACTATATATATATATATATATATATATATATATATATATATATATATATATATATATATATATATATATATATATATATATATATATATATGCATATATATATATATAATAAATAAATATATATACATATATATAAATAGATAAATAGATTACTGTGCAGATAAATATATTGCACTTTTTCCACATGCGCCCACGTTTATGGGTGTATGTTATATTGTTTCTTTCATTCCAGCGAGTTAATTCATTTTGAGGGGAGTTGAGGATATAATTTAATTATGATGCGTTCAAGAGTCTTACGGCCTGAGGGAAGAAGCTGCTACAGAAGCTTCGGAGGCTGCGGAACCTCTTTTAGAGTCCATAGTGAAAACTGTCCTTGGTGGGGGTGGGAGGAGTCTTTGCAAATTTTCTGAGCCCTGGTCAGGCAGCACTTTTTGCGATCTCCTGGATAGGAGGAAGAGGAGTCCTGATGATCTTTTCCGCCGTCCTCACCACTCTCTGGAGATACTTCCAGTCTGAGGCACTGCAGGCTCCAGTCCAGACAGAGATGCTATGCTGTTGGTCAGCAGGCTCGCTATAACAACGATACATCTCTCCAAGCATTATTAGCTATTTTGCATTTGTTGTTTAGGAGTTATGTTTAAATAACTGTCAAAGTAAATAAAACCTAATTTTGGTATTTGAAAACCTTACAAAAACAACTGATTCTAGTAAAACTCACACAGATACAATATTACAGGCATTTTTAGACATAATACATGTTTGGTTTTGGAGTAATGTTTGGCGCAGTGGAAGAATGGCCGTGCGCGACCCGAGGGTCCCTGGTTCAATCCCCACCTAGTACCAACCTCGTCATGTCCGTTGTGTCCTGAACAAGACACTTCACCCTTGCTCCTGATGGGTGCTGGTTAGCGCCTTGCATGGCAGCTCCCTCCATCAGTGTGTGAATGGGTAAATGTGGAAGTAGTGTCAAAGCGCTTTGAGTACCTTGAAGGTAGAAAAGCGCTATACAAGTACAACCCATTTATTTATTTATTTATTTATATATAGTATGACAGCTATACTGTTATATTGAGTAAAAAAAACTAACTTGTGTCTTTACAAACCTTACACAATATATTTTTTCTAGTAAAACTCACAAAGAGACATTTCCCCAGGTATTATTAGCCATTGTGCATGTGTGGTTTAGGAGTTATGTTTAAATAAATGTCAAATTGAATGTGGCAGGTATACTGTCATGAGTAAAACCTAATTTTTGTAATTGTAAACCTTACCAAAATACCTGATTCTGGTAAAACTCACATAGATTGAATATTACATGCATTTTTAGACGGATTGCTTGTTTGGTTTTGGAGTTATGTTTTTACAACTGTCATATTTAGTATGACAGTTATACTGTCATATTGAGTAAAAAAAACAACTAACTTGCGTCTTTGCAAACCTTACAAAAGATCATTATTCTGGTAAAGACTTAGACTTTTTTTTTATTGTCATTCAAATTTGAACTTTACAGCATAGATAACACAATTTCGTTACATAAGCTCATGGTAGTGCAGGATAAAAAAGCAATAAGGTGCATATATAAATAAATAAATATAAATAATATATAAATATACATATAAAATAAATAAATATACTTAAATATATATAAATAAATAAAAAGATTACTGTGCAGATAAATATATTGCACTTTTTCCACATGCGCCACGTTTATGGGTGTATGTTATATTGTTTTTTTTTTTATTCCAGCGAGTTAATCCATTTTGAGGGGAGTTGAGGGGATAATTTAATTATAATGCGTTCAAGAGTCTTACGGCCTGAGGGAAGAAGCTGGAGGTTCTGCTTCGGAGGCTGCGGAACCTCTTTCTAGAGTCCAGAAGTGAAAACAGTCCTTGGTGGGGGTGGGAGGAGTCTTTGCAAATTTTCTGAGCCCTGGTCAGGCAGCGTTTTGCGATCTCCTGGATAGGAGGAAGAGGATTCCTGAAGATCTTTTCCGCCGTCCTCACCACTCTCTGGAGAGACTTCCAGTCTGAGGCACTGCAGGCTCCAGTCCAGACAGAGATGCTGTTGGTCAGCAGGCTCTCTATAACAAAGATACAGTTCTCCAAGCATTATTAGCTATTTGCATTTGTTGTTTAGGATTTATGTTTAAATAACTGTCATAGTGAGTAAAACCTAAATTTTGTATTTGCAAACCTTACAAAAACAATTGATTCTAGTAAAACTCACAGATAAAATATCACAGGCATTTTTAGACATAATACATGTTTGGTTTTAGAGTTGTGTTTATATAACTTTCGTATTTAGTATTACAGTAATACTGTCATATTGAGTTAAAAAAAAGAACTAACTTGTGTCTTTACTAACCTTACAAAATATTTTTCGAAGTAAAACTCAAAGATACATTTCTACAGGCATTATTAGCCATTTTGCATGTGCGGTTTAGGATTTATGTTTAAATAACTGTCATATTGAGTGTGACAGTAAGTCATAGTGAGTAAAACAAACTAACTTGTGTCTTTGCAATGCTTACAAAAGAAAATGTTACTAGTAAAACTCACAAAAGATACATTTCTTCATGCATTATTAGAAAATGTTCATGTGTAGTTTAGGAGTTATGTTTTAATAACTGTCAAATTGAGTGTGGCAGTTATACTGTCATTAAGTGTTAAACCTAATTTTTGTATTTGCAAACCTTACAAAAACAACTGATTCTAGTAAAACTCACATAGATTCAATATTGCAGGCATTTTAGACATTTCACATGTTTGGTTTAGGAGTTGTGTTTGAATACATTTTAATTGCTTTTTTCGTTAAGGCAAGTCCGACCGGCAGGAGGCCACGGGGAAGCCCCAGGACACATTGGGAAGACTATGTCAGCCGGCTGGCCTGGGAACGCTTCGAGATCCCCCGAGAAGAGCTGGACGAAGTGGCTGGGGAGAGGGAAGTCTGGGCTTCTCTGCTTAGGCTGCTGCCCCCGCAACCCGACCTCGGATAAGCGGAAGAAAATGGATACATTTAGTATGACAGCTATACTATTATATTGAGTAAAAAAAACTAACTTGTGTCTTTAAAAAACCTTACAAATTATATGTTTTCTAGTAAAACTCACAAAGATACATCTCCAGGCATTATTATATTACAGGCATTTTGACACATTTTGCATGTTTGATTTAGGAAATATGATTGAATATATTTTCATTGCTTTTTTCGCATTATCTCAGTATTTTAGGAATATTACTGTCATATTGAGTAAAAAGCTACTTTTTGTTTGCAAGATTTGAAAAAGCATATGTTTCGAGTAAAACTCCGTAGAATGCATTATTTGAGGCATCATTAGACATTTTGCATGTGTAGTTTATGAGTTATGATTAAATAAATGTCATATTGAGTGTGACAGTTTACTTTCATAAAGAGTAAAACCTAATTTTTGTTTTTGCAAACCTTACTAAAACAACTGATTCTAGTTAAACTCACATGGATTCAATAATACAGGCATTTTTACACATTTTGCATGTTTAGTTTAGAAATTATGATTGAATACATTTTTATGGCTTTTTTCGCATTATCTCAGGATTTTAAGAACCTTACTGTCATATTGAGTAAAATAAATACTTTTTGTGTTTGCAAGCCTTAAGAAAGCATATGTTTCGAGGAAAACTCCCAATAATCCATTATTTCAAACATTATTAGCCATTTTGCATGAATAGTTTAGGAGTTATGATTAAAAAATTGTCATATTGAGTGTGACAGTTTACTTTCATAAAGAGTAAAACCTAATTTTTGTTTTTGCAAACTTCACTAAAACAACTGATTCTAGTAAAACTCATATGGATTCAATAATACAGGCATTTATACACATTTTGCATGTTTATTTTAGAAATTATGATTGAATACATTTTTATGGCTTTTTTCGCATTATCTCAGGATTTTTAAGAACATTACTGTCATATTGAGTAAAAAAAATACTTTTTGTGTTTGCAAGCCTTAAGAAAGCATATGTTTTGAGGAAAACTCCCAAGAATCCATTATTTCAAACATTATTAGCCATTTTGCATGAATAGTTTAGGAGTTATGATTAAAAAACTATCATATTGAGTGTGACAGTTTACTTTCATAAAGAGTAAAACCTAATTTTTGTTTTTGCAAACTTCACTAAAACAACTGATTCTAGTAAAACTCACATGGATTCAATAATACAGGCATTTTTACACATTTTGCATGTTTATTTTAGAAATTATGATTGAATACATTTGTATGGCTTTTTTCGCATTATCTCAGGATTTTAAGAACATTACTGTCATATTGAGTAAAAAAATACTTTTTGTGTTTGCAAGCCTTAAGAAAGAATATGTTTCGAGGTAAACTCCCAAGGATCCATTATTTCAAACATTAGCCATTTTGCATGAGTGGTTTAGGAGTTATGATTAAAAAATTGTCATATTGAGTGTGACAGTTTACTTTCATAAAGAGTAAAATCTAATTTTTGTTTTTGCAAACTTCACTAAAACAACTGATTCTAGTAAAACTCACATGGAATCAATAATACAGGCATTTTTACACATTTTGCATGTTTAGTTTAGAAATTATGATTGAATACATTTGTTTTTCTTTTTTCGCATTATCTCAAGAATTTAAGAACATTACTGTAATATTGAGTACAAAAATACTTTTTGTGTTTGCAAGCCTTAAGAAAACATATGTTTCGAGGAAAACTCCCAAGGATCCATTATTTCAAACATTATTAGCCATTTTGCATGAGTAGTTTAGGAGTTATGATTAAAACATTGTCATATTGAGTGTGACAGTTTACTTTCATAAAGAGTAAAACCTAATTTTTGTTTTTGCAAACTTCACTAAAACAACTGATTCTAGTAAAACTCACATGGATTCAATAATACAGGCATTTTTACACATTTTGCATGTTTAATTTAGAAATTATGATTAAATACATTTTTATGGCTTTTTTCGCAATATCTCAGGATTTTAAGAACATTACTGTCATTTTGAGTAAAAAAATACTTTTTGTGTTTGCAAGACTTAAGAAAGCATATGTTTCGAGGTAAACTCCCAAGGATCCATTATTTCAAAAATTATTAGCCATTTTGCATGAGTGGTTTAGGAGTTATGATTAAAAAATTGTCATATTGAGTGTGACAGTTTACTTTCATAAAGAGTAAAACCTAATTTTTGCTTTTGCAAACCTTACTAAAACAACTGATTCTAGTGAAACTCACATGGATTTAATATTACTGGCATTTTTAGACATTTTGCATTGTTGGTTTAGGAATTATGTTGGAATACATTTTTATTGCTTTTTTCGCATTATCTCAGAATTTTAAGAACATTACTGTCATATTGAGTACAAAAAATACTTTTTGTGTTTGCAAGCCTTAAGAAAGCATATGTTTCAAGGAAAACTCCCAAGGATCCATTATTTCAAACATTATTAGCCATTTTGCATGAGTAGTTTAGGAGTTATGATGAAAAAACTGTCATATTGAGTGTGACAGTTTACTTTCATAGAGTAAAACCTAATTTTTGTTTTTGCAAACTTCACTAAAACAACTGATTCTATTAAAACTCACATGGATTCAATAATACAGGCATTTTTACACATTTTGCATGTTTATTTTAGAAATTATGATTGAATACATTTTTATGGCTTTTTTCGCATTATCTCAGGATTTTAAGAACATTACTGTCATATTGAGTAAAAAAATACTTTTTGTGTTTGCAAGCCTTAAGAAAGAATATGTTTCGAGGTAAACTCCCAAGGATCCATTATTTCAAACATTATTAGCCATTTTGCATGAGTGGTTTAGGAGTTATGATTAAAAAACTACTCATGCAAAATGGCTAATAATGTTTGAAATAATGGATCCTTGGGAGTTTTCCTTGAAACATATGCTTTCTTAAGGCTTGCAAACACAAAAAGTATTTTTTGTACTCAATATGACAGTAATGTTCTTAAAATTCTGAGATAATGCGAAAAAAGCAATAAAAATGTATTCCAACATAATTCCTTAACCAACAATGCAAAATGTCTAAAAATGCCAGTATTATTAAATCCATGTGAGTTTCACTAGAATCAGATGTTTTAGTAAGGTTTGCAAAAGCAAAAATTAGGTTTTAATCTTTATGAAAGTAAACTGTCACACCAATATGACAATTTTTTAATCATAACTCCTAAACCACTCATGCAAAATGGCTAATAATGTTTGAAATAATGGATCCTTGGGAGTTTACCTCCAAACATATGCTTTCTTAAGGCTTGCAAACACAAAAAGTATTTTTTTACTCAATATGACAGTAATGTTCTTAAAATCCTGAGATAATGCGAAAAAAGCCATAAAAATGTATTCAATCATAATTTCTAAAATAAACATGCAAAATGTGTAAAAATGCCTGTATTATTGAATCCATGTGAGTTTTAATAGAATCAGTTGTTTTAGTGAAGTTTGCAAAAACAAAAATTAGGTTTTACTCTTTATGAAAGTAAACTGTCACACTCAATATGACTAAAACAACTGATTCTAGTAAAACTCACATGGATTTAATATTACAGGCATTTTTAGACATTTTGCATTGTTGGTTTAGGAATTATGTTGGAATACATTTTTATTGCTTTTTTCGCATTATCTCAGGAATTTAAGAACATTACTGTCATATTGAGTAAAAAAATACTTTTTGTGTTTGCAAGCCTTAAGAAAGCATATGTTTCGAGGAAAACTCCCAGGATCCATTATTTCAAACATTATTAGCCATTTTGCATGAGTAGTTTAGGAGTTATGATTAAAAAACTGTCATATTGAGTGTGACAGTTTATATTTATAAAGAGTAAAACCTAATTTTTGATTTTGCAAACCTTACTAAAACAACTGATTCTAGTAAAACTCACATGGATTTAATATTACAGGCATTTTTAGACATTTTGCATTGTTGGTTTAGGAATTATGTTGGAATACATTTTTATTGCTTTTTTCGCATTATCTCAGAATTTTAAGAACATTACTGTCATATTGAGTAAAAACTACTTTTTGTGGTTGCAAGCCTTAAAAAAGCATATGTTTCGAGTAAAACTTACAAGAATGCATTATTTCAGGCAATGTTAGCTCATTTTTAAGTGTAGTTTAGGAGTTATGTTTAATATACTGTCATATTGAGTGTACATTGTCCTGGTGAAAAAAAAACTAATTTTTGTATTTGCAAAAATTTCAAACACAACCTAATCTAGTTAAACTCACATGGATTCGATATTACAGGCATTTTTACAAATTTTGCATGTTTGATTTAGGAAATATGATTGAATATATTTTCATTGCTTTTTTCGCATTATCTCAGGATTTTAGGAATATTACTGTCATATTGAGTAAAAAACTACTTTTTGTGTTTGCAAGATTTGAAAAAGCAAATGTTTCGAGTAAAACTCCGTAGAATGCATTATTTGAGGTATCATTAGACATTTTGCATGTGTAGTTTAGGTGTTATGATTAAATACATGTCATATTGAGTGTGACAGTTTACATTCATAAAGAGTAAAACCTAATTTTTGTTTTTGCAAACCTTTCTAAAACAACTGATTCTAGTAAAACTCACACGGATTCAATATAACAGGCATTTTTACACATTTTGCATGTTTAGTTTAGAAATTATGATTGAATACATTTTTATTGCTTTTTTCGCATTATCTCAGGATTTTAAGAACATTACTGTCATATTGAGTAAAAAAAGACTTTTTGTGTTTGCAAGCCTTAAAAAAGCACATGTTTCGAGGAAAACTCCCAAGGATCCATTATTTCAAACATTATTAGCCATTTTGCATTAGTAGTTTAGGAGTTATGATTAAAAAACTGTCATATTGAGTGTGACAGTTTACTTTCCTAAAGAGTAAAACCTAACTTTTGTTTTTGCAAACCTTACTAAAACAACTGATTCTAGTAAAACTCACATGGATATAATATTACAGGCAAGAGATTTTGCATTGTTGGTTTAGGAATTATGTAGGAATACATTTTTACTGCTTTTTTCGCATTATCTCAGAATTTTAAGAACATTACTTTCATATTGAGTAAAAAACTACTTTTTGTGTTTGCAAGCCTTAAAAAAGCATATGTTTCGAGTAAAACTCACAAGAATGCATTATTTCAGGCAATATTAGCTCATTTTTATGTTCAGTTTAGGAGTTATGTTTAATTTACTGTCATGTTGAGTGTACATTGTCATGGTGAAAAAAACCAAATTTTTCTAATTGCAAAACATACATTGATTCAATATTACAGGCATTTTTACACATTTTGCATGTTTGGTTTAGGAATTATAATGGAATACATTTTTTTTTTGCTTTTTTCGTATTATCTCAGGATTTTAAGAACATTACTGTCATATTGAGTAAAAAACTACTTTTTGTGTTTGCAAGATTTAAAAAAGCATATGTTTTGAGTAAAACTCCCAAGGATGCATTATTTCAGGCATCAATAGCCATTTTGCTTGTGTGGATTAGGAGTTTTTAAATAACTGTCATATTGCGTGTGGCAGTTATACAGTTATTATGAGTAAAACCTAATTTTTGTATTTTTAAAGCTTATAAACCTCCTGATTCTAGTAAAATTCACAAAGATACAATATTACAGGCATTTTTAGACATAATGCAGGTTTGGTTTTGGAGTTAGGTTTATAACTTTTCATATTTAGTATGACAGTTATACTGTCATATTAAGTAAAAAAAAAAAGACTTGTGTCTTTGCAAACCTTACAAAATATTTTTTTCCAGTAAAACTCACAAAGATACATTTCTCTTATTAGCCATTTTGCATGTGTGGTTTCGGAGTTATGTTTAAATAACTGTCAGATACAGAGACAGAGACAGTATACATGGGGAAGGCGTGGCGCAGTTGGGAGAGTGGCCGTTCCAGCAACCTGAGGGTTCTTGGTTCGATCCCCACCTTCTACCAACCTCGTCACGTCCGTTGTGTCCTTGAGGGAGACACTTTACCCTTGCTCCTGATGGGTTGTGGTTAGGGCCTTGCATGCCAGCTCCCGTGTGAATGTGTGTGTGAATGGATGAATGGAAAAATAGTGTCAAAGCGCTTTGTGTACCTTGAAGCTAGAAAAGCGCTATACAAGTATAACCCATTTACCATAGTGAGTAAAACCAAATGTTTGTATTTACAAACCTTACAAAAACAACCCATTCTAGTAAAAGTCACACAGATACAATATTTTAGGCATTTTTAGACATAATGCAAGTTTGGTTTTGGAGTTATGTTTATATAACCTCCTTTCTGAGGCGCCACCTTATCGTGGTAGAGGAGTTTGCGTGTCCCACTGATCCTAGGAGCTATGCTGTCTGTGGGCTTCTATGCCCCCTTGTAGGCTCTCCCAAGACAAATAGGTCCTAGGTGAGGGATCAGACAAAGAGCAGCTCAAAGACCTTTATGAAAAGTACAAATCGAGGTCCTAGATTTTTCCTCGCCCGGACGCGGGTCACCGTGGCTCCCCTGTGGAGCCAGGCCCAGAGGTGGGGCACGATGGCGAGCGCCTGTTGGCTGGCTCAGCTCAATGAAGCAACGTGGTTCCCTCCTCCAATGGGCTCACCACTCATGGGCTGGGTTATAGAGGTCGGGTGCAGTGTGAGCTGAGCGGCAGCCGAAGGCAGGGCACTTGGCGGTCCGATCATCGGCTACATAAGCTAGCTCTTCTGACGTGAAATGTCACCTCGCTGGGAGGGAAGGAGCCTGAGGTGGTGTGCGAGGTGGAAAAGTTCCGGCTAGATATAGTTGGACTCACTTCGACGCACAGGAACCTGTTCTCTCGAGAGGGGCTGGACTCTCTTCCACTATGGCGTTGCAAGCAATGAGAGGCTGGGGTGGCAATTCTTGTTGTCCCCCCGGCTCAAAGACAAGAGTATGGGGTATCGGACTGTCTGATTGTGGCGGGTCGCTCCCTGTATGATCGGTGTAGGGCAGCCTTGGTCCGCTTAGGCTGCCGTTTGTCACCGATTCTGTTGTTAACTTTTATGGACAGAATTGCAGTCATGGCGTTGAGGGGATCCGGTTTGGTGGTTGCAGGATTAGGTCTCTGCTTTTTGCAGTTGATGTGGTTCTGATGGCTTCAACTGGCCAGGATCTCCAGCTCTCATTGGATGGCCGAGTATGAAGCGACTGGGATGAGAATCAGCACCTCCAAGTCCGAGTCCATGGTTCTCGCCCGGTAAAGGGTGGGGTGCCATTTCCAGGTTGAGGAGGCGATGGCACATACTAGATGGCCCCAAGTGGAGGAGTTCAAGTACCTAGGAGTCTTGTTCACGAGTGAGGGAAGAGTGGATCATGAGATCCACAGGCGGATCGGTGCGGCGTCTTCAGTAATGAGGACGCTATATCGATCCATTGTGGTGAAGAAGGAGCTGAGCCAGAATTAAAAGCTCTAAATTTACCGGTCGATCTACATTCCCATCCTGCACCCATGGTCATGGTTATGACCGAAAAGACAATCGGCCAAATTGAGTTTCCTCCGCCGGGTGGCGGGTCTCTCCCTTAGAGATAGGATAAGAAGCTCTGTCATCCGGGAGGAACTCAGAGTAAAGCGCTGCTCCTCCACATTGAGAGGAGCCAGATGAGGTGGTTCGGGCATCTGCTCAGGATGCCACCCGAACGCCTCCCGAGGGAGGTGTTTAGGGCAAGTCCGACCGGCAGGAGGCCACGGGGAAGACCCAGGACACATTGGGAAGATTATGTCTCCCGGCTGGCCTGGGAACGCCTCAGGATCCCCCAAGAAGAGCTGGAAGAAGTGGCTGGGGAGAGGGAAGTCTGGGCTTCTCTGTTTAGGCTGCTGCCCCCGCAACCCGACCTCGGTTAAGCGGAAGAAAATGGATGGATTTAGTAACGACAACAAAAAATGATTCTAGTAAAACTCACATGGATACAATTTTACAGGTAATGCATGTTTGGTTTTGGAATTATGTTTATATAACTTTCATATGTATTATGACAGTTATACTGTCATCTTGAGTAAAACTAACTTGTGTCTTTACAAACATTACAAACTATGTTTTTCCAGTAAAACTCACAAAAATAATTTTTTCCAGGCATTATTAGACATTTTTCATGTGTGGTTTAGGAAATATGTTTAAATAACTGTCATATTGAATGTGGCAGTTATACTGTTATTATGTGTAAAACCAAATTTTTGTATTTGCAAACCTTACAAAAACAACTGATTCTAGTAAAACTCACATAGATTCAATATTACAGGCATTTTTAGACATTTCACATGTTTGAATACATTTTTATTGCTTTTTTCGTTTGGGCAAGTCCGATCGGCAGGAGGCCACGGGGAAGACCCAGGACACATTGGGAAGACTATGTCTCAGGCTGGCCTGGGAACGCCTCGGGATCCCCCGAGAAGAGCTGGACAAAGTGGCTGGGGAGAGGGAAGTCTGGGCTTCTCTGCTTAAGCTGCTTCCCCCGCAACCCGACCTCGGATAAGCGGAAGAAAATGGATGGATTTAGTATGACAGTTATACTGTCATATTGAGTAAAAAAAACTGTTTTTCATAGATTCAATATTACAGGCATCTTTAGATGGATTGCATGTTTGGTTTTGGAGATATGTTTATACAACTTTCATATTTAGTATGACAGTTATACTGTCATATTGAGTAAAAAAAAACAACTTGTGTCTGCAAACCTTACAAAAGATTATTATTCTAGTAAAACTAACAAAGATACATTTTTCCAAGCATTATTAGCATTTGTTGTTTTGGAGTTATAATGCTTGCATTGAGAGACGACGGGCTCGGGTGGCAATTCTTGTTGCCCCCCGGCTCAAAGCCTGCACGTTGGAGTTCAACCCAGTGGACCAGTGGGTAGCTTTCCTCCGCCTTCGGGTGGGGGGACGGGTCCTGACTGTTGTTTGGCCTTACGCGCCAAACGGCAGCTCAGAGTACCCACCCTTTTTGGATTCACTCGAGGGAGTACTGGAAAGTGCTCCACCGGGTGATTCCCTCGTTCTACTGGGGGCCTTCAACGCTCATCTTGGCAACAACAGTGAAACCTGGAGAGGCGTGATTGGGAAGAATGGCCGCCCGGATCTGAACCCGAGTGGTGTTTTGTTATTGGACTTTTGTGCTCGTCACAGATTGTCAATAACAAACACCAAGTTCAAACATAAGGGTGTCCATATGTGCACTTGGCACCAGGACACCCTAGGCCGCAGTTCCATGATCGATTTTGTAGTTGTGTCATCGGATTTGCGGTCTCATGTTTTGGACACTCGGGTGAAGAGAGGGGCCGAGCTTTCTACCGATCACCACCTGGTGGTGAGTTGGCTGCGATGGTGGGGGAGGATGCCTGACAGACCTGGCAGGCCCAAACGCATTGTGAGGGTTTGCTGGGAACGCCTCCGGAAGAACTTTGAACATGTCACGAGGGAGGCGCTGGACATTGAGTCTGAGTGGACCATGTTCCGTGCCTCTCTTGTCGAGCCGGCTGATTGGAGCTGTGGCCGCAAGGAGTTTGGTGCCTGTCGTGGCGGTAATCCTAGAACCCGCTGGTGGACACCAGCAGTGAGGGATGCCGTCAAGCTGAAGAAAGAGCCTATCGGGTCCTTTTGGCTCATGGGACTCCAGAGGCAGCCGACAGGCCAAGCGAAGTGTGGCTTCAGCGGTCGCAGAGGCAAAAACTCGGACATGGGAGGAGTTTGGAGAAGCCATGGAAAACGACTTCCAGACGGCTTCGAAGCGATTCTGGACCACCATCCGCCGGCTCAAGGGGGGGCAGCAGTGCACTGTAACACCGTGTATGGTGAGGATGGTGCGCTGCTGACCTCTACTGCAGCTGTTATTGATCGGTGGAGGGAATACTTCGAAGACCTCCTTAATCCCACCAACATGTCTTCCTATGAGGAAGCAGTGCCTGGGGAGTCTGTGGTGGGCTCTCCTATTTCTGGGGATGAGGATGCCAAGGTAGTTAAAAAGCTCCTCAATGGCAACGCCCTGGGGGTGGATGAGATCCGTCCGGAGTTCCTTAAGGCTCTGGATGCTGTGGGGCTGTCGTGGTTGACAAGACTCTGCAACATCGCGTGGACATCGGGGGCGGTACTTCTGGATTGGGAGACCGGGGTGGTGGTTCCTCTCTTTAAGAAGGGGAACCAGAGGGTGTGTTTCAACTATCGTGAGATCACACTCCTCAGTCTTCCCGGTAAGGTCTATTCATGTGTACTGGAGAAGAGGCTACGCCGGATAGTCGAACCTCGGATTCAGGAGGAACAGTGTGGTTTACGTCCTGGTCGTGGAACTGCGGACCAGCTTTATACTCTCGGCAGGGTCCTTGAGGGTGCATGGGAGTTTGCCCAACCAGTCTACATGTGCTTTATGGACTTGGAGAAGGCATTCGACCATTTACCCCTGGAAGTCCTGTGGGGAGTGCTTAGAGTATGGGGTAACGGACTGTCTTATTGTGGCGATTCACTCCCTTTACAAGAGTCAGAGCTTGGTCCGCATTGCCGGCAGTAAGTCGGACCCGTTTCCAGTGAGGGTTGGACTCTGCCAAGGCTGCCCTCTGTCACCGATTCTGTTCATAACCTTTATGGACAGAATTTCTAGGCGCAGTCAGGGCGTTGAGGGGATCCGGTTTGGTGTCTGCAGGATTAGGTCTGTGCTATTTGCAGATGATGTGGTCCTGATGGCTTCATCTGGCCAAGATCTTCAGCCCTCACTGGATCGGTTCGCAGACGAGTGTGAAGTGACTGGGATGTGAATCAGCACCTCCAAGTCCGAGTCCATGGTTCTCGCCCGGAAAAGGGTGGAGTGCCATCTCCGGGTTGGGGAGGAGATCTTGCCCCAAGTGGAGGAGTTCAAGGACCTCAGAGTCTTGTTCACGAGTGAGGGAAGAGTGGATCGTGAGATCGACAGGCGGAACGGTGCGGCGTCTTCAGTAATGCGGACGCTGTATTGATCCGTTGTGGTGAAGAAGGAGCTGAGCCGGAAGGCAAAGCTCTCGATTTACCGGTCGATCTACGTTCCCATCCTCACCTATGGTCATGAGCTTTGTGTCATGGCCGAAAGGACAAAATCACGGGTACAAGCGGCCGAAATGAGTTTCCTCCGCCGGGTGGCGGGGCTCTCCCTTAGAGATAGGGTGAGAAGCTATGTCATCCGGGAGGAGCTCAAAGTAAAGCCATTGCTCCTCCATTTCGAGAGGAGCCAGATGAGGTGGTTCGGGCATCTGGTCAGGATGCCACCCGAACGCCTCCCTAGGGAGGTGTTTCGGGCACGTCCGACCGGTAGGAGGCCCAGGAAGACCCAGGAAACGGGAAGCTTATCTCTCCCGGCTGGCCTGGGAACGCCCCAGGATCCCCCGGGAGGAGCTGGACGAAGTGGCTGGGGAGAGGAAAGTCTGGGCTTCCCTGCTTAGGCTGCAGCCCCCGCGACCGACCTCGGATAAGCGGAAGAAAATGGATGGCTGGATGGAGGAGTTATGTTTAAATAACTGTCATAAAGAGTAAAACCTCATTTTTGTATTTGTAAACCTTACCAAAACAACTGATTTTAGTAAAACTCACACAGATTCAATATTACAGGCATTTTTAGACATTTTGCTTATTTGGTGTAGGAATTATGATGGAATACATTGTTTTTGCTTATTTCGCATTATCTCAGGATTTTAAGAACTTTACTGTCATATAGAGGAAACCCAATACTTTTTGTGTTTGCAAGCCTTAAAAAAGCATATGTTTCGAGTAAAACTCACAAGAATGCCTTATTTCAGGCATTATTAGCCATTTTTTATGTGTAGTTTAGGCATACTTGCCAATACTCCTGGATTTTCCAGGAGACTCCCGAAATTCAGCGCCTCTCCCGAAAACCTCCCGGGACAAATTTTCTCCCGAAAATCTCCCGAAATTCAGGCTGATCTGAGTGAGGACAGCCTGTATTCACGTCTGCTTTCCCACGATATAAACAGCATGCCTGCCCAATCACATTATAACTGTAGAATGATCGAGGGCGAGTTCTTGGTTTCTTATGTGGGTTTATTGTTAGGTAGTTTCATTAACGTCCTCCCAGCGCGGTAACAACACAAAACAACAGCAGTCACGTTTTCGTCTACCGTAAAGCAGTTTGTCTGCCGTAAACAGCAATGTTGTGACACTCTTTAAACAGGGCAATACTGCCATCTACTGTACATGCATATGTGACAATAACATCCAGGGCTTTTAGAGAGTGCAGTGCACAACTGCGCACACAACAAGGAGACAAAGCAGAAGAACGCGGAAGATACAGCCATGGCGACGTCGACGACGAGTAAGATGAAGAAACACGCTTATAAGTTCCAAGCCGCAGCTGCGATTGGACCTGGATAGCCTCCGGGAAGAAGTAGTGGAATACCAAGTGCTTTTCCTCAGGAAGCAAAGATTGACCGGTTTTTGGCCATGCTCAGGAGGGATGGAAAATTCCAGACTCTCGTGCATTTGATGAAAGCACTTTTGTGCGTGCCACACAGCAATGCATCATCAGAGAGGGTGTTCAGCATGGTTATAAAAATAGTGACAGAGAATAGAACAAGGATGGACAATTCAACCCTTAACTCAACAATGAGTAGATGAGTGTTATGTGTGTATATATGTGTAAATAAATGAAAACTGAAATTCAAGTATTTATTTTATATATATATATATATATATATATATATATATATATATATATATATATATATATATGTCTTATATCTCCTGATGATTGAGGGAACCCCTCATGAAACAGGCCTGTAGAGATGAAGTAGTCTTGTGATTTTTTGCCCCACACATACATATATATATATATATATATATATATATATATATATATATATATATATATATATATATATATATACATACATACATATATATATATATATATATATATATATATATATATATATATATATATATATATATATATATATATATATATATATATATATATATATATATATATATATATATATATATATTGGCCCTGCGATGAGGTGGCGACTTGTCCAGGGTGTACCCCGCCTTCCGCCCGATTGTAGCTGAGATGGGCTCCAGCGCCCCCCGCGACCCCAAAGGGAATAAGCGGTAGGAAATGGATGGATGGATGGATATATATATATATATATATATATATATATATGTATATATATATATATGTGAAATACTTGACTTGGTGAATTCTAGCTCTAAATATACTCCTCCCCTCTTAACCACACCCCCAACCACGCCTCCACCCCACCCCCGACCATGCCTTCCCCACCCCCACCTCCTGAAATCGGAGGTCTCAATGTTGGCAAGTATGAGTTTAGGAGTTATGTTTAAATAACTGTCATAGTGAGTGTGGCAGTTACACTGTCATATTGAGTAAAAAAAACTAACTTGTGTCTTTGCAAACCTCACAAAAGAAAACATTTCTAATAAAAATCACAAAGATACATTTCTTCACGCATTATTAGACATTTTTCATGTGTGGTTTAGGAATTATGTTTAAATAACTGTCATATTGAGTGTGGCAGTTATACTGCCATTATGTGTAAAACTTAATTTTGTATTTGCAAACCTTATAAAAACAACTGATTCTAGTAAAACATAGATTCAATTTTACAGGCATTTTTAGACATTTTACATGTTTGGTTTAGGAGTTGTGTTTGAATACATTTTTTATTGCTATTTTCGTTAGGGCAAGGCCGACCGGCAGGAGGCCACGGGGAAGACCCAGGGCACATTGGGAAGACTATCATTCAAGTACCTTGGGGTGTGGGTGGACAATAAGCTGGACTGGACTATTAACACAGACCACTTGTACAGGAAAGGACAGAGCTGTATTTCCTGAGGCGGCTGTCCTTTGTCCCACACGCCATTAGACTGTACAACTTTTCTCTGGGGGGAGGGGGGCTACTAGGATGACAGGGGATGCAAATCAATAAGAGTGCAATATTTTTTCAAAACATGGTCACTACTGCCTAGTTTCTCTTGTTATATTCTTATTTTACTGTTATATTTTTATTCTCATTGTTGCTTTTTATTTTTATTCTATTGTAATATGTTTCTATTTTGTTTCAATTTATACCCCCATTATTTACTTTTCACTTTTTACAATTTTGTACACTACTGCTGGAATTTAAATTTTCCTGAGGGAACTCTCCTGAAGGAATCAATAAAGTACTATCTATGTATCTATCTATTTATGTCTCCTGGCTGGCCTGTAAATGCCTCGGGATCCCCCGAGAAGAGCTGGACAAAGTGGCTGGGGAGAGGAAAGTCTGGGCTTCTCTGCTTAGGCTGCTGCCCCCGCAACCTGACCTCGGATAAGCAGGAAGAAAATGGATGGATTTTGTATGACAGTTATACTGTCATATTAAGTAAAAAACTAACTTGGGTCTTTGCAAACATTACAAAATATATTTTTTCTAGTAAAACTCACAAAGATACATAACTCAAGGCATTATTAGCCATTTTGCATGTGTGGTTTAGGACTTAGGTTTAAATAATCGTCAGATTGAGTGTGACAGTATACTGTCATAGTGAGTAAACCCATATTTTGTAATTGCAAACCATATGAAAACAAATGATTCTACTAAAACTCACATGGATACAATATTACGGGCATTTTTAGACATAATGCATGTTTGGTTTTGGAGTAATGTTTATATATTTTTCATATTTTGTATGACAGTAATACTGTCATATTGAATTAAAAAAACTAACTTGTATCTGTAGAAATCTTAAAAAATATTTTTTTTACCAGTAAAACTCACAAAGAGACATTTCTCCAGGCATTATTAGCCATTGTGCACATGTGGTTTAGGAGTTATGTTTAAATAAATGTCAAATTGAATGTGGCAGTTATACTGTTATTATGAGTAAAACCTAATTTTTGTAAATGTTAACCTTACCACAATACCTGATTCTGGTAAAACTCACATAGATTCAATATTACAGGCATTTTTAGACATTTTACATGTTTGGTTTAGAGTTGTGTTTGAATACATTTGTATTGCTTTTTTTATTAGGGCAAGTCCGACGGGCAGGAGGCCGCGGGGAAGACCCAGGACACATTGGGAAGACTATGTCTCCCGGCTGGGCTGTCGAACGCCTCGGGATCCCCCGAGAAGAGCTGGACGAAGTGGTTGGGGATAGGGAAGTCCGGCTTCTCTGCTTAGGCTGCTGCCCCTGCAACCGGACCTCGGATAAGCGGAAGAAAATGGATGTTATACTGTCATATTAAGTAAAAAAAAACTAACTTACAAAATATATTTTTTCTAGTAAAACTCACAAAGATACATATCTACAGGCATTAATAGCCATTTTGCATTTGTTGTTTAGGAGTTATGTTTAAATAACTGTCATAGTGAGTAAAACCTAATTTTTGTATTTGCAAAAACCTTACAAAAACAACTGATTCTAGTAAAACTCACATGGATGCAATATTGCAGGCATTTTTAGACATGATGCATGTTTGATTTTGGAGTTGTGTTTATATAACTTTCATATTTAGTATTACAGTAATACTGTCATATTGAGTAATAAAAACTAACTTGTGTTTTTACAAACCTTACAAAATATTTTTTTTCCTGCAAAACTCACAAAGAGACATTTCTCCAGGCATTATTAGCCATTTGGCATGTGTGGTTTAGGAGTTATGTTTAAATAACTGTCAGATTGAGTGTGACAGTATACTGTGAGTAAAACCCATATTTTGTATTTGCAAACCTTACAAAAACAACTGATTCTAGTAAAACTCACATGGATACAAAATTACAGGCATTTTTAGAGATAATGCATGTTTGGTTTTGGAGTTATGTTTATATAACTTTCATATTTAGTATGACAGTGACACTGTCATATTGAGTAAAAAAAACTAACTTGTGTCGGTACAAACATTACGAAATATTTTTTTTTCCAGTAAAACTCACAAAGAGACATTTCTCCAGGCATTAATAGCCATTGTGCATGTGTGGTTTAGGAGTTATGTTTAAATAGATGTCAAATTGAATGTGGCAATTATACTGTCATTATGGGTGAAACTTAATTTTTGTAATTGTAAACCTTACCAAAATACCTGATTCTGGTAAAACTCACATAGATTCAATATTACATGCATTTTTAGACGGATTGCATGTTTGGTTTTGGAGTTTTGATTATACAACTTTCATATTTAGTATGACAGTTATACTGTATATTACTATTGAGTAAAAAAAAAACCTAACTTGTGTCTTTGCAAACCTTACAAAAGATCGTTATTCTAGTAAAGACTTAGACTTAGACTTTCTTTTTATTGTCATTCAAATTTGAACTTTACAGCACAGATAAGAACGAAATGTCGTAGTGCAGGATAAAAAAGCAATAAGGTGCATATTTCGGTACATAAATATATATAAATAATATATAAATACTATATATATATATATATATATATATATATATATATATATATATATATATATATATATATATATATATATGCATATATATATATATAATAAATAAATATATATACATATATATAAATAGATAAATAGATTACTGTGCAGATAAATATATTGCACTTTTTCCACATGCGCCCACGTTTATGGGTGTATGTTATATTGTTTCTTTCATTCCAGCGAGTTAATTCATTTTGAGGGGAGTTGAGGATATAATTTAATTATGATGCGTTCAAGAGTCTTACGGCCTGAGGGAAGAAGCTGCTACAGAAGCTTCGGAGGCTGCGGAACCTCTTTCTAGAGTCCATAGTGAAAACTGTCCTTGGTGGGGGTGGGAGGAGTCTTTGCAAATTTTCTGAGCCCTGGTCAGGCAGCACTTTTTGCGATCTCCTGGATAGGAGGAAGAGAAGTCCTGATGATCTTTTCCGCCGTCCTCACCACTCTCTGGAGATACTTCCAGTCTGAGGCACTGCAGGCTCCAGTCCAGACAGAGATGCTATGCTGTTGGTCAGCAGGCTCGCTATAACAACGATACATCTCTCCAAGCATTATTAGCTATTTTGCATTTGTTGTTTAGGAGTTATGTTTAAATAACTGTCAAAGTAAATAAAACCTAATTTTGGTATTTGAAAACCTTACAAAAACAACTGATTCTAGTAAAACTCACACAGATACAATATTACAGGCATTTTTAGACATAATACATGTTTGGTTTTGGAGTAATGTTTGGCGCAGTGGAAGAATGGCCGTGCGCGACCCGAGGGTCCCTGGTTCAATCCCCACCTAGTACCAACCTCGTCATGTCCGTTGTGTCCTGAACAAGACACTTCACCCTTGCTCCTGATGGGTGCTGGTTAGCGCCTTGCATGGCAGCTCCCTCCATCAGTGTGTGAATGGGTAAATGTGGAAGTAGTGTCAAAGCGCTTTGAGTACCTTGAAGGTAGAAAAGCGCTATACAAGTACAACCCATTTATTTATTTATTTATTTATATATAGTATGACAGCTATACTGTTATATTGAGTAAAAAAAACTAACTTGTGTCTTTACAAACCTTACACAATATATTTTTTCTAGTAAAACTCACAAAGAGACATTTCCCCAGGTATTATTAGCCATTGTGCATGTGTGGTTTAGGAGTTATGTTTAAATAAATGTCAAATTGAATGTGGCAGGTACACTGTCATGAGTAAAACCCAATTTTTGTAATTGTAAACCTTACCAAAATACCTGATTCTGGTAAAACTCACATAGATTGAATATTACATGCATTTTTAGACGGATTGCTTGTTTGGTTTTGGAGTTATGTTTTTACAACTGTCATATTTAGTATGACAGTTATACTGTCATATTGAGTAAAAAAAACAACTAACTTACAAAAGATCATTATTCTGGTAAAGACTTAGACTTTTTTTTAATTGTCATTCAAATTTGAACTTTACAGCATAGATAACACAATTTCGTTACATAAGCTCATGGTAGTGCAGGATAAAAAAGCAATAAGGTGCATATATAAATAAATAAATATAAATAATATATAAATATACATATAAAATAAATAAATATACTTAAATATATATAAATAAATAAAAAGATTACTGTGCAGATAAATATATTGCACTTTTTCCACATGCGCCACGTTTATGGGTGTATGTTATATTGTTTTTTTTTTTTATTCCAGCGAGTTAATCCATTTTGAGGGGAGTTGAGGGGATAATTTAATTATAATGCGTTCAAGAGTCTTACGGCCTGAGGGAAGAAGCTGGAGGTTCTGCTTCGGAGGCTGCGGAACCTCTTTCTAGAGTCCAGAAGTGAAAACAGTCCTTGGTGGGGGTGGGAGGAGTCTTTGCAAATTTTCTGAGCCCTGGTCAGGCAGCGCTTTTTGCGATCTCCTGGATAGGAGGAAGAGGATTCCTGAAGATCTTTTCCGCCGTCCTCACCACTCTCTGGAGAGACTTCCAGTCTGAGGCACTGCAGGCTCCAGTCCAGACAGAGATGCTGTTGGTCAGCAGGCTCTCTATAACAAAGATACAGTTCTCCAAGCATTATTAGCTATTTGCATTTGTTGTTTAGGATTTATGTTTAAATAACTGTCATAGTGAGTAAAACCTAAATTTTGTATTTGCAAACCTTACAAAAACAATTGATTCTAGTAAAACTCACAGATAAAATATCACAGGCATTTTTAGACATAATACATGTTTGGTTTTAGAGTTGTGTTTATATAACTTTCGTATTTAGTATTACAGTAATACTGTCATATTGAGTTAAAAAAAAGAACTAACTTGTGTCTTTACTAACCTTACAAAATATTTTTCGAAGTAAAACTCAAAGATACATTTCTACAGGCATTATTAGCCATTTTGCATGTGCGGTTTAGGATTTATGTTTAAATAACTGTCATATTGAGTGTGACAGTAAGTCATAGTGAGTAAAACAAACTAACTTGTGTCTTTGCAATGCTTACAAAAGAAAATGTTACTAGTAAAACTCACAAAAGATACATTTCTTCATGCATTATTAGAAAATGTTCATGTGTAGTTTAGGAGTTATGTTTTAATAACTGTCAAATTGAGTGTGGCAGTTATACTGTCATTAAGTGTTAAACCTAATTTTTGTATTTGCAAACCTTACAAAAACAACTGATTCTAGTAAAACTCACATAGATTCAATATTGCAGGCATTTTAGACATTTCACATGTTTGGTTTAGGAGTTGTGTTTGAATACATTTTAATTGCTTTTTTCGTTAAGGCAAGTCCGACCGGCAGGAGGCCACGGGGAAGCCCCAGGACACATTGGGAAGACTATGTCAGCCGGCTGGCCTGGGAACGCTTCGAGATCCCCCGAGAAGAGCTGGACGAAGTGGCTGGGGAGAGGGAAGTCTGGGCTTCTCTGCTTAGGCTGCTGCCCCCGCAACCCGACCTCGGATAAGCGGAAGAAAATGGATACATTTAGTATGACAGCTATACTATTATATTGAGTAAAAAAAACTAACTTGTGTCTTTAAAAAACCTTACAAATTATATGTTTTCTAGTAAAACTCACAAAGATACATCTCCAGGCATTATTATATTACAGGCATTTTGACACATTTTGCATGTTTGATTTAGGAAATATGATTGAATATATTTTCATTGCTTTTTTCGCATTATCTCAGTATTTTAGGAATATTACTGTCATATTGAGTAAAAAGCTACTTTTTGTTTGCAAGATTTGAAAAAGCATATGTTTCGAGTAAAACTCCGTAGAATGCATTATTTGAGGCATCATTAGACATTTTGCATGTGTAGTTTATGAGTTATGATTAAATAAATGTCATATTGAGTGTGACAGTTTACTTTCATAAAGAGTAAAACCTAATTTTTGTTTTTGCAAACCTTACTAAATCAACTGATTCTAGTTAAACTCACATGGATTCAATAATACAGGCATTTTTACACATTTTGCATGTTTAGTTTAGAAATTATGATTGAATACATTTTTATGGCTTTTTTCGCATTATCTCAGGATTTTAAGAACCTTACTGTCATATTGAGTAAAATAAATACTTTTTGTGTTTGCAAGCCTTAAGAAAGCATATGTTTCGAGGAAAACTCCCAATAATCCATTATTTCAAACATTATTAGCCATTTTGCATGAATAGTTTAGGAGTTATGATTAAAAAATTGTCATATTGAGTGTGACAGTTTACTTTCATAAAGAGTAAAACCTAATTTTTGTTTTTGCAAACTTCACTAAAACAACTGATTCTAGTAAAACTCACATGGATTCAATAATACAGGCATTTTTACACATTTTGCATGTTTATTTTAGAAATTATGATTGAATACATTTGTATGGCTTTTTTCGCATTATCTCAGGATTTTAAGAACATTACTGTCATATTGAGTAAAAAAATACTTTTTGTGTTTGCAAGCCTTAAGAAAGAATATGTTTCGAGGAAAACTCCCAAGGATCCATTATTTCAAACATTAGCCATTTTGCATGAGTGGTTTAGGAGTTATGATTAAAAAATTGTCATATTGAGTGTGACAGTTTACTTTCATAAAGAGTAAAACCTAATTTTTGTTTTTGCAAACTTCACTAAAACAACTGATTCTAGTAAAACTCACATGGAATCAATAATACAGGCATTTTTACACAATTTGCATGTTTAGTTTAGAAATTATGATTGAATACATTTGTTTTTCTTTTTTCGCATTATCTCAAGAATTTAAGAACATTACTGTAATATTGAGTACAAAAATGCTTTTTGTGTTTGCAAGCCTTAAGAAAACATATGTTTCGAGGAAAACTCCCAAGGATCCATTATTTCAAACATTATTAGCCATTTTGCATGAGTAGTTTAGGAGTTATGATTAAAACATTGTCATATTGAGTGTGACAGTTTACTTTCATAAAGAGTAAAACCTAATTTTTGTTTTTGCAAACTTCACTAAAACAACTGATTCTAGTAAAACTCACATGGATTCAATAATACAGGCATTTTTACACATTTTGCATGTATAATTTAGAAATTATGATTAAATACATTTTTATGGCTTTTTTCGCAATATTTTAGGATTTTAAGAACATTACTGTCATTTTGAGTAAAAAAATACTTTTTGTGTTTGCAAGACTTAAGAAAGCATATGTTTCGAGGTAAACTCCCAAGGATCCATTATTTCAAAAATTATTAGCCATTTTGCATGAGTGGTTTAGGAGTTATGATTAAAAAATTGTCATATTGAGTGTGACAGTTTACTTTCATAAAGAGTAAAACCTAATTTTTGCTTTTGCAAACCTTACTAAAACAACTGATTCTAGTGAAACTCACATGGATTTAATATTACTGGCATTTTTAGACATTTTGCATTGTTGGTTTAGGAATTATGTTGGAATACATTTTTATTGCTTTTTTCGCATTATCTCAGAATTTTAAGAACATTACTGTCATATTGAGTACAAACAATACTTTTTGTGTTTGCAAGCCTTAAGAAAGCATATGTTTCAAGGAAAACTCCCAAGGATCCATTATTTCAAACATTATTAGCCATTTTGCATGAGTAGTTTAGGAGTTATGATGAAAAAACTGTCATATTGAGTGTGACAGTTTACTTTCATAGAGTAAAACCTAATTTTTGTTTTTGCAAACTTCACTAAAACAACTGATTCTATTAAAACTCACATGGATTCAATAATACAGGCATTTTTACACATTTTGCATGTTTATTTTAGAAATTATGATTGAATACATTTTTATGGCTTTTTTCGCATTATCTCAGGATTTTAAGAACATTACTGTCACATTGAGTAAAAAAATACTTTTTGTGTTTGCAAGCCTTAAGAAAGAATATGTTTCGAGGTAAACTCCCAAGGATCCATTATTTCAAACATTATTAGCCATTTTGCATGAGTGGTTTAGGAGTTATGATTAAAAAACTACTCATGCAAAATGGCTAATAATGTTTGAAATAATGGATCCTTGGGAGTTTTCCTTGAAACATATGCTTTCTTAAGGCTTGCAAACACAAAAAGTATTTTTTGTACTCAATATGACAGTAATGTTCTTAAAATTCTGAGATAATGCGAAAAAAGCAATAAAAATGTATTCCAACATAATTCCTTAACCAACAATGCAAAATGTCTAAAAATGCCAGTATTATTAAATCCATGTGAGTTTCACTAGAATCAGTTGTTTTAGTAAGGTTTGCAAAAGCAAAAATTAGGTTTTAATCTTTATGAAAGTAAACTGTCACACCAATATGACAATTTTTTAATCATAACTCCTAAACCACTCATGCAAAATGGCTAATAATGTTTGAAATAATGGATCCTTGGGAGTTTACCTCGAAACATATGCTTTCTTAAGGCTTGCAAACACAAAAAGTATTTTTTTACTCAATATGACAGTAATGTTCTTAAAATCCTGAGATAATGCGAAAAAAGCCATAAAAATGTATTCAATCATAATTTCTAAAATAAACATGCAAAATGTGTAAAAATGCCTGTATTATTGAATCCATGTGAGTTTTAATAGAATCAGTTGTTTTAGTGAAGTTTGCAAAAACAAAAATTAGGTTTTACTCTTTATGAAAGTAAACTGTCACACTCAATATGACTAAAACAACTGATTCTAGTAAAACTCACATGGATTTAATATTACAGGCATTTTTAGACATTTTGCATTGTTGGTTTAGGAATTATGTTGGAATACATTTTTATTGCTTTTTTCGCATTATCTCAGGAATTTAAGAACATTACTGTCATATTGAGTAAAAAAATACTTTTTGTGTTTGCAAGCCTTAAGAAAGCAAATGTTTCGAGGAAAACTCCCAGGATCCATTATTTCAAACATTATTAGCCATTTTGCATGAGTAGTTTAGGAGTTATGATTAAAAAACTGTCATATTGAGTGTGACAGTTTATATTTATAAAGAGTAAAACCTAATTTTTGATTTTGCAAACCTTACTAAAACAACTGATTCTAGTAAAACTCACATGGATTTAATATTACAGGCATTTTTAGACATTTTGCATTGTTGGTTTAGGAATTATGTTGGAATACATTTTTATTGCTTTTTTCGCATTATCTCAGAATTTTAAGAACATTACTGTCATATTGAGTAAAAACTACTTTTTGTGGTTGCAAGCCTTAAAAAAGCATATGTTTCGAGTAAAACTTACAAGAATGCATTATTTCAGGCAATGTTAGCTCATTTTTAAGTGTAGTTTAGGAGTTATGTTTAATATACTGTCATATTGAGTGTACATTGTCCTGGTGAAAAAAAAACTAATTTTTGTATTTGCAAAAATTTCAAACACAACCTAATCTAGTTAAACTCACATGGATTCGATATTACAGGCATTTTTACAAATTTTGCATGTTTGATTTAGGAAATATGATTGAATATATTTTCATTGCTTTTTTCGCATTATCTCAGGATTTTAGGAATATTACTGTCATATTGAGTAAAAAACTACTTTTTGTGTTTGCAAGATTTGAAAAAGCAAATGTTTCGAGTAAAACTCCGTAGAATGCATTATTTGAGGTATCATTAGACATTTTGCATGTGTAGTTTAGGTGTTATGATTAAATACATGTCATATTGAGTGTGACAGTTTACATTCATAAAGAGTAAAACCTAATTTTTGTTTTTGCAAACCTTTCTAAAACAACTGATTCTAGTAAAACTCACACGGATTCAATATAACAGGCATTTTTACACATTTTGCATGTTTAGTTTAGAAATTATGATTGAATACATTTTTATTGCTTTTTTCGCATTATCTCAGGATTTTAAGAACATTACTGTCATATTGAGTAAAAAAAGACTTTTTGTGTTTGCAAGCCTTAAAAAAGCACATGTTTCGAGGAAAACTCCCAAGGATCCATTATTTCAAACATTATTAGCCATTTTGCATTAGTAGTTTAGGAGTTATGATTAAAAAACTGTCATATTGAGTGTGACAGTTTACTTTCCTAAAGAGTAAAACCTAACTTTTGTTTTTGCAAACCTTACTAAAACAACTGATTCTAGCAAAACTCACATGGATATAATATTACAGGCAAGAGATTTTGCATTGTTGGTTTAGGAATTATGTTGGAATACATTTTTACTGCTTTTTTCGCATTATCTCAGAATTTTAAGAACATTACTTTCATATTGAGTAAAAAACTACTTTTTGTGTTTGCAAGCCTTAAAAAAGCATATGTTTCGAGTAAAACTCACAAGAATGCATTATTTCAGGCAATATTAGCTCATTTTTATGTTCAGTTTAGGAGTTATGTTTAATTTACTGTCATGTTGAGTGTACATTGTCATGGTGAAAAAAACCTAATTTTTCTAATTGCAAAACATACATTGATTCAATATTACAGGCATTTTTACACATTTTGCATGTTTGGTTTAGGAATTATAATGGAATACATTTTTTTTTTGCTTTTTTCGTATTATCTCAGGATTTTAAGAACATTACTGTCATATTGAGTAAAAAACTACTTTTTGTGTTTGCAAGATTTAAAAAAGCATATGTTTTGAGTAAAACTCCCAAGGATGCATTATTTCAGGCATCAATAGCCATTTTGCTTGTGTGGATTAGGAGTTTTTAAATAACTGTCATATTGCGTGTGGCAGTTATACAGTTATTATGAGTAAAACCTAATTTTTGTATTTTTAAAGCTTATAAACCTCCTGATTCTAGTAAAATTCACAAAGATACAATATTACAGGCATTTTTAGACATAATGCAGGTTTGGTTTTGGAGTTAGGTTTATAACTTTTCATATTTAGTATGACAGTTATACTGTCATATTAAGTAAAAAAAAAAGACTTGTGTCTTTGCAAACCTTACAAAATATTTTTTTCCAGTAAAACTCACAAAGATACATTTCTCTTATTAGCCATTTTGCATGTGTGGTTTCGGAGTTATGTTTAAATAACTGTCAGATACAGAGACAGAGACAGTATACATGGGGAAGGCGTGGCGCAGTTGGGAGAGTGGCCGTTCCAGCAACCTGAGGGTTCTTGGTTCGATCCCCACCTTCTACCAACCTCGTCACGTCCGTTGTGTCCTTGAGGGAGACACTTTACCCTTGCTCCTGATGGGTTGTGGTTAGGGCCTTGCATGCCAGCTCCCGTGTGAATGTGTGTGTGAATGGATGAATGGAAAAATAGTGTCAAAGCGCTTTGTGTACCTTGAAGCTAGAAAAGCGCTATACAAGTATAACCCATTTACCATAGTGAGTAAAACCAAATGTTTGTATTTACAAACCTTACAAAAACAACCCATTCTAGTAAAAGTCACACAGATACAATATTTTAGGCATTTTTAGACATAATGCAAGTTTGGTTTTGGAGTTATGTTTATATAACCTCCTTTCTGAGGCGCCACCTTATCGTGGTAGAGGAGTTTGCGTGTCCCACTGATCCTAGGAGCTATGCTGTCTGTGGGCTTCTATGCCCCCTTGTAGGCTCTCCCAAGACAAATAGGTCCTAGGTGAGGGATCAGACAAAGAGCAGCTCAAAGACCTTTATGAAAAGTACAAATCGAGGTCCTAGATTTTTCCTCGCCCGGACGCGGGTCACCGTGGCTCCCCTGTGGAGCCAGGCCCAGAGGTGGGGCACGATGGCGAGCGCCTGTTGGCTGGCTCAGCTCAATGAAGCAACGTGGTTCCCTCCTCCAATGGGCTCACCACTCATGGGCTGGGTTATAGAGGTCGGGTGCAGTGTGAGCTGAGCGGCAGCCGAAGGCAGGGCACTTGGCGGTCCGATCATCGGCTACATAAGCTAGCTCTTCTGACGTGAAATGTCACCTCGCTGGGAGGGAAGGAGCCTGAGGTGGTGTGCGAGGTGGAAAAGTTCCGGCTAGATATAGTTGGACTCACTTCGACGCACAGGAACCTGTTCTCTCGAGAGGGGCTGGACTCTCTTCCACTATGGCGTTGCAAGCAATGAGAGGCTGGGGTGGCAATTCTTGTTGTTCCCCCGGCTCAAAGACAAGAGTATGGGGTATCGGACTGTCTGATTGTGGCGGGTCGCTCCCTGTATGATCGGTGTAGGGCAGCCTTGGTCCGCTTAGGCTGCCGTTTGTCACCGATTCTGTTGTTAACTTTTATGGACAGAATTGCAGTCATGGCGTTGAGGGGATCCGGTTTGGTGGTTGCAGGATTAGGTCTCTGCTTTTTGCAGTTGATGTGGTTCTGATGGCTTCAACTGGCCAGGATCTCCAGCTCTCATTGGATGGCCGAGTATGAAGCGACTGGGATGAGAATCAGCACCTCCAAGTCCGAGTCCATGGTTCTCGCCCGGTAAAGGGTGGGGTGCCATTTCCAGGTTGAGGAGGCGATGGCACATACTAGATGGCCCCAAGTGGAGGAGTTCAAGTACCTAGGAGTCTTGTTCACGAGTGAGGGAAGAGTGGATCATGAGAGCCACAGGCGGATCGGTGCGGCGTCTTCAGTAATGAGGACGCTATATCGATCCATTGTGGTGAAGAAGGAGCTGAGCCAGAATTAAAAGCTCTAAATTTACCGGTCGATCTACATTCCCATCCTGCACCCATGGTCATGGTTATGACCGAAAAGACAAGCGGCCAAATTGAGTTTCCTCCGCCGGGTGGCGGGTCTCTCCCTTAGAGATAGGATAAGAAGCTCTGTCATCCGGGAGGAACTCAGAGTAAAGCGCTGCTCCTCCACATTGAGAGGAGCCAGATGAGGTGGTTCGGGCATCTGCTCAGGATGCCACCCGAACGCCTCCCGAGGGAGGTGTTTAGGGCAAGTCCGACCGGCAGGAGGCCACGGGGAAGACCCAGGACACATTGGGAAGATTATGTCTCCCGGCTGGCCTGGGAACGCCTCAGGATCCCCCAAGAAGAGCTGGAAGAAGTGGCTGGGGAGAGGGAAGTCTGGGCTTCTCTGTTTAGGCTGCTGCCCCCGCAACCCGACCTCGGTTAAGCGGAAGAAAATGGATGGATTTAGTAACGACAACAAAAAATGATTCTAGTAAAACTCACATGGATACAATTTTACAGGTAATGCATGTTTGGTTTTGGAATTATGTTTATATAACTTTCATATGTATTATGACAGTTATACTGTCATCTTGAGTAAAACTAACTTGTGTCTTTACAAACATTACAAACTATGTTTTTCCAGTAAAACTCACAAAAATAATTTTTTCCAGGCATTATTAGACATTTTTCATGTGTGGTTTAGGAAATATGTTTAAATAACTGTCATATTGAATGTGGCAGTTATACTGTTATTATGTGTAAAACCAAATTTTTGTATTTGCAAACCTTACAAAAACAACTGATTCTAGTAAAACTCACATAGATTCAATATTACAGGCATTTTTAGACATTTCACATGTTTGAATACATTTTTATTGCTTTTTTCGTTTGGGCAAGTCCGATCGGCAGGAGGCCACGGGGAAGACCCAGGACACATTGGGAAGACTATGTCTCAGGCTGGCCTGGGAACGCCTCGGGATCCCCCGAGAAGAGCTGGACAAAGTGGCTGGGGAGAGGGAAGTCTGGGCTTCTCTGCTTAAGCTGCTTCCCCCGCAACCCGACCTCGGATAAGCGGAAGAAAATGGATGGATTTAGTATGACAGTTATACTGTCATATTGAGTAAAAAAAACTGTTTTTCATAGATTCAATATTACAGGCATCTTTAGATGGATTGCATGTTTGGTTTTGGAGATATGTTTATACAACTTTCATATTTAGTATGACAGTTATACTGTCATATTGAGTAAAAAAAAACAACTTGTGTCTGCAAACCTTACAAAAGATTATTATTCTAGTAAAACTAACAAAGATACATTTTTCCAAGCATTATTAGCATTTGTTGTTTTGGAGTTATAATGCTTGCATTGAGAGACGACGGGCTCGGGTGGCAATTCTTGTTGCCCCCCGGCTCAAAGCCTGCACGTTGGAGTTCAACCCAGTGGACCAGTGGGTAGCTTTCCTCCGCCTTCGGGTGGGGGGACGGGTCCTGACTGTTGTTTGGCCTTACGCGCCAAACGGCAGCTCAGAGTACCCACCCTTTTTGGATTCACTCGAGGGAGTACTGGAAAGTGCTCCACCGGGTGATTCCCTCGTTCTACTGGGGGCCTTCAACGCTCATCTTGGCAACAACAGTGAAACCTGGAGAGGCGTGATTGGGAAGAATGGCCGCCCGGATCTGAACCCGAGTGGTGTTTTGTTATTGGACTTTTGTGCTCGTCACAGATTGTCAATAACAAACACCAAGTTCAAACATAAGGGTGTCCATATGTGCACTTGGCACCAGGACACCCTAGGCCGCAGTTCCATGATCGATTTTGTAGTTGTGTCATCGGATTTGCGGTCTCATGTTTTGGACACTCGGGTGAAGAGAGGGGCCGAGCTTTCTACCGATCACCACCTGGTGGTGAGTTGGCTGCGATGGTGGGGGAGGATGCCTGACAGACCTGGCAGGCCCAAACGCATTGTGAGGGTTTGCTGGGAACGCCTCCGGAAGAACTTTGAACATGTCACGAGGGAGGCGCTGGACATTGAGTCTGAGTGGACCATGTTCCGTGCCTCTCTTGTCGAGCCGGCTGATTGGAGCTGTGGCCGCAAGGAGTTTGGTGCCTGTCGTGGCGGTAATCCTAGAACCCGCTGGTGGACATCAGCAGTGAGGGATGCCGTCAAGCTGAAGAAAGAGCCTATCGGGTCCTTTTGGCTCATGGGACTCCAGAGGCAGCCGACAGGCCAAGCGAAGTGTGGCTTCAGCGGTCGCAGAGGCAAAAACTCGGACATGGGAGGAGTTTGGAGAAGCCATGGAAAACGACTTCCAGACGGCTTCGAAGCGATTCTGGACCACCAGCCGCCGGCTCAAGGGGGGGCAGCAGTGCACTGTAACACTGTGTATGGTGAGGATGGTGCGCTGCTGACCTCTACTGCAGCTGTTATTGATCGGTGGAGGGAATACTTCGAAGACCTCCTTAATCCCACCAACATGTCTTCCTATGAGGAAGCAGTGCCTGGGGAGTCTGTGGTGGGCTCTCCTATTTCTGGGGATGAGGATGCCAAGGTAGTTAAAAAGCTCCTCAATGGCAACGCCCTGGGGGTGGATGAGATCCGTCCGGAGTTCCTTAAGGCTCTGGATGCTGTGGGGCTGTCGTGGTTGACAAGACTCTGCAACATCGCGTGGACATCGGGGGCGGTACTTCTGGATTGGGAGACCGGGGTGGTGGTTCCTCTCTTTAAGAAGGGGAACCAGAGGGTGTGTTTCAACTATCGTGAGATCACACTCCTCAGTCTTCCCGGTAAGGTCTATTCATGTGTACTGGAGAAGAGGCTACGCCGGATAGTCGAACCTCGGATTCAGGAGGAACAGTGTGGTTTACGTCCTGGTCGTGGAACTGCGGACCAGCTTTATACTCTCGGCAGGGTCCTTGAGGGTGCATGGGAGTTTGCCCAACCAGTCTACATGTGCTTTATGGACTTGGAGAAGGCATTCGACCATTTACCCCTGGAAGTCCTGTGGGGAGTGCTTAGAGTATGGGGTAACGGACTGTCTTATTGTGGCGGTTCGCTCCCTTTACAAGAGTCAGAGCTTGGTCCGCATTGCCGGCAGTAAGTCGGACCCGTTTCCAGTGAGGGTTGGACTCTGCCAAGGCTGCCCTCTGTCACCGATTCTGTTCATAACCTTTATGGACAGAATTTCTAGGCGCAGTCAGGGCGTTGAGGGGATCCGGTTTGGTGTCTGCAGGATTAGGTCTGTGCTATTTGCAGATGATGTGGTCCTGATGGCTTCATCTGGCCAAGATCTTCAGCCCTCACTGGATCGGTTCGCAGACGAGTGTGAAGTGACTGGGATGTGAATCAGCACCTCCAAGTCCGAGTCCATGGTTCTCGCCCGGAAAAGGGTGGAGTGCCATCTCCGGGTTGGGGAGGAGATCTTGCCCCAAGTGGAGGAGTTCAAGGACCTCAGAGTCTTGTTCACGAGTGAGGGAAGAGTGGATCGTGAGATCGACAGGCGGAACGGTGCGGCGTCTTCAGTAATGCGGACGCTGTATTGATCCGTTGTGGTGAAGAAGGAGCTGAGCCGGAAGGCAAAGCTCTCGATTTACCGGTCGATCTACGTTCCCATCCTCACCTATGGTCATGAGCTTTGTGTCATGGCCGAAAGGACAAAATCACGGGTACAAGCGGCCGAAATGAGTTTCCTCCGCCGGGTGGCGGGGCTCTCCCTTAGAGATAGGGTGAGAAGCTATGTCATCCGGGAGGAGCTCAAAGTAAAGCCATTGCTCCTCCATTTCGAGAGGAGCCAGATGAGGTGGTTCGGGCATCTGGTCAGGATGCCACCCGAACGCCTCCCTAGGGAGGTGTTTCGGGCACGTCCGACCGGTAGGAGGCCCAGGAAGACCCAGGAAACGGGAAGCTTATCTCTCCCGGCTGGCCTGGGAACGCCCCAGGATCCCCCGGGAGGAGCTGGACGAAGTGGCTGGGGAGAGGAAAGTCTGGGCTTCCCTGCTTAGGCTGCAGCCCCCGCGACCGACCTCGGATAAGCGGAAGAAAATGGATGGCTGGATGGAGGAGTTATGTTTAAATAACTGTCATAAAGAGTAAAACCTCATTTTTGTATTTGTAAACCTTACCAAAACAACTGATTTTAGTAAAACTCACACAGATTCAATATTACAGGCATTTTTAGACATTTTGCTTATTTGGTGTAGGAATTATGATGGAATACATTGTTTTTGCTTATTTCGCATTATCTCAGGATTTTAAGAACTTTACTGTCATATAGAGGAAACCCAATACTTTTTGTGTTTGAAAGCCTTAAAAAAGCATATGTTTCGAGTAAAACTCACAAGAATGCCTTATTTCAGGCATTATTAGCCATTTTTTATGTGTAGTTTAGGCATACTTGCCAATACTCCTGGATTTTCCAGGAGACTCCCGAAATTCAGCGCCTCTCCCGAAAACCTCCCGGGACAAATTTTCTCCCGAAAATCTCCCGAAATTCAGGCTGATCTGAGTGAGGACAGCCTGTATTCACGTCTGCTTTCCCACGATATAAACAGCATGCCTGCCCAATCACATTATAACTGTAGAATGATCGAGGGCGAGTTCTTGGTTTCTTATGTGGGTTTATTGTTAGGTAGTTTCATTAACGTCCTCCCAGCGCGGTAACAACACAAAACAACAGCAGTCACGTTTTCGTCTACCGTAAAGCAGTTTGTCTGCCGTAAACAGCAATGTTGTGACACTCTTTAAACAGGGCAATACTGCCATCTACTGTACATGCATATGTGACAATAACATCCAGGGCTTTTAGAGAGTGCAGTGCACAACTGCGCACACAACAAGGAGACAAAGCAGAAGAACGCGGAAGATACAGCCATGGCGACGCCGACGACGAGTAAGATGAAGAAACACGCTTATAAGTTCCAAGCCGCAGCTGCGATTGGACCTGGATAGCCTCCGGGAAGAAGTAGTGGAATACCAAGTGCTTTTCCTCAGGAAGCAAAGATTGACCGGTTTTTGGCCATGCTCAGGAGGGATGGAAAATTCCAGACTCTCGTGCATTTGATGAAAGCACTTTTGTGCGTGCCACACAGCAATGCATCATCAGAGAGGGTGTTCAGCATGGTTATAAAAATAGTGACAGAGAATAGAACAAGGATGGACAATTCAACCCTTAACTCAACAATGAGTAGATGAGTGTTATGTGTGTATATATGTGTAAATAAATGAAAACTGAAATTCAAGTATTTATTTTATATATATATATATATATATATATATATATATATATATATATATATATATATATATATATATATATATATATATGTCTTATATCTCCTGATGATTGAGGGAACCCCTCATGAAACAGGCCTGTAGAGATGAAGTAGTCTTGTGATTTTTTTCCCCACACATACATATATATATATATATATATATATATATATATATATAGCTAGAATTCACTGAAAGTCAAGTTTTTTTAATATAAGTGTGTATATATATATATATAAATATATATATATATATATATATATATATATATATATATATATATATACATACATATATATATATATATATATATATATATATATATATATATATATATATATATATATATATATATATATATATGTATATATATATATATGTGAAATACTTGACTTGGTGAATTCTAGCTCTAAATATACTCCTCCCCTCTTAACCACACCCCCAACCACGCCTCCACCCCACCCCCGACCATGCCTTCCCCACCCCCACCTCCTGAAATCGGAGGTCTCAATGTTGGCAAGTATGAGTTTAGGAGTTATGTTTAAATAACTGTCATAGTGAGTGTGGCAGTTACACTGTCATATTGAGTAAAAAAAACTAACTTGTGTCTTTGCAAACCTCACAAAAGAAAACGTTTCTAATAAAAATCACAAAGATACATTTCTTCACGCATTATTAGACATTTTTCATGTGTGGTTTAGGAATTATGTTTAAATAACTGTCATATTGAGTGTGGCAGTTATACTGCCATTATGTGTAAAACTTAATTTTGTATTTGCAAACCTTATAAAAACAACTGATTCTAGTAAAGCATAGATTCAATTTTACAGGCATTTTTAGACATTTTACATGTTTGGTTTAGGAGTTGTGTTTGAATACATTTTTTATTGCTATTTTCGTTAGGGCAAGGCCGACCGGCAGGAGGCCACGGGGAAGACCCAGGGCACATTGGGAAAACCGGTCAATCTTTGCTTCCTGAGGAAAAGCACTTGGTATTCCACTACTTCTTCCCGGAGGCTATCCAGGTCCAATCGCAGCTGCGGCTTGGAACTTATAAGCGTGTTTCTTCATCTTACTCGTCGTCGACGTCGCCATGGCTGTATCTTCCGCGTTCTTCTGCTTTGTCTCCTTGTTGTGTGCGCAGTTGTGCACTGCACTCTCTAAAAGCCCTGGATGTTATTGTCACATATGCATGTACAGTAGATGGCAGTATTGCCCTGTTTAAAGAGTGTCACAACATTGCTGTTTACGGCAGACAAACTGCTTTACGGTAGACGAAAACGTGACTGCTGTTGTTTTGTGTTGTTACCGCGCTGGGAGGACGTTAATGAAACTACCTAACAATAAACCCACATAAGAAACCAAGAACTCGCCCTCGATCATTCTACAGTTATAATGTGATTGGGCAGGCATGCTGTTTATATCGTGGGAAAGCAGACGTGAATACAGGCTGTCCTCACTCAGATCAGCCTGAATTTCGGGAGATTTTCGGGAGAAAATTTGTCCCGGGAGGTTTTCGGGAGAGGCGCTGAATTTCGGGAGTCTCCTGGAAAATCCAGGAGTATTGGCAAGTATGCCTAAACTACACATAAAAAATGGCTAATAATGCCTGAAATAAGGCATTCTTGTGAGTTTTACTCGAAACATATGCTTTTTTAAGGCTTGCAAACACAAAAAGTATTGGGTTTCCTCTATATGACAGTAAAGTTCTTAAAATCCTGAGATAATGCGAAATAAGCAAAAACAATGTATTCCATCATAATTCCTACACCAAATAAGCAAAATGTCTAAAAATGCCTGTAATATTGAATCTGTGTGAGTTTTACTAAAATCAGTTGTTTTGGTAAGGTTTACAAATACAAAAATGAGGTTTTACTCTTTATGACAGTTATTTAAACATAACTCCTCCATCCAGCCATCCATTTTCTTCCGCTTATCCGAGGTCGGTCGCGGGGGCTGCAGCCTAAGCAGGGAAGCCCAGACTTTCCTCTCCCCAGCCACTTCGTCCAGCTCCTCCCGGGGGATCCTGGGGCGTTCCCAGGCCAGCCGGGAGAGATAAGCTTCCCGTTTCCTGGGTCTTCCTGGGCCTCCTACCGGTCGGACGTGCCCGAAACACCTCCCTAGGGAGGCGTTCGGGTGGCATCCTGACCAGATGCCCGAACCACCTCATCTGGCTCCTCTCGAAATGGAGGAGCAATGGCTTTACTTTGAGCTCCTCCCGGATGACATAGCTTCTCACCCTATCTCTAAGGGAGAGCCCCGCCACCCGGCGGAGGAAACTCATTTCGGCCGCTTGTACCCGTGATTTTGTCCTTTCGGCCATGACACAAAGCTCATGACCATAGGTGAGGATGGGAACGTAGATCGACCGGTAAATCGAGAGCTTTGCCTTCCGGCTCAGCTCCTTCTTCACCACAACGGATCAATACAGCGTCCGCATTACTGAAGACGCCGCACCGTTCCGCCTGTCGATCTCACGATCCACTCTTCCCTCACTCGTGAACAAGACTCTGAGGTCCTTGAACTCCTCCACTTGGGGCAAGATCTCCTCCCCAACCCGGAGATGGCACTCCACCCTTTTCCGGGCGAGAACCATGGACTCGGACTTGGAGGTGCTGATTCACATCCCAGTCACTTCACACTCGTCTGCGAACCGATCCAGTGAGGGCTGAAGATCTTGGCCAGATGAAGCCATCAGGACCACATCATCTGCAAATAGCACAGACCTAATCCTGCAGACACCAAACCGGATCCCCTCAACGCCCTGACTGCGCCTAGAAATTCTGTCCATAAAGGTTATGAACAGAATCGGTGACAGAGGGCAGCCTTGGCAGAGTCCAACCCTCACTGGAAACGGGTCCGACTTACTGCCGGCAATGCGGACCAAGCTCTGACTCTTGTAAAGGGAGCGAACCGCCACAATAAGACAGTCCGTTACCCCATACTCTAAGCACTCCCCACAGGACTTCCAGGGGTAAATGGTCGAATGCCTTCTCCAAGTCCATAAAGCACATGTAGACTGGTTGGGCAAACTCCCATGCACCCTCAAGGACCCTGCCGAGAGTATAAAGCTGGTCCGCAGTTCCACGACCAGGACGTAAACCACACTGTTCCTCCTGAATCCGAGGTTCGACTATCCGGCGTAGCCTCTTCTCCAGTACACATGAATAGACCTTACCGGGAAGACTGAGGAGTGTGATCTCACGATAGTTGAAACACACCCTCTGGTTCCCCTTCTTAAAGAGAGGAACCACCACCCCGGTCTCCCAATCCAGAAGTACCGCCCCCGATGTCCACGCGATGTTGCAGAGTCTTGTCAACCACGACAGCCCCACAGCATCCAGAGCCTTAAGGAACTCCGGACGGATCTCATCCACCCCCAGGGCGTTGCCATTGAGGAGCTTTTTAACTACCTTGGCATCCTCATCCCCAGAAATAGGAGAGCCCACCACAGACTCCCCAGGCACTGCTTCCTCATAGGAAGACATGTTGGTGGGATTAAGGAGGTCTTCGAAGTATTCCCTCCACCGATCAATAACAGCTGCAGTAGAGGTCAGCAGCGCACCATCCTCACCATACACAGTGTTACAGTGCACTGCTGCCCCCCCTTGAGCCGGCGGCTGGTGGTCCAGAATCGCTTCGAAGCCGTCTGGAAGTCGTTTTCCATGGCTTCTCCAAACTCCTCCCATGTCCGAGTTTTTGCCTCTGCGACCGCTGAAGCCACACTTCGCTTGGCCTGTCGGCTGCCTCTGGAGTCCCATGAGCCAAAAGGACCCGATAGGCTCTTTCTTCAGCTTGACGGCATCCCTCACTGCTGATGTCCACCAGCGGGTTCTAGGATTACCGCCACGACAGGCACCAAACTCCTTGCGGCCACAGCTCCAATCAGCCGGCTCGACAAGAGAGGCACGGAACATGGTCCACTCAGACTCAATGTCCAGCGCCTCCCTCGTGACATGTTCAAAGTTCTTCCGGAGGCGTTCCCAGCAAACCCTCACAATGCGTTTGGGCCTGCCAGGTCTGTCAGGCATCCTCCCCCACCATCGCAGCCAACTCACCACCAGGTGGTGATCGGTAGAAAGCTCGGCCCCTCTCTTCACCCGAGTGTCCAAAACATGAGACCGCAAATCCGATGACACAACTACAAAATCGATCATGGAACTGCGGCCTAGGGTGTCCTGGTGCCAAGTGCACATATGGACACCCTTATGTTTGAACTTGGTGTTTGTTATTGACAATCTGTGACGAGCACAAAAGTCCAATAACAAAACACCACTCGGGTTCAGATCCGGGCGGCCATTCTTCCCAATCACGCCTCTCCAGGTTTCACTGTTGTTGCCAAGATGAGCGTTGAAGGCCCCCAGTAGAACGAGGGAATCACCCGGTGGAGCACTTTCCAGTACTCCCTCGAGTGAATCCAAAAAGGGTGGGTACTCTGAGCTGCCGTTTGGCGCGTAAGGCCAAACAACAGTCAGGACCCGTCCCCCCACCCGAAGGCGGAGGAAAGCTACCCACTGGTCCACTGGGTTGAACTCCAACGTGCAGGCTTTGAGCCGGGGGGCAACAAGAATTGCCACCCGAGCCCGTCGTCTCTCAATGCAAGCATTATAACTCCAAAACAACAAATGCTAATAATGCTTGGAAAAATGTATCTTTGTTAGTTTTACTAGAATAATAATCTTTTGTAAGGTTTGCAGACACAAGTTGTTTTTTTTTACTCAATATGACAGTATAACTGTCATACTAAATATGAAAGTTGTATAAACATATCTCCAAAACCAAACATGCAATCCATCTAAAGATGCCTGTAATATTGAATCTATGAAAAACTGTTTTTTTTACTCAATATGACAGTATAACTGTCATACTAAATCCATCCATTTTCTTCCGCTTATCCGAGGTCGGGTTGCGGGGGAAGCAGCTTAAGCAGAGAAGCCCAGACTTCCCTCTCCCCAGCCACTTTGTCCAGCTCTTCTCGGGGGATCCCGAGGCGTTCCCAGGCCAGCCTGAGACATAGTCTTCCCAATGTGTCCTGGGTCTTCCCCGTGGCCTCCTGCCGATCGGACTTGCCCAAACGAAAAAAGCAATAAAAATGTATTCAAACATGTGAAATGTCTAAAAATGCCTGTAATATTGAATCTATGTGAGTTTTACTAGAATCAGTTGTTTTTGTAAGGTTTGCAAATACAAAAATTTGGTTTTACACATAATAACAGTATAACTGCCACATTCAATATGACAGTTATTTAAACATATTTCCTAAACCACACATGAAAAATGTCTAATAATGCCTGGAAAAAATTATTTTTGTGAGTTTTACTGGAAAAACATAGTTTGTAATGTTTGTAAAGACACAAGTTAGTTTTACTCAAGATGACAGTATAACTGTCATAATACATATGAAAGTTATATAAACATAATTCCAAAACCAAACATGCATTACCTGTAAAATTGTATCCATGTGAGTTTTACTAGAATCATTTTTTGTTGTCGTTACTAAATCCATCCATTTTCTTCCGCTTAACCGAGGTCGGGTTGCGGGGGCAGCAGCCTAAACAGAGAAGCCCAGACTTCCCTCTCCCCAGCCACTTCTTCCAGCTCTTCTTGGGGGATCCTGAGGCGTTCCCAGGTCAGCCGGGAGACATAATCTTCCCAATGTGTCCTGGGTCTTCCCCGTGGCCTCCTGCCGGTCGGACTTGCCCTAAACACCTCCCTCGGGAGGCGTTCGGGTGGCATCCTGAGCAGATGCCCGAACCACCTCATCTGGCTCCTCTCAATGTGGAGGAGCAGCGCTTTACTCTGAGTTCCTCCCGGATGACAGAGCTTCTTATCCTATCTCTAAGGGAGAGACCCGCCACCCGGCGGAGGAAACTCAATTTGGCCGCTTGTCTTTTCGGTCATAACCATGACCATGGGTGCAGGATGGGAATGTAGATCGACCGGTAAATTTAGAGCTTTTAATTCTGGCTCAGCTCCTTCTTCACCACAATGGATCGATATAGCGTCCTCATTACTGAAGACGCCGCACCGATCCGCCTGTGGCTCTCATGATCCACTCTTCCCTCACTCGTGAACAAGACTCCTAGGTACTTGAACTCCTCCACTTGGGGCCATCTAGTATGTGCCATCGCCTCCTCAACCTGGAAATGGCACCCCACCCTTTACCGGGCGAGAACCATGGACTCGGACTTGGAGGTGCTGATTCTCATCCCAGTCGCTTCATACTCGGCCATCCAATGAGAGCTGGAGATCCTGGCCAGTTGAAGCCATCAGAACCACATCAACTGCAAAAAGCAGAGACCTAATCCTGCAACCACCAAACCGGATCCCCTCAACGCCATGACTGCAATTCTGTCCATAAAAGTTAACAACAGAATCGGTGACAAACGGCAGCCTAAGCGGACCAAGGCTGCCCTACACCGATCATACAGGGAGCGACCCGCCACAATCAGACAGTCCGATACCCCATACTCTTGTCTTTGAGCCGGGGGAACAACAAGAATTGCCACCCCAGCCTCTCATTGCTTGCAACGCCATAGTGGAAGAGAGTCCAGCCCCTCTCGAGAGAACAGGTTCCTGTGCGTCGAAGTGAGTCCAACTATATCTAGCCGGAACTTTTCCACCTCGCACACCACCTCAGGCTCCTTCCCTCCCAGCGAGGTGACATTTCACGTCAGAAGAGCTAGCTTATGTAGCCGATGATCGGACCGCCAAGTGCCCTGCCTTCGGCTGCCGCTCAGCTCACACTGCACCCGACCTCTATAACCCAGCCCATGAGTGGTGAGCCCATTGGAGGAGGGAACCACGTTGCTTCATTGAGCTGAGCCAGCCAACAGGCGCTCGCCATCGTGCCCCGCCTCTGGGCCTGGCTCCACAGGGGAGCCACGGTGACCCGCGTCCGGGCGAGGAAAAATCTAGGACCTCGATTTGTACTTTTCATAAAGGTCTTTGAGCTGCTCTTTGTCTGATCCCTCACCTAGGACCTATTTGTCTTGGGAGAGCCTACAAGGGGGCATAGAAGCCCACAGACAGCATAGCTCCTAGGATCAGTGGGACACGCAAACTCCTCTACCACGATAAGGTGGCGCCTCAGAAAGGAGGTTATATAAACATAACTCCAAAACCAAACTTGCATTATGTCTAAAAATGCCTAAAATATTGTATCTGTGTGACTTTTACTAGAATGGGTTGTTTTTGTAAGGTTTGTAAATACAAACATTTGGTTTTACTCACTATGGTAAATGGGTTATACTTGTATAGCGCTTTTCTAGCTTCAAGGTACACAAAGCGCTTTGACACTATTTTTCCATTCATCCATTCACACACACATTCACACGGGAGCTGGCATGCAAGGCCCTAACCACAACCCATCAGGAGCAAGGGTAAAGTGTCTCCCTCAAGGACACAACGGACGTGACGAGGTTGGTAGAAGGTGGGGATCGAACCAAGAACCCTCAGGTTGCTGGAACGGCCACTCTCCCAACTGCGCCACGCCTTCCCCATGTATACTGTCTCTGTCTCTGTATCTGACAGTTATTTAAACATAACTCCGAAACCACACATGCAAAATGGCTAATAAGAGAAATGTATCTTTGTGAGTTTTACTGGAAAAAAATATTTTGTAAGGTTTGCAAAGACACAAGTCTTTTTTTTTTACTTAATATGACAGTATAACTGTCATACTAAATATGAAAAGTTATAAACCTAACTCCAAAACCAAACCTGCATTATGTCTAAAAATGCCTGTAATATTGTATCTTTGTGAATTTTACTAGAATCAGGAGGTTTATAAGCTTTAAAAATACAAAAATTAGGTTTTACTCATAATAACTGTATAACTGCCACACGCAATATGACAGTTATTTAAAAACTCCTAATCCACACAAGCAAAATGGCTATTGATGCCTGAAATAATGCATCCTTGGGAGTTTTACTCAAAACATATGCTTTTTTAAATCTTGCAAACACAAAAAGTAGTTTTTTACTCAATATGACAGTAATGTTCTTAAAATCCTGAGATAATACGAAAAAAGCAAAAAAAAATGTATTCCATTATAATTCCTAAACCAAACATGCAAAATGTGTAAAAATGCCTGTAATATTGAATCAATGTATGTTTTGCAATTAGAAAAATTAGGTTTTTTTCACCATGACAATGTACACTCAACATGACAGTAAATTAAACATAACTCCTAAACTGAACATAAAAATGAGCTAATATTGCCTGAAATAATGCATTCTTGTGAGTTTTACTCGAAACATATGCTTTTTTAAGGCTTGCAAACACAAAAAGTAGTTTTTTACTCAATATGAAAGTAATGTTCTTAAAATTCTGAGATAATGCGAAAAAAGCAGTAAAAATGTATTCCAACATAATTCCTAAACCAACAATGCAAAATCTCTTGCCTGTAATATTATATCCATGTGAGTTTTGCTAGAATCAGTTGTTTTAGTAAGGTTTGCAAAAACAAAAGTTAGGTTTTACTCTTTAGGAAAGTAAACTGTCACACTCAATATGACAGTTTTTTAATCATAACTCCTAAACTACTAATGCAAAATGGCTAATAATGTTTGAAATAATGGATCCTTGGGAGTTTTCCTCGAAACATGTGCTTTTTTAAGGCTTGCAAACACAAAAAGTCTTTTTTTACTCAATATGACAGTAATGTTCTTAAAATCCTGAGATAATGCGAAAAAAGCAATAAAAATGTATTCAATCATAATTTCTAAACTAAACATGCAAAATGTGTAAAAATGCCTGTTATATTGAATCCGTGTGAGTTTTACTAGAATCAGTTGTTTTAGAAAGGTTTGCAAAAACAAAAATTAGGTTTTACTCTTTATGAATGTAAACTGTCACACTCAATATGACATGTATTTAATCATAACACCTAAACTACACATGCAAAATGTCTAATGATACCTCAAATAATGCATTCTACGGAGTTTTACTCGAAACATTTGCTTTTTCAAATCTTGCAAACACAAAAAGTAGTTTTTTACTCAATATGACAGTAATATTCCTAAAATCCTGAGATAATGCGAAAAAAGCAATGAAAATATATTCAATCATATTTCCTAAATCAAACATGCAAAATTTGTAAAAATGCCTGTAATATCGAATCCATGTGAGTTTAACTAGATTAGGTTGTGTTTGAAATTTTTGCAAATACAAAAATTAGTTTTTTTTTCACCAGGACAATGTACACTCAATATGACAGTATATTAAACATAACTCCTAAACTACACTTAAAAATGAGCTAACATTGCCTGAAATAATGCATTCTTGTAAGTTTTACTCGAAACATATGCTTTTTTAAGGCTTGCAACCACAAAAAGTAGTTTTTACTCAATATGACAGTAATGTTCTTAAAATTCTGAGATAATGCGAAAAAAGCAATAAAAATGTATTCCAACATAATTCCTAAACCAACAATGCAAAATGTCTAAAAATGCCTGTAATATTAAATCCATGTGAGTTTTACTAGAATCAGTTGTTTTAGTAAGGTTTGCAAAATCAAAAATTAGGTTTTACTCTTTATAAATATAAACTGTCACACTCAATATGACAGTTTTTTAATCATAACTCCTAAACTACTCATGCAAAATGGCTAATAATGTTTGAAATAATGGATCCTGGGAGTTTTCCTCGAAACATTTGCTTTCTTAAGGCTTGCAAACACAAAAAGTATTTTTTTACTCAATATGACAGTAATGTTCTTAAATTCCTGAGATAATGCGAAAAAAGCAATAAAAATGTATTCCAACATAATTCCTAAACCAACAATGCAAAATGTCTAAAAATGCCTGTAATATTAAATCCATGTGAGTTTTACTAGAATCAGTTGTTTTAGTCATATTGAGTGTGACAGTTTACTTTCATAAAGAGTAAAACCTAATTTTTGTTTTTGCAAACTTCACTAAAACAACTGATTCTATTAAAACTCACATGGATTCAATAATACAGGCATTTTTACACATTTTGCATGTTTATTTTAGAAATTATGATTGAATACATTTTTATGGCTTTTTTCGCATTATCTCAGGATTTTAAGAACATTACTGTCATATTGAGTAAAAAAATACTTTTTGTGTTTGCAAGCCTTAAGAAAGCATATGTTTCGAGGTAAACTCCCAAGGATCCATTATTTCAAACATTATTAGCCATTTTGCATGAGTGGTTTAGGAGTTATGATTAAAAAATTGTCATATTGGTGTGACAGTTTACTTTCATAAAGATTAAAACCTAATTTTTGCTTTTGCAAACCTTACTAAAACAACTGATTCTAGTGAAACTCACATGGATTTAATAATACTGGCATTTTTAGACATTTTGCATTGTTGGTTAAGGAATTATGTTGGAATACATTTTTATTGCTTTTTTCGCATTATCTCAGAATTTTAAGAACATTACTGTCATATTGAGTACAAAAAATACTTTTTGTGTTTGCAAGCCTTAAGAAAGCATATGTTTCAAGGAAAACTCCCAAGGATCCATTATTTCAAACATTATTAGCCATTTTGCATGAGTAGTTTTTTAATCATAACTCCTAAACCACTCATGCAAAATGGCTAATAATGTTTGAAATAATGGATCCTTGGGAGTTTACCTCGAAACATATTCTTTCTTAAGGCTTGCAAACACAAAAAGTATTTTTTTACTCAATGTGACAGTAATGTTCTTAAAATCCTGAGATAATGCGAAAAAAGCCATAAAAATGTATTCAATCATAATTTCTAAAATAAACATGCAAAATGTGTAAAAATGCCTGTATTATTGAATCCATGTGAGTTTTAATAGAATCAGTTGTTTTAGTGAAGTTTGCAAAAACAAAAATTAGGTTTTACTCTATGAAAGTAAACTGTCACACTCAATATGACAGTTTTTTCATCATAACTCCTAAACTACTCATGCAAAATGGCTAATAATGTTTGAAATAATGGATCCTTGGGAGTTTTCCTTGAAACATATGCTTTCTTAAGGCTTGCAAACACAAAAAGTATTTTTTGTACTCAATATGACAGTAATGTTCTTAAAATTCTGAGATAATGCGAAAAAAGCAATAAAAATGTATTCCAACATAATTCCTAAACCAACAATGCAAAATGTCTAAAAATGCCAGTAATATTAAATCCATGTGAGTTTCACTAGAATCAGTTGTTTTAGTAAGGTTTGCAAAAGCAAAAATTAGGTTTTACTCTTTATGAAAGTAAACTGTCACACTCAATATGACAATTTTTTAATCATAACTCCTAAACCACTCATGCAAAATGGCTAATAATTTTTGAAATAATGGATCCTTGGGAGTTTACCTCGAAACATATGCTTTCTTAAGTCTTGCAAACACAAAAAGTATTTTTTTACTCAAAATGACAGTAATGTTCTTAAAATCCTAAAATATTGCGAAAAAAGCCATAAAAATGTATTTAATCATAATTTCTAAATTATACATGCAAAATGTGTAAAAATGCCTGTATTATTGAATCCATGTGAGTTTTACTAGAATCAGTTGTTTTAGTGAAGTTTGCAAAAACAAAAATTAGGTTTTACTCTTTATGAAAGTAAACTGTCACACTCAATATGACAATGTTTTAATCAAACCTCACAAAAGAAAACGTTTCTAATAAAAATCACAAAGATACATTTCTTCACGCATTATTAGACATTTTTCATGTGTGGTTTAGGAATTATGTTTAAATAACTGTCATATTGAGTGTGGCAGTTATACTGCCATTATGTGTAAAACTTAATTTTGTATTTGCAAACCTTATAAAAACAACTGATTCTAGTAAAACATAGATTCAATTTTACAGGCATTTTTAGACATTTTACATGTTTGGTTTAGGAGTTGTGTTTGAATACATTTTTTATTGCTATTTTCGTTAGGGCAAGGCCGACCGGCAGGAGGCCACGGGGAAGACCCAGGGCACATTGGGAAGACTATCATTCAAGTACCTTGGGGTGTGGGTGGACAATAAGCTGGACTGGACTATTAACACAGACCACTTGTACAGGAAAGGACAGAGCTGTACTTCCTGAGGCGGCTGTCCTTTGTCCCACACGCCATTAGACTGTACAACTTTTCTCTGGGGGGAGGGGGGCTACTAGGATGACAGGGGATGCAAATCAATAAGAGTGCAATATTTTTTCAAAACATGGTCACTACTGCCTAGTTTCTCTTGTTATATTCTTATTTTACTGTTATATTTTTATTCTCATTGTTGCTTTTTATTTTTATTCTATTGTAATATGTTTCTATTTTGTTTCAATTTATACCCCCATTATTTACTTTTCACTTTTTACAATTTTGTACACTACTGCTGGAATTTAAATTTTCCTGAGGGAACTCTCCTGAAGGAATCAATAAAGTACTATCTATGTATCTATCTATTTATGTCTCCTGGCTGGCCTGTAAATGCCTCGGGATCCCCCGAGAAGAGCTGGACAAAGTGGCTGGGGAGAGGAAAGTCTGGGCTTCTCTGCTTAGGCTGCTGCCCCCGCAACCTGACCTCGGATAAGCAGGAAGAAAATGGATGGATTTTGTATGACAGTTATACTGTCATATTAAGTAAAAAACTAACTTGGGTCTTTGCAAACATTACAAAATATATTTTTTCTAGTAAAACTCACAAAGATACATAACTCAAGGCATTATTAGCCATTTTGCATGTGTGGTTTAGGACTTAGGTTTAAATAATCGTCAGATTGAGTGTGACAGTATACTGTCATAGTGAGTAAACCCATATTTTGTAATTGCAAACCATATGAAAACAAATGATTCTACTAAAACTCACATGGATACAATATTACGGGCATTTTTAGACATAATGCATGTTTGGTTTTGGAGTAATGTTTATATATTTTTCATATTTTGTATGACAGTAATACTGTCATATTGAATTAAAAAAACTAACTTGTATCTGTAGAAATCTTAAAAAATATTTTTTTTACCAGTAAAACTCACAAAGAGACATTTCTCCAGGCATTATTAGCCATTGTGCACATGTGGTTTAGGAGTTATGTTTAAATAAATGTCAAATTGAATGTGGCAGTTATACTGTTATTATGAGTAAAACCTAATTTTTGTAAATGTTAACCTTACCACAATACCTGATTCTGGTAAAACTCACATAGATTCAATATTACAGGCATTTTTAGACATTTTACATGTTTGGTTTAGAGTTGTGTTTGAATACATTTGTATTGCTTTTTTTATTAGGGCAAGTCCGACGGGCAGGAGGCCGCGGGGAAGACCCAGGACACATTGGGAAGACTATGTCTCCCGGCTGGGCTGTCGAACGCCTCGGGATCCCCCGAGAAGAGCTGGACGAAGTGGTTGGGGATAGGGAAGTCCGGCTTCTCTGCTTAGGCTGCTGCCCCTGCAACCGGACCTCGGATAAGCGGAAGAAAATGGATGTTATACTGTCATATTAAGTAAAAAAAAACTAACTTACAAAATATATTTTTTCTAGTAAAACTCACAAAGATACATATCTACAGGCATTAATAGCCATTTTGCATTTGTTGTTTAGGAGTTATGTTTAAATAACTGTCATAGTGAGTAAAACCTAATTTTTGTATTTGCAAAAACCTTACAAAAACAACTGATTCTAGTAAAACTCACATGGATGCAATATTGCAGGCATTTTTAGACATGATGCATGTTTGATTTTGGAGTTGTGTTTATATAACTTTCATATTTAGTATTACAGTAATACTGTCATATTGAGTAATAAAAACTAACTTGTGTCTTTACAAACCTTACAAAATATTTTTTTTCCTGCAAAACTCACAAAGAGACATTTCTCCAGGCATTATTAGCCATTTGGCATGTGTGGTTTAGGAGTTATGTTTAAATAACTGTCAGATTGAGTGTGACAGTATACTGTGAGTAAAACCCATATTTTGTATTTGCAAACCTTACAAAAACAACTGATTCTAGTAAAACTCACATGGATACAAAATTACAGGCATTTTTAGAGATAATGCATGTTTGGTTTTGGAGTTATGTTTATATAACTTTCATATTTAGTATGACAGTAACACTGTCATATTGAGTAAAAAAAACTAACTTGTGTCGGTACAAACATTACGAAATATTTTTTTTTCCAGTAAAACTCACAAAGAGACATTTCTCCAGGCATTAATAGCCATTGTGCATGTGTGGTTTAGGAGTTATGTTTAAATAGATGTCAAATTGAATGTGGCAGTTATACTGTCATTATGGGTGAAACTTAATTTTTGTAATTGTAAACCTTACCAAAATACCTGATTCTGGTAAAACTCACATAGATTCAATATTACATGCATTTTTAGACGGATTGCATGTTTGGTTTTGGAGTTTTGATTATACAACTTTCATATTTAGTATGACAGTTATACTGTATATTACTATTGAGTAAAAAAAAACCTAACTTGTGTCTTTGCAAACCTTACAAAAGATCGTTATTCTAGTAAAGACTTAGACTTAGACTTTCTTTTTATTGTCATTCAAATTTGAACTTTACAGCACAGATAAGAACGAAATGTCGTAGTGCAGGATAAAAAAGCAATAAGGTGCATATTTCGGTACATAAATATATATAAATAATATATAAATACTATATATATATATATATATATATATATATATATATATATATATATATATATATATATATATATATATATATATATATATGCATATATATATATATAATAAATAAATATATATACATATATATAAATAGATAAATAGATTACTGTGCAGATAAATATATTGCACTTTTTCCACATGCGCCCACGTTTATGGGTGTATGTTATATTGTTTCTTTCATTCCAGCGAGTTAATTCATTTTGAGGGGAGTTGAGGATATAATTTAATTATGATGCGTTCAAGAGTCTTACGGCCTGAGGGAAGAAGCTGCTACAGAAGCTTCGGAGGCTGCGGAACCTCTTTCTAGAGTCCATAGTGAAAACTGTCCTTGGTGGGGGTGGGAGGAGTCTTTGCAAATTTTCTGAGCCCTGGTCAGGCAGCACTTTTTGCGATCTCCTGGATAGGAGGAAGAGGAGTCCTGATGATCTTTTCCGCCGTCCTCACCACTCTCTGGAGATACTTCCAGTCTGAGGCACTGCAGGCTCCAGTCCAGACAGAGATGCTATGCTGTTGGTCAGCAGGCTCGCTATAACAACGATACATCTCTCCAAGCATTATTAGCTATTTTGCATTTGTTGTTTAGGAGTTATGTTTAAATAACTGTCAAAGTAAATAAAACCTAATTTTGGTATTTGAAAACCTTACAAAAACAACTGATTCTAGTAAAACTCACACAGATACAATATTACAGGCATTTTTAGACATAATACATGTTTGGTTTTGGAGTAATGTTTGGCGCAGTGGAAGAATGGCCGTGCGCGACCCGAGGGTCCCTGGTTCAATCCCCACCTAGTACCAACCTCGTCATGTCCGTTGTGTCCTGAACAAGACACTTCACCCTTGCTCCTGATGGGTGCTGGTTAGCGCCTTGCATGGCAGCTCCCTCCATCAGTGTGTGAATGGGTAAATGTGGAAGTAGTGTCAAAGCGCTTTGAGTACCTTGAAGGTAGAAAAGCGCTATACAAGTACAACCCATTTATTTATTTATTTATTTATATATAGTATGACAGCTATACTGTTATATTGAGTAAAAAAAACTAACTTGTGTCTTTACAAACCTTACACAATATATTTTTTCTAGTAAAACTCACAAAGAGACATTTCCCCAGGTATTATTAGCCATTGTGCATGTGTGGTTTAGGAGTTATGTTTAAATAAATGTCAAATTGAATGTGGCAGGTATACTGTCATGAGTAAAACCTAATTTTTGTAATTGTAAACCTTACCAAAATACCTGATTCTGGTAAAACTCACATAGATTGAATATTACATGCATTTTTAGACGGATTGCTTGTTTGGTTTTGGAGTTATGTTTTTACAACTGTCATATTTAGTATGACAGTTATACTGTCATATTGAGTAAAAAAAACAACTAACTTGCGTCTTTGCAAACCTTACAAAAGATCATTATTCTGGTAAAGACTTAGACTTTTTTTTTATTGTCATTCAAATTTGAACTTTACAGCATAGATAACACAATTTCGTTACATAAGCTCATGGTAGTGCAGGATAAAAAAGCAATAAGGTGCATATATAAATAAATAAATATAAATAATATATAAATATACATATAAAATAAATAAATATACTTAAATATATATAAATAAATAAAAAGATTACTGTGCAGATAAATATATTGCACTTTTTCCACATGCGCCACGTTTATGGGTGTATGTTATATTGTTGTTTTTTTTTATTCCAGCGAGTTAATCCATTTTGAGGGGAGTTGAGGGGATAATTTAATTATAATGCGTTCAAGAGTCTTACGGCCTGAGGGAAGAAGCTGGAGGTTCTGCTTCGGAGGCTGCGGAACCTCTTTCTAGAGTCCAGAAGTGAAAACAGTCCTTGGTGGGGGTGGGAGGAGTCTTTGCAAATTTTCTGAGCCCTGGTCAGGCAGCGCTTTTTGCGATCTCCTGGATAGGAGGAAGAGGATTCCTGAAGATCTTTTCCGCCGTCCTCACCACTCTCTGGAGAGACTTCCAGTCTGAGGCACTGCAGGCTCCAGTCCAGACAGAGATGCTGTTGGTCAGCAGGCTCTCTATAACAAAGATACAGTTCTCCAAGCATTATTAGCTATTTGCATTTGTTGTTTAGGATTTATGTTTAAATAACTGTCATAGTGAGTAAAACCTAAATTTTGTATTTGCAAACCTTACAAAAACAATTGATTCTAGTAAAACTCACAGATAAAATATCACAGGCATTTTTAGACATAATACATGTTTGGTTTTAGAGTTGTGTTTATATAACTTTCGTATTTAGTATTACAGTAATACTGTCATATTGAGTTAAAAAAAAGAACTAACTTGTGTCTTTACTAACCTTACAAAATATTTTTCGAAGTAAAACTCAAAGATACATTTCTACAGGCATTATTAGCCATTTTGCATGTGCGGTTTAGGATTTATGTTTACATAACTGTCATATTGAGTGTGACAGTAAGTCATAGTGAGTAAAACAAACTAACTTGTGTCTTTGCAATGCTTACAAAAGAAAATGTTACTAGTAAAACTCACAAAAGATAAATTTCTTCATGCATTATTAGAAAATGTTCATGTGTAGTTTAGGAGTTATGTTTTAATAACTGTCAAATTGAGTGTGGCAGTTATACTGTCATTAAGTGTTAAACCTAATTTTTGTATTTGCAAACCTTACAAAAACAACTGATTCTAGTAAAACTCACATAGATTCAATATTGCAGGCATTTTAGACATTTCACATGTTTGGTTTAGGAGTTGTGTTTGAATACATTTTAATTGCTTTTTTCGTTAAGGCAAGTCCGACCGGCAGGAGGCCACGGGGAAGCCTCAGGACACATTGGGAAGACTATGTCAGCCGGCTGGCCTGGGAACGCTTCGAGATCCCCCGAGAAGAGCTGGACGAAGTGGCTGGGGAGAGGGAAGTCTGGGCTTCTCTGCTTAGGCTGCTGCCCCCGCAACCCGACCTCGGATAAGCGGAAGAAAATGGATACATTTAGTATGACAGCTATACTATTATATTGAGTAAAAAAAACTAACTTGTGTCTTTAAAAAACCTTACAAATTATATGTTTTCTAGTAAAACTCACAAAGATACATCTCCAGGCATTATTATATTACAGGCATTTTGACACATTTTGCATGTTTGATTTAGGAAATATGATTGAATATATTTTCATTGCTTTTTTCGCATTATCTCAGTATTTTAGGAATATTACTGTCATATTGAGTAAAAAGCTACTTTTTGTTTGCAAGATTTGAAAAAGCATATGTTTCGAGTAAAACTCCGTAGAATGCATTATTTGAGGCATCATTAGACATTTTGCATGTGTAGTTTATGAGTTATGATTAAATAAATGTCATATTGAGTGTGACAGTTTACTTTCATAAAGAGTAAAACCTAATTTTTGTTTTTGCAAACCTTACTAAAACAACTGATTCTAGTTAAACTCACATGGATTCAATAATACAGGCATTTTTACACATTTTGCATGTTTAGTTTAGAAATTATGATTGAATACATTTTTATGGCTTTTTTCGCATTATCTCAGGATTTTAAGAACCTTACTGTCATATTGAGTAAAATAAATACTTTTTGTGTTTGCAAGCCTTAAGAAAGCATATGTTTCGAGGAAAACTCCCAATAATCCATTATTTCAAACATTATTAGCCATTTTGCATGAATAGTTTAGGAGTTATGATTAAAAAAATGTCATATTGAGTGTGACAGTTTACTTTCATAAAGAGTAAAACCTAATTTTTGTTTTTGCAAACTTCACTAAAACAACTGATTCTAGTAAAACTCACATGGATTCAATAATACAGGCATTTATACACATTTTGCATGTTTATTTTAGAAATTATGATTGAATACATTTTTATGGCTTTTTTCGCATTATCTCAGGATTTTAAGAACATTACTGTCATATTGAGTAAAAAAAATACTTTTTGTGTTTGCAAGCCTTAAGAAAGCATATGTTTTGAGGAAAACTCCCAAGAATCCATTATTTCAAACATTATTAGCCATTTTGCATGAATAGTTTAGGAGTTATGATTAAAAAACTATCATATTGAGTGTGACAGTTTACTTTCATAAAGAGTAAAACCTAATTTTTGTTTTTGCAAACTTCACTAAAACAACTGATTCTAGTAAAACTCACATGGATTCAATAATACAGGCATTTTTACACATTTTGCATGTTTATTTTAGAAATTATGATTGAATACATTTGTATGGCTTTTTTCGCATTATCTCAGGATTTTAAGAACATTACTGTCATATTGAGTAAAAAAATACTTTTTGTGTTTGCAAGCCTTAAGAAAGAATATGTTTCGAGGTAAACTCCCAAGGATCCATTATTTCAAACATTAGCCATTTTGCATGAGTGGTTTAGGAGTTATGATTAAAAAATTGTCATATTGAGTGTGACAGTTTACTTTCATAAAGAGTAAAACCTAATTTTTGTTTTTGCAAACTTCACTAAAACAACTGATTCTAGTAAAACTCACATGGAATCAATAATACAGGCATTTTTACATATTTTGCATGTTTAGTTTAGAAATTATGATTGAATACATTTGTTTTTCTTTTTTTGCATTATCTCAAGAGTTTAAGAACATTACTGTAATATTGAGTACAAAAATACTTTTTGTGTTTGCAAGCCTTAAGAAAACATATGTTTCGAGGAAAACTCCCAAGGATCCATTATTTCAAACATTATTAGCCATTTTGCATGAGTAGTTTAGGAGTTATGATTAAAACATTGTCATATTGAGTGTGACAGTTTACTTTCATAAAGAGTAAAACCTAATTTTTGTTTTTGCAAACTTCACTAAAACAACTGATTCTAGTAAAACTCACATGGATTCAATAATACAGGCATTTTTACACATTTTGCATGTTTAATTTAGAAATTATGATTAAATACATTTTTATGGCTTTTTTCGCAATATCTCAGGATTTTAAGAACATTACTGTCATTTTGAGTAAAAAAATACTTTTTGTGTTTGCAAGACTTAAGAAAGCATATGTTTCGAGGTAAACTCCCAAGGATCCATTATTTCAAAAATTATTAGCCATTTTGCATGAGTGGTTTAGGAGTTATGATTAAAAAATTGTCATATTGAGTGTGACAGTTTACTTTCATAAAGAGTAAAACCTAATTTTTGCTTTTGCAAACCTTACTAAAACAACTGATTCTAGTGAAACTCACATGGATTTAATATTACTGGCATTTTTAGACATTTTGCATTGTTGGTTTAGGAATTATGTTGGAATACATTTTTATTGCTTTTTTCGCATTATCTCAGAATTTTAAGAACATTACTGTCATATTGAGTACAAAAAATACTTTTTGTGTTTGCAAGCCTTAAGAAAGCATATGTTTCAAGGAAAACTCCCAAGGATCCATTATTTCAAACATTATTAGCCATTTTGCATGAGTAGTTTAGGAGTTATGATGAAAAAACTGTCATATTGAGTGTGACAGTTTACTTTCATAGAGTAAAACCTAATTTTTGTTTTTGCAAACTTCACTAAAACAACTGATTCTATTAAAACTCACATGGATTCAATAATACAGGCATTTTTACACATTTTGCATGTTTATTTTAGAAATTATGATTGAATACATTTTTATGGCTTTTTTCGCATTATCTCAGGATTTTAAGAACATTACTGTCATATTGAGTAAAAAAATACTTTTTGTGTTTGCAAGCCTTAAGAAAGAATATGTTTCGAGGTAAACTCCCAAGGATCCATTATTTCAAACATTATTAGCCATTTCGCATGAGTGGTTTAGGAGTTATGATTAAAAAACTACTCATGCAAAATGGCTAATAATGTTTGAAATAATGGATCCTTGGGAGTTTTCCTTGAAACATATGCTTTCTTAAGGCTTGCAAACACAAAAAGTATTTTTTGTACTCAATATGACAGTAATATTCTTAAAATTCTGAGATAATGCGAAAAAAGCAATAAAAATGTATTCCAACATAATTCCTTAACCAACAATGCAAAATGTCTAAAAATGCCAGTATTATTAAATCCATGTGAGTTTCACTAGAATCAGTTGTTTTAGTAAGGTTTGCAAAAGCAAAAATTAGGTTTTAATCTTTATGAAAGTAAACTGTCACACCAATATGACAATTTTTTAATCATAACTCCTAAACCACTCATGCAAAATGGCTAATAATGTTTGAAATAATGGATCCTTGGGAGTTTACCTCGAAACATATGCTTTCTTAAGGCTTGCAAACACAAAAAGTATTTTTTTACTCAATATGACAGTAATGTTCTTAAAATCCTGAGATAATGCGAAAAAAGCCATAAAAATGTATTCAATCATAATTTCTAAAATAAACATGCAAAATGTGTAAAAATGCCTGTATTATTGAATCCATGTGAGTTTTAATAGAATCAGTTGTTTTAGTGAAGTTTGCAAAAACAAAAATTAGGTTTTACTCTTTATGAAAGTAAACTGTCACACTCAATATGACTAAAACAACTGATTCTAGTAAAACTCACATGGATTTAATATTACAGGCATTTTTAGACATTTTGCATTGTTGGTTTAGGAATTATGTTGGAATACATTTTTATTGCTTTTTTCGCATTATCTCAGGAATTTAAGAACATTACTGTCATATTGAGTAAAAAAATACTTTTTGTGTTTGCAAGCCTTAAGAAAGCAAATGTTTCGAGGAAAACTCCCAGGATCCATTATTTCAAACATTATTAGCCATTTTGCATGAGTAGTTTAGGAGTTATGATTAAAAAACTGTCATATTGAGTGTGACAGTTTATATTTATAAAGAGTAAAACCTAATTTTTGATTTTGCAAACCTTACTAAAACAACTGATTCTAGTAAAACTCACATGGATTTAATATTACAGGCATTTTTAGACATTTTGCATTGTTGGTTTAGGAATTATGTTGGAATACATTTTTATTGCTTTTTTCGCATTATCTCAGAATTTTAAGAACATTACTGTCATATTGAGTAAAAACTACTTTTTGTGGTTGCAAGCCTTAAAAAAGCATATGTTTCGAGTAAAACTTACAAGAATGCATTATTTCAGGCAATGTTAGCTCATTTTTAAGTGTAGTTTAGGAGTTATGTTTAATATACTGTCATATTGAGTGTACATTGTCCTGGTGAAAAAAAACCTAATTTTTGTATTTGCAAAAATTTCAAACACAACCTAATCTAGTTAAACTCACATGGATTCGATATTACAGGCATTTTTACAAATTTTGCATGTTTGATTTAGGAAATATGATTGAATATATTTTCATTGCTTTTTTCGCATTATCTCAGGATTTTAGGAATATTACTGTCATATTGAGTAAAAAACTACTTTTTGTGTTTGCAAGATTTGAAAAAGCAAATGTTTCGAGTAAAACTCCGTAGAATGCATTATTTGAGGTATCATTAGACATTTTGCATGTGTAGTTTAGGTGTTATGATTAAATACATGTCATATTGAGTGTGACAGTTCATAAAGAGTAAAACCTAATTTTTGTTTTTGCAAACCTTTCTAAAACAACTGATTCTAGTAAAACTCACACGGATTCAATATAACAGGCATTTTTACACATTTTGCATGTTTAGTTTAGAAATTATGATTGAATACATTTTTATTGCTTTTTTCGCATTATCTCAGGATTTTAAGAACATTACTGTCATATTGAGTAAAAAAAGACTTTTTGTGTTTGCAAGCCTTAAAAAAGCACATGTTTCGAGGAAAACTCCCAAGGATCCATTATTTCAAACATTATTAACCATTTTGCATTAGTAGTTTAGGAGTTATGATTAAAAAACTGTCATATTGAGTGTGACAGTTTACTTTCCTAAAGAGTAAAACCTAACTTTTGTTTTTGCAAACCTTACTAAAACAACTGATTCTAGTAAAACTCACATGGATATAATATTACAGGCAAGAGATTTTGCATTGTTGGTTTAGGAATTATGTTGGAATACATTTTTACTGCTTTTTTCGCATTATCTCAGAATTTTAAGAACATTACTTTCATATTGAGTAAAAAACTACTTTTTGTGTTTGCAAGCCTTAAAAAAGCATATGTTTCAAGTAAAACTCACAAGAATGCATTATTTCAGGCAATATTAGCTCATTTTTATGTTCAGTTTAGGAGTTATGTTTAATTTACTGTCATGTTGAGTGTACATTGTCATGGTGAAAAAAACCTAATTTTTCTAATTGCAAAACATACATTGATTCAATATTACAGGCATTTTTACACATTTTGCATGTTTGGTTTAGGAATTATAATGGAATACATTTTTTTTTTGCTTTTTTCGTATTATCTCAGGATTTTAAGAACATTACTGTCATATTGAGTAAAAAACTACTTTTTGTGTTTGCAAGATTTAAAAAAGCATATGTTTTGAGTAAAACTCCCAAGGATGCATTATTTCAGGCATCAATAGCCATTTTGCTTGTGTGGATTAGGAGTTTTTAAATAACTGTCATATTGCGTGTGGCAGTTATACAGTTATTATGAGTAAAACCTAATTTTTGTATTTTTAAAGCTTATAAACCTCCTGATTCTAGTAAAATTCACAAAGATACAATATTACAGGCATTTTTAGACATAATGCAGGTTTGGTTTTGGAGTTAGGTTTATAACTTTTCATATTTAGTATGACAGTTATACTGTCATATTAAGTAAAAAAAAAAAGACTTGTGTCTTTGCAAACCTTACAAAATATTTTTTTCCAGTAAAACTCACAAAGATACATTTCTCTTATTAGCCATTTTGCATGTGTGGTTTCGGAGTTATGTTTAAATAACTGTCAGATACAGAGACAGAGACAGTATACATGGGGAAGGCGTGGCGCAGTTGGGAGAGTGGCCGTTCCAGCAACCTGAGGGTTCTTGGTTCGATCCCCACCTTCTACCAACCTCGTCACGTCCGTTGTGTCCTTGAGGGAGACACTTTACCCTTGCTCCTGATGGGTTGTGGTTAGGGCCTTGCATGCCAGCTCCCGTGTGAATGTGTGTGTGAATGGATGAATGGAAAAATAGTGTCAAAGCGCTTTGTGTACCTTGAAGCTAGAAAAGCGCTATACAAGTATAACCCATTTACCATAGTGAGTAAAACCAAATGTTTGTATTTACAAACCTTACAAAAACAACCCATTCTAGTAAAAGTCACACATATACAATATTTTAGGCATTTTTAGACATAATGCAAGTTTGGTTTTGGAGTTATGTTTATATAACCTCCTTTCTGAGGCGCCACCTTATCGTGGTAGAGGAGTTTGCGTGTCCCACTGATCCTAGGAGCTATGCTGTCTGTGGGCTTCTATGCCCCCTTGTAGGCTCTCCCAAGACAAATAGGTCCTAGGTGAGGGATCAGACAAAGAGCAGCTCAAAGACCTTTATGAAAAGTACAAATCGAGGTCCTAGATTTTTCCTCGCCCGGACGCGGGTCACCGTGGCTCCCCTGTGGAGCCAGGCCCAGAGGTGGGGCACGATGGCGAGCGCCTGTTGGCTGGCTCAGCTCAATGAAGCAACGTGGTTCCCTCCTCCAATGGGCTCACCACTCATGGGCTGGGTTATAGAGGTCGGGTGCAGTGTGAGCTGAGCGGCAGCCGAAGGCAGGGCACTTGGCGGTCCGATCATCGGCTACATAAGCTAGCTCTTCTGACGTGAAATGTCACCTCGCTGGGAGGGAAGGAGCCTGAGGTGGTGTGCGAGGTGGAAAAGTTCCGGCTAGATATAGTTGGACTCACTTCGACGCACAGGAACCTGTTCTCTCGAGAGGGGCTGGACTCTCTTCCACTATGGCGTTGCAAGCAATGAGAGGCTGGGGTGGCAATTCTTGTTGTCCCCCCGGCTCAAAGACAAGAGTATGGGGTATCGGACTGTCTGATTGTGGCGGGTCGCTCCCTGTATGATCGGTGTAGGGCAGCCTTGGTCCGCTTAGGCTGCCGTTTGTCACCGATTCTGTTGTTAACTTTTATGGACAGAATTGCAGCCATGGCGTTGAGGGGATCCGGTTTGGTGGTTGCAGGATTAGGTCTCTGCTTTTTGCAGTTGATGTGGTTCTGATGGCTTCAACTGGCCAGGATCTCCAGCTCTCATTGGATGGCCGAGTATGAAGCGACTGGGATGAGAATCAGCACCTCCAAGTCCGAGTCCATGGTTCTCGCCCGGTAAAGGGTGGGGTGCCATTTCCAGGTTGAGGAGGCGATGGCACATACTAGATGGCCCCAAGTGGAGGAGTTCAAGTACCTAGGAGTCTTGTTCACGAGTGAGGGAAGAGTGGATCATGAGATCCACAGGCGGATCGGTGCGGCGTCTTCAGTAATGAGGACGCTATATCGATCCATTGTGGTGAAGAAGGAGCTGAGCCAGAATTAAAAGCTCTAAATTTACCGGTCGATCTACATTCCCATCCTGCACCCATGGTCATGGTTATGACCGAAAAGACAAGCGGCCAAATTGAGTTTCCTCCGCCGGGTGGCGGGTCTCTCCCTTAGAGATAGGATAAGAAGCTCTGTCATCCGGGAGGAACTCAGAGTAAAGCGCTGCTCCTCCACATTGAGAGGAGCCAGATGAGGTGGTTCGGGCATCTGCTCAGGATGCCACCCGAACGCCTCCCGAGGGAGGTGTTTAGGGCAAGTCCGACCGGCAGGAGGCCACGGGGAAGACCCAGGACACATTGGGAAGATTATGTCTCCCGGCTGGCCTGGGAACGCCTCAGGATCCCCCAAGAAGAGCTGGAAGAAGTGGCTGGGGAGAGGGAAGTCTGGGCTTCTCTGTTTAGGCTGCTGCCCCCGCAACCCGACCTCGGTTAAGCGGAAGAAAATGGATGGATTTAGTAACGACAACAAAAAATGATTCTAGTAAAACTCACATGGATACAATTTTACAGGTAATGCATGTTTGGTTTTGGAATTATGTTTATATAACTTTCATATGTATTATGACAGTTATACTGTCATCTTGAGTAAAACTAACTTGTGTCTTTACAAACATTACAAACTATGTTTTTCCAGTAAAACTCACAAAAATAATTTTTTCCAGGCATTATTAGACATTTTTCATGTGTGGTTTAGGAAATATGTTTAAATAACTGTCATATTGAATGTGGCAGTTATACTGTTATTATGTGTAAAACCAAATTTTTGTCTTTGCAAACCTTACAAAAACAACTGATTCTAGTAAAACTCACATAGATTCAATATTACAGGCATTTTTAGACATTTCACATGTTTGAATACATTTTTATTGCTTTTTTCGTTTGGGCAAGTCCGATCGGCAGGAGGCCACGGGGAAGACCCAGGACACATTGGGAAGACTATGTCTCAGGCTGGCCTGGGAAGGCCTCGGGATCCCCCGAGAAGAGCTGGACAAAGTGGCTGGGGAGAGGGAAGTCTGGGCTTCTCTGCTTAAGCTGCTTCCCCCGCAACCCGACCTCGGATAAGCGGAAGAAAATGGATGGATTTAGTATGACAGTTATACTGTCATATTGAGTAAAAAAAACTGTTTTTCATAGATTCAATATTACAGGCATCTTTAGATGGATTGCATGTTTGGTTTTGGAGATATGTTTATACAACTTTCATATTTAGTATGACAGTTATACTGTCATATTGAGTAAAAAAAAAAAACTTGTGTCTGCAAACCTTACAAAAGATTATTATTCTAGTAAAACTAACAAAGATACATTTTTCCAAGCATTATTAGCATTTGTTGTTTTGGAGTTATAATGCTTGCATTGAGAGACGACGGGCTCGGGTGGCAATTCTTGTTGCCCCCCGGCTCAAAGCCTGCACGTTGGAGTTCAACCCAGTGGACCAGTGGGTAGCTTTCCTCCGCCTTCGGGTGGGGGGACGGGTCCTGACTGTTGTTTGGCCTTACGCGCCAAACGGCAGCTCAGAGTACCCACCCTTTTTGGATTCACTCGAGGGAGTACTGGAAAGTGCTCCACCGGGTGATTCCCTCGTTCTACTGGGGGCCTTCAACGCTCATCTTGGCAACAACAGTGAAACCTGGAGAGGCGTGATTGGGAAGAATGGCCGCCCGGATCTGAACCCGAGTGGTGTTTTGTTATTGGACTTTTGTGCTCGTCACAGATTGTCAATAACAAACACCAAGTTCAAACATAAGGGTGTCCATATGTGCACTTGGCACCAGGACACCCTAGGCCGCAGTTCCATGATCGATTTTGTAGTTGTGTCATCGGATTTGCGGTCTCATGTTTTGGACACTCGGGTGAAGAGAGGGGCCGAGCTTTCTACCGATCACCACCTGGTGGTGAGTTGGCTGCGATGGTGGGGGAGGATGCCTGACAGACCTGGCAGGCCCAAACGCATTGTGAGGGTTTGCTGGGAACGCCTCCGGAAGAACTTTGAACATGTCACGAGGGAGGCGCTGGACATTGAGTCTGAGTGGACCATGTTCCGTGCCTCTCTTGTCGAGCCGGCTGATTGGAGCTGTGGCCGCAAGGAGTTTGGTGCCTGTCGTGGCGGTAATCCTAGAACCCGCTGGTGGACACCAGCAGTGAGGGATGCCGTCAAGCTGAAGAAAGAGCCTATCGGGTCCTTTTGGCTCATGGGACTCCAGAGGCAGCCGACAGGCCAAGCGAAGTGTGGCTTCAGCGGTCGCAGAGGCAAAAACTCGGACATGGGAGGAGTTTGGAGAAGCCATGGAAAACGACTTCCAGACGGCTTCGAAGCGATTCTGGACCACCATCCGCCGGCTCAAGGGGGGGCAGCAGTGCACTGTAACACCGTGTATGGTGAGGATGGTGCGCTGCTGACCTCTACTGCAGCTGTTATTGATCGGTGGAGGGAATACTTCGAAGACCTCCTTAATCCCACCAACATGTCTTCCTATGAGGAAGCAGTGCCTGGGGAGTCTGTGGTGGGCTCTCCTATTTCTGGGGATGAGGATGCCAAGGTAGTTAAAAAGCTCCTCAATGGCAACGCCCTGGGGGTGGATGAGATCCGTCCGGAGTTCCTTAAGGCTCTGGATGCTGTGGGGCTGTCGTGGTTGACAAGACTCTGCAACATCGCGTGGACATCGGGGGCGGTACTTCTGGATTGGGAGACCGGGGTGGTGGTTCCTCTCTTTAAGAAGGGGAACCAGAGGGTGTGTTTCAACTATCGTGAGATCACACTCCTCAGTCTTCCCGGTAAGGTCTATTCATGTGTACTGGAGAAGAGGCTACGCCGGATAGTCGAACCTCGGATTCAGGAGGAACAGTGTGGTTTACGTCCTGGTCGTGGAACTGCGGACCAGCTTTATACTCTCGGCAGGGTCCTTGAGGGTGCATGGGAGTTTGCCCAACCAGTCTACATGTGCTTTATGGACTTGGAGAAGGCATTCGACCATTTACCCCTGGAAGTCCTGTGGGGAGTGCTTAGAGTATGGGGTAACGGACTGTCTTATTGTGGCGGTTCGCTCCCTTTACAAGAGTCAGAGCTTGGTCCGCATTGCCGGCAGTAAGTCGGACCCGTTTCCAGTGAGGGTTGGACTCTGCCAAGGCTGCCCTCTGTCACCGATTCTGTTCATAACCTTTATGGACAGAATTTCTAGGCGCAGTCAGGGCGTTGAGGGGATCCGGTTTGGTGTCTGCAGGATTAGGTCTGTGCTATTTGCAGATGATGTGGTCCTGATGGCTTCATCTGGCCAAGATCTTCAGCCCTCACTGGATCGGTTCGCAGACGAGTGTGAAGTGACTGGGATGTGAATCAGCACCTCCAAGTCCGAGTCCATGGTTCTCGCCCGGAAAAGGGTGGAGTGCCATCTCCGGGTTGGGGAGGAGATCTTGCCCCAAGTGGAGGAGTTCAAGGACCTCAGAGTCTTGTTCACGAGTGAGGGAAGAGTGGATCGTGAGATCGACAGGCGGAACGGTGCGGCGTCTTCAGTAATGCGGACGCTGTATTGATCCGTTGTGGTGAAGAAGGAGCTGAGCCGGAAGGCAAAGCTCTCGATTTACCGGTCGATCTACGTTCCCATCCTCACCTATGGTCATGAGCTTTGTGTCATGGCCGAAAGGACAAAATCACGGGTACAAGCGGCCGAAATGAGTTTCCTCCGCCGGGTGGCGGGGCTCTCCCTTAGAGATAGGGTGAGAAGCTCTGTCATCCGGGAGGAGCTCAAAGTAAAGCCATTGCTCCTCCATTTCGAGAGGAGCCAGATGAGGTGGTTCGGGCATCTGGTCAGGATGCCACCCGAACGCCTCCCTAGGGAGGTGTTTCGGGCACGTCCGACCGGTAGGAGGTCCAGGAAGACCCAGGAAACGGGAAGCTTATCTCTCCCGGCTGGCCTGGGAACGCCCCAGGATCCCCCGGGAGGAGCTGGACGAAGTGGCTGGGGAGAGGAAAGTCTGGGCTTCCCTGCTTAGGCTGCAGCCCCCGCGACCGACCTCGGATAAGCGGAAGAAAATGGATGGCTGGATGGAGGAGTTATGTTTAAATAACTGTCATAAAGAGTAAAACCTCATTTTTGTATTTGTAAACCTTACCAAAACAACTGATTTTAGTAAAACTCACACAGATTCAATATTACAGGCATTTTTAGACATTTTGCTTATTTGGTGTAGGAATTATGATGGAATACATTGTTTTTGCTTATTTCGCATTATCTCAGGATTTTAAGAACTTTACTGTCATATAGAGGAAACCCAATACTTTTTGTGTTTGCAAGCCTTAAAAAAGCATATGTTTCGAGTAAAACTCACAAGAATGCCTTATTTCAGGCATTATTAGCCATTTTTTATGTGTAGTTTAGGCATACTTGCCAATACTCCTGGATTTTCCAGGAGACTCCCGAAATTCAGCGCCTCTCCCGAAAACCTCCCGGGACAAATTTTCTCCCGAAAATCTCCCGAAATTCAGGCTGATCTGAGTGAGGACAGCCTGTATTCACGTCTGCTTTCCCACGATATAAACAGCATGCCTGCCCAATCACATTATAACTGTAGAATGATCGAGGGCGAGTTCTTGGTTTCTTATGTGGGTTTATTGTTAGGTAGTTTCATTAACGTCCTCCCAGCGCGGTAACAACACAAAACAACAGCAGTCACGTTTTCGTCTACCGTAAAGCAGTTTGTCTGCCGTAAACAGCAATGTTGTGACACTCTTTAAACAGGGCAATACTGCCATCTACTGTACATGCATATGTGACAATAACATCCAGGGCTTTTAGAGAGTGCAGTGCACAACTGCGCACACAACAAGGAGACAAAGCAGAAGAACGCGGAAGATACAGCCATGGCGACGCCGACGACGAGTAAGATGAAGAAACACGCTTATAAGTTCCAAGCCGCAGCTGCGATTGGACCTGGATAGCCTCCGGGAAGAAGTAGTGGAATACCAAGTGCTTTTCCTCAGGAAGCAAAGATTGACCGGTTTTTGGCCATGCTCAGGAGGGATGGAAAATTCCAGACTCTCGTGCATTTGATGAAAGCACTTTTGTGCGTGCCACACAGCAATGCATCATCAGAGAGGGTGTTCAGCATGGTTATAAAAATAGTGACAGAGAATAGAACAAGGATGGACAATTCAACCCTTAACTCAACAATGAGTAGATGAGTGTTATGTGTGTATATATGTGTAAATAAATGAAAACTGAAATTCAAGTATTTATTTTATATATATATATATATATATATATATATATATATATATATATATATATATATATATATATATATATGTCTTATATCTCCTGATGATTGAGGGAACCCCTCATGAAACAGGCCTGTAGAGATGAAGTAGTCTTGTGATTTTTTTCCCCACACATACATATATATATATATATATATATATATATATATATATATATAGCTAGAATTCACTGAAAGTCAAGTTTTTTTAATATAAGTGTGTATATATATATATATAAATATATATATATATATATATATATATATATATATATATATACATACATATATATATATATATATATATATATATATATATATATATATATATATATATATATATATATATATATATATATATATATATATATATATATATATATATATATATATATGTATATATATATATATGTGAAATACTTGACTTGGTGAATTCTAGCTCTAAATATACTCCTCCCCTCTTAACCACACCCCCAACCACGCCTCCACCCCACCCCCGACCATGCCTTCCCCACCCCCACCTCCTGAAATCGGAGGTCTCAATGTTGGCAAGTATGAGTTTAGGAGTTATGTTTAAATAACTGTCATAGTGAGTGTGGCAGTTACACTGTCATATTGAGTAAAAAAAACTAACTTGTGTCTTTGCAAACCTCACAAAAGAAAACGTTTCTAATAAAAATCACAAAGATACATTTCTTCACGCATTATTAGACATTTTTCATGTGTGGTTTAGGAATTATGTTTAAATAACTGTCATATTGAGTGTGGCAGTTATACTGCCATTATGTGTAAAACTTAATTTTGTATTTGCAAACCTTATAAAAACAACTGATTCTAGTAAAACATAGATTCAATTTTACAGGCATTTTTAGACATTTTACATGTTTGGTTTAGGAGTTGTGTTTGAATACATTTTTTATTGCTATTTTCGTTAGGGCAAGGCCGACCGGCAGGAGGCCACGGGGAAGACCCAGGGCACATTGGGAAGACTATCATTCAAGTACCTTGGGGTGTGGGTGGACAATAAGCTGGACTGGACTATTAACACAGACCACTTGTACAGGAAAGGACAGAGCTGTACTTCCTGAGGCGGCTGTCCTTTGTCCCACACGCCATTAGACTGTACAACTTTTCTCTGGGGGGAGGGGGGCTACTAGGATGACAGGGGATGCAAATCAATAAGAGTGCAATATTTTTTCAAAACATGGTCACTACTGCCTAGTTTCTCTTGTTATATTCTTATTTTACTGTTATATTTTTATTCTCATTGTTGCTTTTTATTTTTATTCTATTGTAATATGTTTCTATTTTGTTTCAATTTATACCCCCATTATTTACTTTTCACTTTTTACAATTTTGTACACTACTGCTGGAATTTAAATTTTCCTGAGGGAACTCTCCTGAAGGAATCAATAAAGTACTATCTATGTATCTATCTATTTATGTCTCCTGGCTGGCCTGTAAATGCCTCGGGATCCCCCGAGAAGAGCTGGACAAAGTGGCTGGGGAGAGGAAAGTCTGGGCTTCTCTGCTTAGGCTGCTGCCCCCGCAACCTGACCTCGGATAAGCAGGAAGAAAATGGATGGATTTTGTATGACAGTTATACTGTCATATTAAGTAAAAAACTAACTTGGGTCTTTGCAAACATTACAAAATATATTTTTTCTAGTAAAACTCACAAAGATACATAACTCAAGGCATTATTAGCCATTTTGCATGTGTGGTTTAGGACTTAGGTTTAAATAATCGTCAGATTGAGTGTGACAGTATACTGTCATAGTGAGTAAACCCATATTTTGTAATTGCAAACCATATGAAAACAAATGATTCTACTAAAACTCACATGGATACAATATTACGGGCATTTTTAGACATAATGCATGTTTGGTTTTGGAGTAATGTTTATATATTTTTCATATTTTGTATGACAGTAATACTGTCATATTGAATTAAAAAAACTAACTTGTATCTGTAGAAATCTTAAAAAATATTTTTTTTACCAGTAAAACTCACAAAGAGACATTTCTCCAGGCATTATTAGCCATTGTGCACATGTGGTTTAGGAGTTATGTTTAAATAAATGTCAAATTGAATGTGGCAGTTATACTGTTATTATGAGTAAAACCTAATTTTTGTAAATGTTAACCTTACCACAATACCTGATTCTGGTAAAACTCACATAGATTCAATATTACAGGCATTTTTAGACATTTTACATGTTTGGTTTAGAGTTGTGTTTGAATACATTTGTATTGCTTTTTTTATTAGGGCAAGTCCGACGGGCAGGAGGCCGCGGGGAAGACCCAGGACACATTGGGAAGACTATGTCTCCCGGCTGGGCTGTCGAACGCCTCGGGATCCCCCGAGAAGAGCTGGACGAAGTGGTTGGGGATAGGGAAGTCCGGCTTCTCTGCTTAGGCTGCTGCCCCTGCAACCGGACCTCGGATAAGCGGAAGAAAATGGATGTTATACTGTCATATTAAGTAAAAAAAAACTAACTTACAAAATATATTTTTTCTAGTAAAACTCACAAAGATACATATCTACAGGCATTAATAGCCATTTTGCATTTGTTGTTTAGGAGTTATGTTTAAATAACTGTCATAGTGAGTAAAACCTAATTTTTGTATTTGCAAAAACCTTACAAAAACAACTGATTCTAGTAAAACTCACATGGATGCAATATTGCAGGCATTTTTAGACATGATGCATGTTTGATTTTGGAGTTGTGTTTATATAACTTTCATATTTAGTATTACAGTAATACTGTCATATTGAGTAATAAAAACTAACTTGTGTCTTTACAAACCTTACAAAATATTTTTTTTTCCTGCAAAACTCACAAAGAGACATTTCTCCAGGCATTATTAGCCATTTGGCATGTGTGGTTTAGGAGTTATGTTTAAATAACTGTCAGATTGAGTGTGACAGTATACTGTGAGTAAAACCCATATTTTGTATTTGCAAACCTTACAAAAACAACTGATTCTAGTAAAACTCACATGGATACAAAATTACAGGCATTTTTAGAGATAATGCATGTTTGGTTTTGGAGTTATGTTTATATAACTTTCATATTTAGTATGACAGTAACACTGTCATATTGAGTAAAAAAAACTAACTTGTGTCGGTACAAACATTACGAAATATTTTTTTTTCCAGTAAAACTCACAAAGAGACATTTCTCCAGGCATTAATAGCCATTGTGCATGTGTGGTTTAGGAGTTATGTTTAAATAGATGTCAAATTGAATGTGGCAGTTATACTGTCATTATGGGTGAAACTTAATTTTTGTAATTGTAAACCTTACCAAAATACCTGATTCTGGTAAAACTCACATAGATTCAATATTACATGCATTTTTAGACGGATTGCATGTTTGGTTTTGGAGTTTTGATTATACAACTTTCATATTTAGTATGACAGTTATACTGTATATTACTATTGAGTAAAAAAAAACCTAACTTGTGTCTTTGCAAACCTTACAAAAGATCGTTATTCTAGTAAAGACTTAGACTTAGACTTTCTTTTTATTGTCATTCAAATTTGAACTTTACAGCACAGATAAGAACGAAATGTCGTAGTGCAGGATAAAAAAGCAATAAGGTGCATATTTCGGTACATAAATATATATCAATAATATATAAATACTATATATATATATATATATATATATATATATATATATATATATATATATATATATATATATATATATATATATATATATATATATATATGCATATATATATATATAATAAATAAATATATATACATATATATAAATAGATAAATAGATTACTGTGCAGATAAATATATTGCACTTTTTCCACATGCGCCCACGTTTATGGGTGTATGTTATATTGTTTCTTTCATTCCAGCGAGTTAATTCATTTTGAGGGGAGTTGAGGATATAATTTAATTATGATGCGTTCAAGAGTCTTACGGCCTGAGGGAAGAAGCTGCTACAGAAGCTTCGGAGGCTGCGGAACCTCTTTTAGAGTCCATAGTGAAAACTGTCCTTGGTGGGGGTGGGAGGAGTCTTTGCAAATTTTCTGAGCCCTGGTCAGGCAGCACTTTTTGCGATCTCCTGGATAGGAGGAAGAGGAGTCCTGATGATCTTTTCCGCCGTCCTCACCACTCTCTGGAGATACTTCCAGTCTGAGGCACTGCAGGCTCCAGTCCAGACAGAGATGCTATGCTGTTGGTCAGCAGGCTCGCTATAACAACGATACATCTCTCCAAGCATTATTAGCTATTTTGCATTTGTTGTTTAGGAGTTATGTTTAAATAACTGTCAAAGTAAATAAAACCTAATTTTGGTATTTGAAAACCTTACAAAAACAACTGATTCTAGTAAAACTCACACAGATACAATATTACAGGCATTTTTAGACATAATACATGTTTGGTTTTGGAGTAATGTTTGGCGCAGTGGAAGAATGGCCGTGCGCGACCCGAGGGTCCCTGGTTCAATCCCCACCTAGTACCAACCTCGTCATGTCCGTTGTGTCCTGAACAAGACACTTCACCCTTGCTCCTGATGGGTGCTGGTTAGCGCCTTGCATGGCAGCTCCCTCCATCAGTGTGTGAATGGGTAAATGTGGAAGTAGTGTCAAAGCGCTTTGAGTACCTTGAAGGTAGAAAAGCGCTATACAAGTACAACCCATTTATTTATTTATTTATTTATATATAGTATGACAGCTATACTGTTATATTGAGTAAAAAAAACTAACTTGTGTCTTTACAAACCTTACACAATATATTTTTTCTAGTAAAACTCACAAAGAGACATTTCCCCAGGTATTATTAGCCATTGTGCATGTGTGGTTTAGGAGTTATGTTTAAATAAATGTCAAATTGAATGTGGCAGGTATACTGTCATGAGTAAAACCTAATTTTTGTAATTGTAAACCTTACCAAAATACCTGATTCTGGTAAAACTCACATAGATTGAATATTACATGCATTTTTAGACGGATTGCTTGTTTGGTTTTGGAGTTATGTTTTTACAACTGTCATATTTAGTATGACAGTTATACTGTCATATTGAGTAAAAAAAACAACTAACTTGCGTCTTTGCAAACCTTACAAAAGATCATTATTCTGGTAAAGACTTAGACTTTTTTTTTATTGTCATTCAAATTTGAACTTTACAGCATAGATAACACAATTTCGTTACATAAGCTCATGGTAGTGCAGGATAAAAAAGCAATAAGGTGCATATATAAATAAATAAATATAAATAATATATAAATATACATATAAAATAAATAAATATACTTAAATATATATAAATAAATAAAAAGATTACTGTGCAGATAAATATATTGCACTTTTTCCACATGCGCCACGTTTATGGGTGTATGTTATATTGTTTTTTTTTTTATTCCAGCGAGTTAATCCATTTTGAGGGGAGTTGAGGGGATAATTTAATTATAATGCGTTCAAGAGTCTTACGGCCTGAGGGAAGAAGCTGGAGGTTCTGCTTCGGAGGCTGCGGAACCTCTTTCTAGAGTCCAGAAGTGAAAACAGTCCTTGGTGGGGGTGGGAGGAGTCTTTGCAAATTTTCTGAGCCCTGGTCAGGCAGCGTTTTGCGATCTCCTGGATAGGAGGAAGAGGATTCCTGAAGATCTTTTCCGCCGTCCTCACCACTCTCTGGAGAGACTTCCAGTCTGAGGCACTGCAGGCTCCAGTCCAGACAGAGATGCTGTTGGTCAGCAGGCTCTCTATAACAAAGATACAGTTCTCCAAGCATTATTAGCTATTTGCATTTGTTGTTTAGGATTTATGTTTAAATAACTGTCATAGTGAGTAAAACCTAAATTTTGTATTTGCAAACCTTACAAAAACAATTGATTCTAGTAAAACTCACAGATAAAATATCACAGGCATTTTTAGACATAATACATGTTTGGTTTTAGAGTTGTGTTTATATAACTTTCGTATTTAGTATTACAGTAATACTGTCATATTGAGTTAAAAAAAAGAACTAACTTGTGTCTTTACTAACCTTACAAAATATTTTTCGAAGTAAAACTCAAAGATACATTTCTACAGGCATTATTAGCCATTTTGCATGTGCGGTTTAGGATTTATGTTTAAATAACTGTCATATTGAGTGTGACAGTAAGTCATAGTGAGTAAAACAAACTAACTTGTGTCTTTGCAATGCTTACAAAAGAAAATGTTACTAGTAAAACTCACAAAAGATACATTTCTTCATGCATTATTAGAAAATGTTCATGTGTAGTTTAGGAGTTATGTTTTAATAACTGTCAAATTGAGTGTGGCAGTTATACTGTCATTAAGTGTTAAACCTAATTTTTGTATTTGCAAACCTTACAAAAACAACTGATTCTAGTAAAACTCACATAGATTCAATATTGCAGGCATTTTAGACATTTCACATGTTTGGTTTAGGAGTTGTGTTTGAATACATTTTAATTGCTTTTTTCGTTAAGGCAAGTCCGACCGGCAGGAGGCCACGGGGAAGCCCCAGGACACATTGGGAAGACTATGTCAGCCGGCTGGCCTGGGAACGCTTCGAGATCCCCCGAGAAGAGCTGGACGAAGTGGCTGGGGAGAGGGAAGTCTGGGCTTCTCTGCTTAGGCTGCTGCCCCCGCAACCCGACCTCGGATAAGCGGAAGAAAATGGATACATTTAGTATGACAGCTATACTATTATATTGAGTAAAAAAAACTAACTTGTGTCTTTAAAAAACCTTACAAATTATATGTTTTCTAGTAAAACTCACAAAGATACATCTCCAGGCATTATTATATTACAGGCATTTTGACACATTTTGCATGTTTGATTTAGGAAATATGATTGAATATATTTTCATTGCTTTTTTCGCATTATCTCAGTATTTTAGGAATATTACTGTCATATTGAGTAAAAAGCTACTTTTTGTTTGCAAGATTTGAAAAAGCATATGTTTCGAGTAAAACTCCGTAGAATGCATTATTTGAGGCATCATTAGACATTTTGCATGTGTAGTTTATGAGTTATGATTAAATAAATGTCATATTGAGTGTGACAGTTTACTTTCATAAAGAGTAAAACCTAATTTTTGTTTTTGCAAACCTTACTAAAACAACTGATTCTAGTTAAACTCACATGGATTCAATAATACAGGCATTTTTACACATTTTGCATGTTTAGTTTAGAAATTATGATTGAATACATTTTTATGGCTTTTTTCGCATTATCTCAGGATTTTAAGAACCTTACTGTCATATTGAGTAAAATAAATACTTTTTGTGTTTGCAAGCCTTAAGAAAGCATATGTTTCGAGGAAAACTCCCAATAATCCATTATTTCAAACATTATTAGCCATTTTGCATGAATAGTTTAGGAGTTATGATTAAAAAATTGTCATATTGAGTGTGACAGTTTACTTTCATAAAGAGTAAAACCTAATTTTTGTTTTTGCAAACTTCACTAAAACAACTGATTCTAGTAAAACTCATATGGATTCAATAATACAGGCATTTATACACATTTTGCATGTTTATTTTAGAAATTATGATTGAATACATTTTTATGGCTTTTTTCGCATTATCTCAGGATTTTTAAGAACATTACTGTCATATTGAGTAAAAAAAATACTTTTTGTGTTTGCAAGCCTTAAGAAAGCATATGTTTTGAGGAAAACTCCCAAGAATCCATTATTTCAAACATTATTAGCCATTTTGCATGAATAGTTTAGGAGTTATGATTAAAAAACTATCATATTGAGTGTGACAGTTTACTTTCATAAAGAGTAAAACCTAATTTTTGTTTTTGCAAACTTCACTAAAACAACTGATTCTAGTAAAACTCACATGGATTCAATAATACAGGCATTTTTACACATTTTGCATGTTTATTTTAGAAATTATGATTGAATACATTTGTATGGCTTTTTTCGCATTATCTCAGGATTTTAAGAACATTACTGTCATATTGAGTAAAAAAATACTTTTTGTGTTTGCAAGCCTTAAGAAAGAATATGTTTCGAGGTAAACTCCCAAGGATCCATTATTTCAAACATTAGCCATTTTGCATGAGTGGTTTAGGAGTTATGATTAAAAAATTGTCATATTGAGTGTGACAGTTTACTTTCATAAAGAGTAAAATCTAATTTTTGTTTTTGCAAACTTCACTAAAACAACTGATTCTAGTAAAACTCACATGGAATCAATAATACAGGCATTTTTACACATTTTGCATGTTTAGTTTAGAAATTATGATTGAATACATTTGTTTTTCTTTTTTCGCATTATCTCAAGAATTTAAGAACATTACTGTAATATTGAGTACAAAAATACTTTTTGTGTTTGCAAGCCTTAAGAAAACATATGTTTCGAGGAAAACTCCCAAGGATCCATTATTTCAAACATTATTAGCCATTTTGCATGAGTAGTTTAGGAGTTATGATTAAAACATTGTCATATTGAGTGTGACAGTTTACTTTCATAAAGAGTAAAACCTAATTTTTGTTTTTGCAAACTTCACTAAAACAACTGATTCTAGTAAAACTCACATGGATTCAATAATACAGGCATTTTTACACATTTTGCATGTTTAATTTAGAAATTATGATTAAATACATTTTTATGGCTTTTTTCGCAATATCTCAGGATTTTAAGAACATTACTGTCATTTTGAGTAAAAAAATACTTTTTGTGTTTGCAAGACTTAAGAAAGCATATGTTTCGAGGTAAACTCCCAAGGATCCATTATTTCAAAAATTATTAGCCATTTTGCATGAGTGGTTTAGGAGTTATGATTAAAAAATTGTCATATTGAGTGTGACAGTTTACTTTCATAAAGAGTAAAACCTAATTTTTGCTTTTGCAAACCTTACTAAAACAACTGATTCTAGTGAAACTCACATGGATTTAATATTACTGGCATTTTTAGACATTTTGCATTGTTGGTTTAGGAATTATGTTGGAATACATTTTTATTGCTTTTTTCGCATTATCTCAGAATTTTAAGAACATTACTGTCATATTGAGTACAAAAAATACTTTTTGTGTTTGCAAGCCTTAAGAAAGCATATGTTTCAAGGAAAACTCCCAAGGATCCATTATTTCAAACATTATTAGCCATTTTGCATGAGTAGTTTAGGAGTTATGATGAAAAAACTGTCATATTGAGTGTGACAGTTTACTTTCATAGAGTAAAACCTAATTTTTGTTTTTGCAAACTTCACTAAAACAACTGATTCTATTAAAACTCACATGGATTCAATAATACAGGCATTTTTACACATTTTGCATGTTTATTTTAGAAATTATGATTGAATACATTTTTATGGCTTTTTTCGCATTATCTCAGGATTTTAAGAACATTACTGTCATATTGAGTAAAAAAATACTTTTTGTGTTTGCAAGCCTTAAGAAAGAATATGTTTCGAGGTAAACTCCCAAGGATCCATTATTTCAAACATTATTAGCCATTTTGCATGAGTGGTTTAGGAGTTATGATTAAAAAACTACTCATGCAAAATGGCTAATAATGTTTGAAATAATGGATCCTTGGGAGTTTTCCTTGAAACATATGCTTTCTTAAGGCTTGCAAACACAAAAAGTATTTTTTGTACTCAATATGACAGTAATGTTCTTAAAATTCTGAGATAATGCGAAAAAAGCAATAAAAATGTATTCCAACATAATTCCTTAACCAACAATGCAAAATGTCTAAAAATGCCAGTATTATTAAATCCATGTGAGTTTCACTAGAATCAGATGTTTTAGTAAGGTTTGCAAAAGCAAAAATTAGGTTTTAATCTTTATGAAAGTAAACTGTCACACCAATATGACAATTTTTTAATCATAACTCCTAAACCACTCATGCAAAATGGCTAATAATGTTTGAAATAATGGATCCTTGGGAGTTTACCTCCAAACATATGCTTTCTTAAGGCTTGCAAACACAAAAAGTATTTTTTTACTCAATATGACAGTAATGTTCTTAAAATCCTGAGATAATGCGAAAAAAGCCATAAAAATGTATTCAATCATAATTTCTAAAATAAACATGCAAAATGTGTAAAAATGCCTGTATTATTGAATCCATGTGAGTTTTAATAGAATCAGTTGTTTTAGTGAAGTTTGCAAAAACAAAAATTAGGTTTTACTCTTTATGAAAGTAAACTGTCACACTCAATATGACTAAAACAACTGATTCTAGTAAAACTCACATGGATTTAATATTACAGGCATTTTTAGACATTTTGCATTGTTGGTTTAGGAATTATGTTGGAATACATTTTTATTGCTTTTTTCGCATTATCTCAGGAATTTAAGAACATTACTGTCATATTGAGTAAAAAAATACTTTTTGTGTTTGCAAGCCTTAAGAAAGCATATGTTTCGAGGAAAACTCCCAGGATCCATTATTTCAAACATTATTAGCCATTTTGCATGAGTAGTTTAGGAGTTATGATTAAAAAACTGTCATATTGAGTGTGACAGTTTATATTTATAAAGAGTAAAACCTAATTTTTGATTTTGCAAACCTTACTAAAACAACTGATTCTAGTAAAACTCACATGGATTTAATATTACAGGCATTTTTAGACATTTTGCATTGTTGGTTTAGGAATTATGTTGGAATACATTTTTATTGCTTTTTTCGCATTATCTCAGAATTTTAAGAACATTACTGTCATATTGAGTAAAAACTACTTTTTGTGGTTGCAAGCCTTAAAAAAGCATATGTTTCGAGTAAAACTTACAAGAATGCATTATTTCAGGCAATGTTAGCTCATTTTTAAGTGTAGTTTAGGAGTTATGTTTAATATACTGTCATATTGAGTGTACATTGTCCTGGTGAAAAAAAAACTAATTTTTGTATTTGCAAAAATTTCAAACACAACCTAATCTAGTTAAACTCACATGGATTCGATATTACAGGCATTTTTACAAATTTTGCATGTTTGATTTAGGAAATATGATTGAATATATTTTCATTGCTTTTTTCGCATTATCTCAGGATTTTAGGAATATTACTGTCATATTGAGTAAAAAACTACTTTTTGTGTTTGCAAGATTTGAAAAAGCAAATGTTTCGAGTAAAACTCCGTAGAATGCATTATTTGAGGTATCATTAGACATTTTGCATGTGTAGTTTAGGTGTTATGATTAAATACATGTCATATTGAGTGTGACAGTTTACATTCATAAAGAGTAAAACCTAATTTTTGTTTTTGCAAACCTTTCTAAAACAACTGATTCTAGTAAAACTCACACGGATTCAATATAACAGGCATTTTTACACATTTTGCATGTTTAGTTTAGAAATTATGATTGAATACATTTTTATTGCTTTTTTCGCATTATCTCAGGATTTTAAGAACATTACTGTCATATTGAGTAAAAAAAGACTTTTTGTGTTTGCAAGCCTTAAAAAAGCACATGTTTCGAGGAAAACTCCCAAGGATCCATTATTTCAAACATTATTAGCCATTTTGCATTAGTAGTTTAGGAGTTATGATTAAAAAACTGTCATATTGAGTGTGACAGTTTACTTTCCTAAAGAGTAAAACCTAACTTTTGTTTTTGCAAACCTTACTAAAACAACTGATTCTAGTAAAACTCACATGGATATAATATTACAGGCAAGAGATTTTGCATTGTTGGTTTAGGAATTATGTAGGAATACATTTTTACTGCTTTTTTCGCATTATCTCAGAATTTTAAGAACATTACTTTCATATTGAGTAAAAAACTACTTTTTGTGTTTGCAAGCCTTAAAAAAGCATATGTTTCGAGTAAAACTCACAAGAATGCATTATTTCAGGCAATATTAGCTCATTTTTATGTTCAGTTTAGGAGTTATGTTTAATTTACTGTCATGTTGAGTGTACATTGTCATGGTGAAAAAAACCAAATTTTTCTAATTGCAAAACATACATTGATTCAATATTACAGGCATTTTTACACATTTTGCATGTTTGGTTTAGGAATTATAATGGAATACATTTTTTTTTTGCTTTTTTCGTATTATCTCAGGATTTTAAGAACATTACTGTCATATTGAGTAAAAAACTACTTTTTGTGTTTGCAAGATTTAAAAAAGCATATGTTTTGAGTAAAACTCCCAAGGATGCATTATTTCAGGCATCAATAGCCATTTTGCTTGTGTGGATTAGGAGTTTTTAAATAACTGTCATATTGCGTGTGGCAGTTATACAGTTATTATGAGTAAAACCTAATTTTTGTATTTTTAAAGCTTATAAACCTCCTGATTCTAGTAAAATTCACAAAGATACAATATTACAGGCATTTTTAGACATAATGCAGGTTTGGTTTTGGAGTTAGGTTTATAACTTTTCATATTTAGTATGACAGTTATACTGTCATATTAAGTAAAAAAAAAAAGACTTGTGTCTTTGCAAACCTTACAAAATATTTTTTTCCAGTAAAACTCACAAAGATACATTTCTCTTATTAGCCATTTTGCATGTGTGGTTTCGGAGTTATGTTTAAATAACTGTCAGATACAGAGACAGAGACAGTATACATGGGGAAGGCGTGGCGCAGTTGGGAGAGTGGCCGTTCCAGCAACCTGAGGGTTCTTGGTTCGATCCCCACCTTCTACCAACCTCGTCACGTCCGTTGTGTCCTTGAGGGAGACACTTTACCCTTGCTCCTGATGGGTTGTGGTTAGGGCCTTGCATGCCAGCTCCCGTGTGAATGTGTGTGTGAATGGATGAATGGAAAAATAGTGTCAAAGCGCTTTGTGTACCTTGAAGCTAGAAAAGCGCTATACAAGTATAACCCATTTACCATAGTGAGTAAAACCAAATGTTTGTATTTACAAACCTTACAAAAACAACCCATTCTAGTAAAAGTCACACAGATACAATATTTTAGGCATTTTTAGACATAATGCAAGTTTGGTTTTGGAGTTATGTTTATATAACCTCCTTTCTGAGGCGCCACCTTATCGTGGTAGAGGAGTTTGCGTGTCCCACTGATCCTAGGAGCTATGCTGTCTGTGGGCTTCTATGCCCCCTTGTAGGCTCTCCCAAGACAAATAGGTCCTAGGTGAGGGATCAGACAAAGAGCAGCTCAAAGACCTTTATGAAAAGTACAAATCGAGGTCCTAGATTTTTCCTCGCCCGGACGCGGGTCACCGTGGCTCCCCTGTGGAGCCAGGCCCAGAGGTGGGGCACGATGGCGAGCGCCTGTTGGCTGGCTCAGCTCAATGAAGCAACGTGGTTCCCTCCTCCAATGGGCTCACCACTCATGGGCTGGGTTATAGAGGTCGGGTGCAGTGTGAGCTGAGCGGCAGCCGAAGGCAGGGCACTTGGCGGTCCGATCATCGGCTACATAAGCTAGCTCTTCTGACGTGAAATGTCACCTCGCTGGGAGGGAAGGAGCCTGAGGTGGTGTGCGAGGTGGAAAAGTTCCGGCTAGATATAGTTGGACTCACTTCGACGCACAGGAACCTGTTCTCTCGAGAGGGGCTGGACTCTCTTCCACTATGGCGTTGCAAGCAATGAGAGGCTGGGGTGGCAATTCTTGTTGTCCCCCCGGCTCAAAGACAAGAGTATGGGGTATCGGACTGTCTGATTGTGGCGGGTCGCTCCCTGTATGATCGGTGTAGGGCAGCCTTGGTCCGCTTAGGCTGCCGTTTGTCACCGATTCTGTTGTTAACTTTTATGGACAGAATTGCAGTCATGGCGTTGAGGGGATCCGGTTTGGTGGTTGCAGGATTAGGTCTCTGCTTTTTGCAGTTGATGTGGTTCTGATGGCTTCAACTGGCCAGGATCTCCAGCTCTCATTGGATGGCCGAGTATGAAGCGACTGGGATGAGAATCAGCACCTCCAAGTCCGAGTCCATGGTTCTCGCCCGGTAAAGGGTGGGGTGCCATTTCCAGGTTGAGGAGGCGATGGCACATACTAGATGGCCCCAAGTGGAGGAGTTCAAGTACCTAGGAGTCTTGTTCACGAGTGAGGGAAGAGTGGATCATGAGATCCACAGGCGGATCGGTGCGGCGTCTTCAGTAATGAGGACGCTATATCGATCCATTGTGGTGAAGAAGGAGCTGAGCCAGAATTAAAAGCTCTAAATTTACCGGTCGATCTACATTCCCATCCTGCACCCATGGTCATGGTTATGACCGAAAAGACAAGCGGCCAAATTGAGTTTCCTCCGCCGGGTGGCGGGTCTCTCCCTTAGAGATAGGATAAGAAGCTCTGTCATCCGGGAGGAACTCAGAGTAAAGCGCTGCTCCTCCACATTGAGAGGAGCCAGATGAGGTGGTTCGGGCATCTGCTCAGGATGCCACCCGAACGCCTCCCGAGGGAGGTGTTTAGGGCAAGTCCGACCGGCAGGAGGCCACGGGGAAGACCCAGGACACATTGGGAAGATTATGTCTCCCGGCTGGCCTGGGAACGCCTCAGGATCCCCCAAGAAGAGCTGGAAGAAGTGGCTGGGGAGAGGGAAGTCTGGGCTTCTCTGTTTAGGCTGCTGCCCCCGCAACCCGACCTCGGTTAAGCGGAAGAAAATGGATGGATTTAGTAACGACAACAAAAAATGATTCTAGTAAAACTCACATGGATACAATTTTACAGGTAATGCATGTTTGGTTTTGGAATTATGTTTATATAACTTTCATATGTATTATGACAGTTATACCGTCATCTTGAGTAAAACTAACTTGTGTCTTTACAAACATTACAAACTATGTTTTTCCAGTAAAACTCACAAAAATAATTTTTTCCAGGCATTATTAGACATTTTTCATGTGTGGTTTAGGAAATATGTTTAAATAACTGTCATATTGAATGTGGCAGTTATACTGTTATTATGTGTAAAACCAAATTTTTGTATTTGCAAACCTTACAAAAACAACTGATTCTAGTAAAACTCACATAGATTCAATATTACAGGCATTTTTAGACATTTCACATGTTTGAATACATTTTTATTGCTTTTTTCGTTTGGGCAAGTCCGATCGGCAGGAGGCCACGGGGAAGACCCAGGACACATTGGGAAGACTATGTCTCAGGCTGGCCTGGGAACGCCTCGGGATCCCCCGAGAAGAGCTGGACAAAGTGGCTGGGGAGAGGGAAGTCTGGGCTTCTCTGCTTAAGCTGCTTCCCCCGCAACCCGACCTCGGATAAGCGGAAGAAAATGGATGGATTTAGTATGACAGTTATACTGTCATATTGAGTAAAAAAAACTGTTTTTCATAGATTCAATATTACAGGCATCTTTAGATGGATTGCATGTTTGGTTTTGGAGATATGTTTATACAACTTTCATATTTAGTATGACAGTTATACTGTCATATTGAGTAAAAAAAAACAACTTGTGTCTGCAAACCTTACAAAAGATTATTATTCTAGTAAAACTAACAAAGATACATTTTTCCAAGCATTATTAGCATTTGTTGTTTTGGAGTTATAATGCTTGCATTGAGAGACGACGGGCTCGGGTGGCAATTCTTGTTGCCCCCCGGCTCAAAGCCTGCACGTTGGAGTTCAACCCAGTGGACCAGTGGGTAGCTTTCCTCCGCCTTCGGGTGGGGGGACGGGTCCTGACTGTTGTTTGGCCTTACGCGCCAAACGGCAGCTCAGAGTACCCACCCTTTTTGGATTCACTCGAGGGAGTACTGGAAAGTGCTCCACCGGGTGATTCCCTCGTTCTACTGGGGGCCTTCAACGCTCATCTTGGCAACAACAGTGAAACCTGGAGAGGCGTGATTGGGAAGAATGGCCGCCCGGATCTGAACCCGAGTGGTGTTTTGTTATTGGACTTTTGTGCTCGTCACAGATTGTCAATAACAAACACCAAGTTCAAACATAAGGGTGTCCATATGTGCACTTGGCACCAGGACACCCTAGGCCGCAGTTCCATGATCGATTTTGTAGTTGTGTCATCGGATTTGCGGTCTCATGTTTTGGACACTCGGGTGAAGAGAGGGGCCGAGCTTTCTACCGATCACCACCTGGTGGTGAGTTGGCTGCGATGGTGGGGGAGGATGCCTGACAGACCTGGCAGGCCCAAACGCATTGTGAGGGTTTGCTGGGAACGCCTCCGGAAGAACTTTGAACATGTCACGAGGGAGGCGCTGGACATTGAGTCTGAGTGGACCATGTTCCGTGCCTCTCTTGTCGAGCCGGCTGATTGGAGCTGTGGCCGCAAGGAGTTTGGTGCCTGTCGTGGCGGTAATCCTAGAACCCGCTGGTGGACACCAGCAGTGAGGGATGCCGTCAAGCTGAAGAAAGAGCCTATCGGGTCCTTTTGGCTCATGGGACTCCAGAGGCAGCCGACAGGCCAAGCGAAGTGTGGCTTCAGCGGTCGCAGAGGCAAAAACTCGGACATGGGAGGAGTTTGGAGAAGCCATGGAAAACGACTTCCAGACGGCTTCGAAGCGATTCTGGACCACCATCCGCCGGCTCAAGGGGGGGCAGCAGTGCACTGTAACACCGTGTATGGTGAGGATGGTGCGCTGCTGACCTCTACTGCAGCTGTTATTGATCGGTGGAGGGAATACTTCGAAGACCTCCTTAATCCCACCAACATGTCTTCCTATGAGGAAGCAGTGCCTGGGGAGTCTGTGGTGGGCTCTCCTATTTCTGGGGATGAGGATGCCAAGGTAGTTAAAAAGCTCCTCAATGGCAACGCCCTGGGGGTGGATGAGATCCGTCCGGAGTTCCTTAAGGCTCTGGATGCTGTGGGGCTGTCGTGGTTGACAAGACTCTGCAACATCGCGTGGACATCGGGGGCGGTACTTCTGGATTGGGAGACCGGGGTGGTGGTTCCTCTCTTTAAGAAGGGGAACCAGAGGGTGTGTTTCAACTATCGTGAGATCACACTCCTCAGTCTTCCCGGTAAGGTCTATTCATGTGTACTGGAGAAGAGGCTACGCCGGATAGTCGAACCTCGGATTCAGGAGGAACAGTGTGGTTTACGTCCTGGTCGTGGAACTGCGGACCAGCTTTATACTCTCGGCAGGGTCCTTGAGGGTGCATGGGAGTTTGCCCAACCAGTCTACATGTGCTTTATGGACTTGGAGAAGGCATTCGACCATTTACCCCTGGAAGTCCTGTGGGGAGTGCTTAGAGTATGGGGTAACGGACTGTCTTATTGTGGCGATTCGCTCCCTTTACAAGAGTCAGAGCTTGGTCCGCATTGCCGGCAGTAAGTCGGACCCGTTTCCAGTGAGGGTTGGACTCTGCCAAGGCTGCCCTCTGTCACCGATTCTGTTCATAACCTTTATGGACAGAATTTCTAGGCGCAGTCAGGGCGTTGAGGGGATCCGGTTTGGTGTCTGCAGGATTAGGTCTGTGCTATTTGCAGATGATGTGGTCCTGATGGCTTCATCTGGCCAAGATCTTCAGCCCTCACTGGATCGGTTCGCAGACGAGTGTGAAGTGACTGGGATGTGAATCAGCACCTCCAAGTCCGAGTCCATGGTTCTCGCCCGGAAAAGGGTGGAGTGCCATCTCCGGGTTGGGGAGGAGATCTTGCCCCAAGTGGAGGAGTTCAAGGACCTCAGAGTCTTGTTCACGAGTGAGGGAAGAGTGGATCGTGAGATCGACAGGCGGAACGGTGCGGCGTCTTCAGTAATGCGGACGCTGTATTGATCCGTTGTGGTGAAGAAGGAGCTGAGCCGGAAGGCAAAGCTCTCGATTTACCGGTCGATCTACGTTCCCATCCTCACCTATGGTCATGAGCTTTGTGTCATGGCCGAAAGGACAAAATCACGGGTACAAGCGGCCGAAATGAGTTTCCTCCGCCGGGTGGCGGGGCTCTCCCTTAGAGATAGGGTGAGAAGCTATGTCATCCGGGAGGAGCTCAAAGTAAAGCCATTGCTCCTCCATTTCGAGAGGAGCCAGATGAGGTGGTTCGGGCATCTGGTCAGGATGCCACCCGAACGCCTCCCTAGGGAGGTGTTTCGGGCACGTCCGACCGGTAGGAGGCCCAGGAAGACCCAGGAAACGGGAAGCTTATCTCTCCCGGCTGGCCTGGGAACGCCCCAGGATCCCCCGGGAGGAGCTGGACGAAGTGGCTGGGGAGAGGAAAGTCTGGGCTTCCCTGCTTAGGCTGCAGCCCCCGCGACCGACCTCGGATAAGCGGAAGAAAATGGATGGCTGGATGGAGGAGTTATGTTTAAATAACTGTCATAAAGAGTAAAACCTCATTTTTGTATTTGTAAACCTTACCAAAACAACTGATTTTAGTAAAACTCACACAGATTCAATATTACAGGCATTTTTAGACATTTTGCTTATTTGGTGTAGGAATTATGATGGAATACATTGTTTTTGCTTATTTCGCATTATCTCAGGATTTTAAGAACTTTACTGTCATATAGAGGAAACCCAATACTTTTTGTGTTTGCAAGCCTTAAAAAAGCATATGTTTCGAGTAAAACTCACAAGAATGCCTTATTTCAGGCATTATTAGCCATTTTTTATGTGTAGTTTAGGCATACTTGCCAATACTCCTGGATTTTCCAGGAGACTCCCGAAATTCAGCGCCTCTCCCGAAAACCTCCCGGGACAAATTTTCTCCCGAAAATCTCCCGAAATTCAGGCTGATCTGAGTGAGGACAGCCTGTATTCACGTCTGCTTTCCCACGATATAAACAGCATGCCTGCCCAATCACATTATAACTGTAGAATGATCGAGGGCGAGTTCTTGGTTTCTTATGTGGGTTTATTGTTAGGTAGTTTCATTAACGTCCTCCCAGCGCGGTAACAACACAAAACAACAGCAGTCACGTTTTCGTCTACCGTAAAGCAGTTTGTCTGCCGTAAACAGCAATGTTGTGACACTCTTTAAACAGGGCAATACTGCCATCTACTGTACATGCATATGTGACAATAACATCCAGGGCTTTTAGAGAGTGCAGTGCACAACTGCGCACACAACAAGGAGACAAAGCAGAAGAACGCGGAAGATACAGCCATGGCGACGTCGACGACGAGTAAGATGAAGAAACACGCTTATAAGTTCCAAGCCGCAGCTGCGATTGGACCTGGATAGCCTCCGGGAAGAAGTAGTGGAATACCAAGTGCTTTTCCTCAGGAAGCAAAGATTGACCGGTTTTTGGCCATGCTCAGGAGGGATGGAAAATTCCAGACTCTCGTGCATTTGATGAAAGCACTTTTGTGCGTGCCACACAGCAATGCATCATCAGAGAGGGTGTTCAGCATGGTTATAAAAATAGTGACAGAGAATAGAACAAGGATGGACAATTCAACCCTTAACTCAACAATGAGTAGATGAGTGTTATGTGTGTATATATGTGTAAATAAATGAAAACTGAAATTCAAGTATTTATTTATATATATATATATATATATATATATATATATATATATATATATATATATATATATATATGTCTTATATCTCCTGATGATTGAGGGAACCCCTCATGAAACAGGCCTGTAGAGATGAAGTAGTCTTGTGATTTTTTGCCCCACACATACATATATATATATATATATATATATATATATATATATATATATATATATATATATATATATATATATATACATACATACATATATATATATATATATATATATATATATATATATATATATATATATATATATATATATATATATATATATATATATATATATATATATATATTGGCCCTGCGATGAGGTGGCGACTTGTCCAGGGTGTACCCCGCCTTCCGCCCGATTGTAGCTGAGATGGGCTCCAGCGCCCCCCGCGACCCCAAAGGGAATAAGCGGTAGGAAATGGATGGATGGATGGATATATATATATATATATATATATATATATGTATATATATATATATGTGAAATACTTGACTTGGTGAATTCTAGCTCTAAATATACTCCTCCCCTCTTAACCACACCCCCAACCACGCCTCCACCCCACCCCCGACCATGCCTTCCCCACCCCCACCTCCTGAAATCGGAGGTCTCAATGTTGGCAAGTATGAGTTTAGGAGTTATGTTTAAATAACTGTCATAGTGAGTGTGGCAGTTACACTGTCATATTGAGTAAAAAAAACTAACTTGTGTCTTTGCAAACCTCACAAAAGAAAACATTTCTAATAAAAATCACAAAGATACATTTCTTCACGCATTATTAGACATTTTTCATGTGTGGTTTAGGAATTATGTTTAAATAACTGTCATATTGAGTGTGGCAGTTATACTGCCATTATGTGTAAAACTTAATTTTGTATTTGCAAACCTTATAAAAACAACTGATTCTAGTAAAACATAGATTCAATTTTACAGGCATTTTTAGACATTTTACATGTTTGGTTTAGGAGTTGTGTTTGAATACATTTTTTATTGCTATTTTCGTTAGGGCAAGGCCGACCGGCAGGAGGCCACGGGGAAGACCCAGGGCACATTGGGAAGACTATCATTCAAGTACCTTGGGGTGTGGGTGGACAATAAGCTGGACTGGACTATTAACACAGACCACTTGTACAGGAAAGGACAGAGCTGTATTTCCTGAGGCGGCTGTCCTTTGTCCCACACGCCATTAGACTGTACAACTTTTCTCTGGGGGGAGGGGGGCTACTAGGATGACAGGGGATGCAAATCAATAAGAGTGCAATATTTTTTCAAAACATGGTCACTACTGCCTAGTTTCTCTTGTTATATTCTTATTTTACTGTTATATTTTTATTCTCATTGTTGCTTTTTATTTTTATTCTATTGTAATATGTTTCTATTTTGTTTCAATTTATACCCCCATTATTTACTTTTCACTTTTTACAATTTTGTACACTACTGCTGGAATTTAAATTTTCCTGAGGGAACTCTCCTGAAGGAATCAATAAAGTACTATCTATGTATCTATCTATTTATGTCTCCTGGCTGGCCTGTAAATGCCTCGGGATCCCCCGAGAAGAGCTGGACAAAGTGGCTGGGGAGAGGAAAGTCTGGGCTTCTCTGCTTAGGCTGCTGCCCCCGCAACCTGACCTCGGATAAGCAGGAAGAAAATGGATGGATTTTGTATGACAGTTATACTGTCATATTAAGTAAAAAACTAACTTGGGTCTTTGCAAACATTACAAAATATATTTTTTCTAGTAAAACTCACAAAGATACATAACTCAAGGCATTATTAGCCATTTTGCATGTGTGGTTTAGGACTTAGGTTTAAATAATCGTCAGATTGAGTGTGACAGTATACTGTCATAGTGAGTAAACCCATATTTTGTAATTGCAAACCATATGAAAACAAATGATTCTACTAAAACTCACATGGATACAATATTACGGGCATTTTTAGACATAATGCATGTTTGGTTTTGGAGTAATGTTTATATATTTTTCATATTTTGTATGACAGTAATACTGTCATATTGAATTAAAAAAACTAACTTGTATCTGTAGAAATCTTAAAAAATATTTTTTTTACCAGTAAAACTCACAAAGAGACATTTCTCCAGGCATTATTAGCCATTGTGCACATGTGGTTTAGGAGTTATGTTTAAATAAATGTCAAATTGAATGTGGCAGTTATACTGTTATTATGAGTAAAACCTAATTTTTGTAAATGTTAACCTTACCACAATACCTGATTCTGGTAAAACTCACATAGATTCAATATTACAGGCATTTTTAGACATTTTACATGTTTGGTTTAGAGTTGTGTTTGAATACATTTGTATTGCTTTTTTTATTAGGGCAAGTCCGACGGGCAGGAGGCCGCGGGGAAGACCCAGGACACATTGGGAAGACTATGTCTCCCGGCTGGGCTGTCGAACGCCTCGGGATCCCCCGAGAAGAGCTGGACGAAGTGGTTGGGGATAGGGAAGTCCGGCTTCTCTGCTTAGGCTGCTGCCCCTGCAACCGGACCTCGGATAAGCGGAAGAAAATGGATGTTATACTGTCATATTAAGTAAAAAAAAACTAACTTACAAAATATATTTTTTCTAGTAAAACTCACAAAGATACATATCTACAGGCATTAATAGCCATTTTGCATTTGTTGTTTAGGAGTTATGTTTAAATAACTGTCATAGTGAGTAAAACCTAATTTTTGTATTTGCAAAAACCTTACAAAAACAACTGATTCTAGTAAAACTCACATGGATGCAATATTGCAGGCATTTTTAGACATGATGCATGTTTGATTTTGGAGTTGTGTTTATATAACTTTCATATTTAGTATTACAGTAATACTGTCATATTGAGTAATAAAAACTAACTTGTGTCTTTACAAACCTTACAAAATATTTTTTTTCCTGCAAAACTCACAAAGAGACATTTCTCCAGGCATTATTAGCCATTTGGCATGTGTGGTTTAGGAGTTATGTTTAAATAACTGTCAGATTGAGTGTGACAGTATACTGTGAGTAAAACCCATATTTTGTATTTGCAAACCTTACAAAAACAACTGATTCTAGTAAAACTCACATGGATACAAAATTACAGGCATTTTTAGAGATAATGCATGTTTGGTTTTGGAGTTATGTTTATATAACTTTCATATTTAGTATGACAGTGACACTGTCATATTGAGTAAAAAAAACTAACTTGTGTCGGTACAAACATTACGAAATATTTTTTTTTCCAGTAAAACTCACAAAGAGACATTTCTCCAGGCATTAATAGCCATTGTGCATGTGTGGTTTAGGAGTTATGTTTAAATAGATGTCAAATTGAATGTGGCAGTTATACTGTCATTATGGGTGAAACTTAATTTTTGTAATTGTAAACCTTACCAAAATACCTGATTCTGGTAAAACTCACATAGATTCAATATTACATGCATTTTTAGACGGATTGCATGTTTGGTTTTGGAGTTTTGATTATACAACTTTCATATTTAGTATGACAGTTATACTGTATATTACTATTGAGTAAAAAAAAAACCTAACTTGTGTCTTTGCAAACCTTACAAAAGATCGTTATTCTAGTAAAGACTTAGACTTAGACTTTCTTTTTATTGTCATTCAAATTTGAACTTTACAGCACAGATAAGAACGAAATGTCGTAGTGCAGGATAAAAAAGCAATAAGGTGCATATTTCGGTACATAAATATATATACATAATATATAAATACTATATATATATATATATATATATATATATATATATATATATATATATATATATATATATATATATATATATATATGCATATATATATATATAATAAATAAATATATATACATATATATAAATAGATAAATAGATTACTGTGCAGATAAATATATTGCACTTTTTCCACATGCGCCCACGTTTATGGGTGTATGTTATATTGTTTCTTTCATTCCAGCGAGTTAATTCATTTTGAGGGGAGTTGAGGATATAATTTAATTATGATGCGTTCAAGAGTCTTACGGCCTGAGGGAAGAAGCTGCTACAGAAGCTTCGGAGGCTGCGGAACCTCTTTCTAGAGTCCATAGTGAAAACTGTCCTTGGTGGGGGTGGGAGGAGTCTTTGCAAATTTTCTGAGCCCTGGTCAGGCAGCACTTTTTGCGATCTCCTGGATAGGAGGAAGAGAAGTCCTGATGATCTTTTCCGCCGTCCTCACCACTCTCTGGAGATACTTCCAGTCTGAGGCACTGCAGGCTCCAGTCCAGACAGAGATGCTATGCTGTTGGTCAGCAGGCTCGCTATAACAACGATACATCTCTCCAAGCATTATTAGCTATTTTGCATTTGTTGTTTAGGAGTTATGTTTAAATAACTGTCAAAGTAAATAAAACCTAATTTTGGTATTTGAAAACCTTACAAAAACAACTGATTCTAGTAAAACTCACACAGATACAATATTACAGGCATTTTTAGACATAATACATGTTTGGTTTTGGAGTAATGTTTGGCGCAGTGGAAGAATGGCCGTGCGCGACCCGAGGGTCCCTGGTTCAATCCCCACCTAGTACCAACCTCGTCATGTCCGTTGTGTCCTGAACAAGACACTTCACCCTTGCTCCTGATGGGTGCTGGTTAGCGCCTTGCATGGCAGCTCCCTCCATCAGTGTGTGAATGGGTAAATGTGGAAGTAGTGTCAAAGCGCTTTGAGTACCTTGAAGGTAGAAAAGCGCTATACAAGTACAACCCATTTATTTATTTATTTATTTATATATAGTATGACAGCTATACTGTTATATTGAGTAAAAAAAACTAACTTGTGTCTTTACAAACCTTACACAATATATTTTTTCTAGTAAAACTCACAAAGAGACATTTCCCCAGGTATTATTAGCCATTGTGCATGTGTGGTTTAGGAGTTATGTTTAAATAAATGTCAAATTGAATGTGGCAGGTATACTGTCATGAGTAAAACCCAATTTTTGTAATTGTAAACCTTACCAAAATACCTGATTCTGGTAAAACTCACATAGATTGAATATTACATGCATTTTTAGACGGATTGCTTGTTTGGTTTTGGAGTTATGTTTTTACAACTGTCATATTTAGTATGACAGTTATACTGTCATATTGAGTAAAAAAAACAACTAACTTACAAAAGATCATTATTCTGGTAAAGACTTAGACTTTTTTTTAATTGTCATTCAAATTTGAACTTTACAGCATAGATAACACAATTTCGTTACATAAGCTCATGGTAGTGCAGGATAAAAAAGCAATAAGGTGCATATATAAATAAATAAATATAAATAATATATAAATATACATATAAAATAAATAAATATACTTAAATATATATAAATAAATAAAAAGATTACTGTGCAGATAAATATATTGCACTTTTTCCACATGCGCCACGTTTATGGGTGTATGTTATATTGTTTTTTTTTTTTATTCCAGCGAGTTAATCCATTTTGAGGGGAGTTGAGGGGATAATTTAATTATAATGCGTTCAAGAGTCTTACGGCCTGAGGGAAGAAGCTGGAGGTTCTGCTTCGGAGGCTGCGGAACCTCTTTCTAGAGTCCAGAAGTGAAAACAGTCCTTGGTGGGGGTGGGAGGAGTCTTTGCAAATTTTCTGAGCCCTGGTCAGGCAGCGCTTTTTGCGATCTCCTGGATAGGAGGAAGAGGATTCCTGAAGATCTTTTCCGCCGTCCTCACCACTCTCTGGAGAGACTTCCAGTCTGAGGCACTGCAGGCTCCAGTCCAGACAGAGATGCTGTTGGTCAGCAGGCTCTCTATAACAAAGATACAGTTCTCCAAGCATTATTAGCTATTTGCATTTGTTGTTTAGGATTTATGTTTAAATAACTGTCATAGTGAGTAAAACCTAAATTTTGTATTTGCAAACCTTACAAAAACAATTGATTCTAGTAAAACTCACAGATAAAATATCACAGGCATTTTTAGACATAATACATGTTTGGTTTTAGAGTTGTGTTTATATAACTTTCGTATTTAGTATTACAGTAATACTGTCATATTGAGTTAAAAAAAAGAACTAACTTGTGTCTTTACTAACCTTACAAAATATTTTTCGAAGTAAAACTCAAAGATACATTTCTACAGGCATTATTAGCCATTTTGCATGTGCGGTTTAGGATTTATGTTTAAATAACTGTCATATTGAGTGTGACAGTAAGTCATAGTGAGTAAAACAAACTAACTTGTGTCTTTGCAATGCTTACAAAAGAAAATGTTACTAGTAAAACTCACAAAAGATACATTTCTTCATGCATTATTAGAAAATGTTCATGTGTAGTTTAGGAGTTATGTTTTAATAACTGTCAAATTGAGTGTGGCAGTTATACTGTCATTAAGTGTTAAACCTAATTTTTGTATTTGCAAACCTTACAAAAACAACTGATTCTAGTAAAACTCACATAGATTCAATATTGCAGGCATTTTAGACATTTCACATGTTTGGTTTAGGAGTTGTGTTTGAATACATTTTAATTGCTTTTTTCGTTAAGGCAAGTCCGACCGGCAGGAGGCCACGGGGAAGCCCCAGGACACATTGGGAAGACTATGTCAGCCGGCTGGCCTGGGAACGCTTCGAGATCCCCCGAGAAGAGCTGGACGAAGTGGCTGGGGAGAGGGAAGTCTGGGCTTCTCTGCTTAGGCTGCTGCCCCCGCAACCCGACCTCGGATAAGCGGAAGAAAATGGATACATTTAGTATGACAGCTATACTATTATATTGAGTAAAAAAAACTAACTTGTGTCTTTAAAAAACCTTACAAATTATATGTTTTCTAGTAAAACTCACAAAGATACATCTCCAGGCATTATTATATTACAGGCATTTTGACACATTTTGCATGTTTGATTTAGGAAATATGATTGAATATATTTTCATTGCTTTTTTCGCATTATCTCAGTATTTTAGGAATATTACTGTCATATTGAGTAAAAAGCTACTTTTTGTTTGCAAGATTTGAAAAAGCATATGTTTCGAGTAAAACTCCGTAGAATGCATTATTTGAGGCATCATTAGACATTTTGCATGTGTAGTTTATGAGTTATGATTAAATAAATGTCATATTGAGTGTGACAGTTTACTTTCATAAAGAGTAAAACCTAATTTTTGTTTTTGCAAACCTTACTAAATCAACTGATTCTAGTTAAACTCACATGGATTCAATAATACAGGCATTTTTACACATTTTGCATGTTTAGTTTAGAAATTATGATTGAATACATTTTTATGGCTTTTTTCGCATTATCTCAGGATTTTAAGAACCTTACTGTCATATTGAGTAAAATAAATACTTTTTGTGTTTGCAAGCCTTAAGAAAGCATATGTTTCGAGGAAAACTCCCAATAATCCATTATTTCAAACATTATTAGCCATTTTGCATGAATAGTTTAGGAGTTATGATTAAAAAATTGTCATATTGAGTGTGACAGTTTACTTTCATAAAGAGTAAAACCTAATTTTTGTTTTTGCAAACTTCACTAAAACAACTGATTCTAGTAAAACTCACATGGATTCAATAATACAGGCATTTTTACACATTTTGCATGTTTATTTTAGAAATTATGATTGAATACATTTGTATGGCTTTTTTCGCATTATCTCAGGATTTTAAGAACATTACTGTCATATTGAGTAAAAAAATACTTTTTGTGTTTGCAAGCCTTAAGAAAGAATATGTTTCGAGGAAAACTCCCAAGGATCCATTATTTCAAACATTAGCCATTTTGCATGAGTGGTTTAGGAGTTATGATTAAAAAATTGTCATATTGAGTGTGACAGTTTACTTTCATAAAGAGTAAAACCTAATTTTTGTTTTTGCAAACTTCACTAAAACAACTGATTCTAGTAAAACTCACATGGAATCAATAATACAGGCATTTTTACACAATTTGCATGTTTAGTTTAGAAATTATGATTGAATACATTTGTTTTTCTTTTTTCGCATTATCTCAAGAATTTAAGAACATTACTGTAATATTGAGTACAAAAATGCTTTTTGTGTTTGCAAGCCTTAAGAAAACATATGTTTCGAGGAAAACTCCCAAGGATCCATTATTTCAAACATTATTAGCCATTTTGCATGAGTAGTTTAGGAGTTATGATTAAAACATTGTCATATTGAGTGTGACAGTTTACTTTCATAAAGAGTAAAACCTAATTTTTGTTTTTGCAAACTTCACTAAAACAACTGATTCTAGTAAAACTCACATGGATTCAATAATACAGGCATTTTTACACATTTTGCATGTATAATTTAGAAATTATGATTAAATACATTTTTATGGCTTTTTTCGCAATATTTTAGGATTTTAAGAACATTACTGTCATTTTGAGTAAAAAAATACTTTTTGTGTTTGCAAGACTTAAGAAAGCATATGTTTCGAGGTAAACTCCCAAGGATCCATTATTTCAAAAATTATTAGCCATTTTGCATGAGTGGTTTAGGAGTTATGATTAAAAAATTGTCATATTGAGTGTGACAGTTTACTTTCATAAAGAGTAAAACCTAATTTTTGCTTTTGCAAACCTTACTAAAACAACTGATTCTAGTGAAACTCACATGGATTTAATATTACTGGCATTTTTAGACATTTTGCATTGTTGGTTTAGGAATTATGTTGGAATACATTTTTATTGCTTTTTTCGCATTATCTCAGAATTTTAAGAACATTACTGTCATATTGAGTACAAACAATACTTTTTGTGTTTGCAAGCCTTAAGAAAGCATATGTTTCAAGGAAAACTCCCAAGGATCCATTATTTCAAACATTATTAGCCATTTTGCATGAGTAGTTTAGGAGTTATGATGAAAAAACTGTCATATTGAGTGTGACAGTTTACTTTCATAGAGTAAAACCTAATTTTTGTTTTTGCAAACTTCACTAAAACAACTGATTCTATTAAAACTCACATGGATTCAATAATACAGGCATTTTTACACATTTTGCATGTTTATTTTAGAAATTATGATTGAATACATTTTTATGGCTTTTTTCGCATTATCTCAGGATTTTAAGAACATTACTGTCACATTGAGTAAAAAAATACTTTTTGTGTTTGCAAGCCTTAAGAAAGAATATGTTTCGAGGTAAACTCCCAAGGATCCATTATTTCAAACATTATTAGCCATTTTGCATGAGTGGTTTAGGAGTTATGATTAAAAAACTACTCATGCAAAATGGCTAATAATGTTTGAAATAATGGATCCTTGGGAGTTTTCCTTGAAACATATGCTTTCTTAAGGCTTGCAAACACAAAAAGTATTTTTTGTACTCAATATGACAGTAATGTTCTTAAAATTCTGAGATAATGCGAAAAAAGCAATAAAAATGTATTCCAACATAATTCCTTAACCAACAATGCAAAATGTCTAAAAATGCCAGTATTATTAAATCCATGTGAGTTTCACTAGAATCAGTTGTTTTAGTAAGGTTTGCAAAAGCAAAAATTAGGTTTTAATCTTTATGAAAGTAAACTGTCACACCAATATGACAATTTTTTAATCATAACTCCTAAACCACTCATGCAAAATGGCTAATAATGTTTGAAATAATGGATCCTTGGGAGTTTACCTCCAAACATATGCTTTCTTAAGGCTTGCAAACACAAAAAGTATTTTTTTACTCAATATGACAGTAATGTTCTTAAAATCCTGAGATAATGCGAAAAAAGCCATAAAAATGTATTCAATCATAATTTCTAAAATAAACATGCAAAATGTGTAAAAATGCCTGTATTATTGAATCCATGTGAGTTTTAATAGAATCAGTTGTTTTAGTGAAGTTTGCAAAAACAAAAATTAGGTTTTACTCTTTATGAAAGTAAACTGTCACACTCAATATGACTAAAACAACTGATTCTAGTAAAACTCACATGGATTTAATATTACAGGCATTTTTAGACATTTTGCATTGTTGGTTTAGGAATTATGTTGGAATACATTTTTATTGCTTTTTTCGCATTATCTCAGGAATTTAAGAACATTACTGTCATATTGAGTAAAAAAATACTTTTTGTGTTTGCAAGCCTTAAGAAAGCAAATGTTTCGAGGAAAACTCCCAGGATCCATTATTTCAAACATTATTAGCCATTTTGCATGAGTAGTTTAGGAGTTATGATTAAAAAACTGTCATATTGAGTGTGACAGTTTATATTTATAAAGAGTAAAACCTAATTTTTGATTTTGCAAACCTTACTAAAACAACTGATTCTAGTAAAACTCACATGGATTTAATATTACAGGCATTTTTAGACATTTTGCATTGTTGGTTTAGGAATTATGTTGGAATACATTTTTATTGCTTTTTTCGCATTATCTCAGAATTTTAAGAACATTACTGTCATATTGAGTAAAAACTACTTTTTGTGGTTGCAAGCCTTAAAAAAGCATATGTTTCGAGTAAAACTTACAAGAATGCATTATTTCAGGCAATGTTAGCTCATTTTTAAGTGTAGTTTAGGAGTTATGTTTAATATACTGTCATATTGAGTGTACATTGTCCTGGTGAAAAAAAAACTAATTTTTGTATTTGCAAAAATTTCAAACACAACCTAATCTAGTTAAACTCACATGGATTCGATATTACAGGCATTTTTACAAATTTTGCATGTTTGATTTAGGAAATATGATTGAATATATTTTCATTGCTTTTTTCGCATTATCTCAGGATTTTAGGAATATTACTGTCATATTGAGTAAAAAACTACTTTTTGTGTTTGCAAGATTTGAAAAAGCAAATGTTTCGAGTAAAACTCCGTAGAATGCATTATTTGAGGTATCATTAGACATTTTGCATGTGTAGTTTAGGTGTTATGATTAAATACATGTCATATTGAGTGTGACAGTTTACATTCATAAAGAGTAAAACCTAATTTTTGTTTTTGCAAACCTTTCTAAAACAACTGATTCTAGTAAAACTCACACGGATTCAATATAACAGGCATTTTTACACATTTTGCATGTTTAGTTTAGAAATTATGATTGAATACATTTTTATTGCTTTTTTCGCATTATCTCAGGATTTTAAGAACATTACTGTCATATTGAGTAAAAAAAGACTTTTTGTGTTTGCAAGCCTTAAAAAAGCACATGTTTCGAGGAAAACTCCCAAGGATCCATTATTTCAAACATTATTAGCCATTTTGCATTAGTAGTTTAGGAGTTATGATTAAAAAACTGTCATATTGAGTGTGACAGTTTACTTTCCTAAAGAGTAAAACCTAACTTTTGTTTTTGCAAACCTTACTAAAACAACTGATTCTAGCAAAACTCACATGGATATAATATTACAGGCAAGAGATTTTGCATTGTTGGTTTAGGAATTATGTTGGAATACATTTTTACTGCTTTTTTCGCATTATCTCAGAATTTTAAGAACATTACTTTCATATTGAGTAAAAAACTACTTTTTGTGTTTGCAAGCCTTAAAAAAGCATATGTTTCGAGTAAAACTCACAAGAATGCATTATTTCAGGCAATATTAGCTCATTTTTATGTTCAGTTTAGGAGTTATGTTTAATTTACTGTCATGTTGAGTGTACATTGTCATGGTGAAAAAAACCTAATTTTTCTAATTGCAAAACATACATTGATTCAATATTACAGGCATTTTTACACATTTTGCATGTTTGGTTTAGGAATTATAATGGAATACATTTTTTTTTTGCTTTTTTCGTATTATCTCAGGATTTTAAGAACATTACTGTCATATTGAGTAAAAAACTACTTTTTGTGTTTGCAAGATTTAAAAAAGCATATGTTTTGAGTAAAACTCCCAAGGATGCATTATTTCAGGCATCAATAGCCATTTTGCTTGTGTGGATTAGGAGTTTTTAAATAACTGTCATATTGCGTGTGGCAGTTATACAGTTATTATGAGTAAAACCTAATTTTTGTATTTTTAAAGCTTATAAACCTCCTGATTCTAGTAAAATTCACAAAGATACAATATTACAGGCATTTTTAGACATAATGCAGGTTTGGTTTTGGAGTTAGGTTTATAACTTTTCATATTTAGTATGACAGTTATACTGTCATATTAAGTAAAAAAAAAAGACTTGTGTCTTTGCAAACCTTACAAAATATTTTTTTCCAGTAAAACTCACAAAGATACATTTCTCTTATTAGCCATTTTGCATGTGTGGTTTCGGAGTTATGTTTAAATAACTGTCAGATACAGAGACAGAGACAGTATACATGGGGAAGGCGTGGCGCAGTTGGGAGAGTGGCCGTTCCAGCAACCTGAGGGTTCTTGGTTCGATCCCCACCTTCTACCAACCTCGTCACGTCCGTTGTGTCCTTGAGGGAGACACTTTACCCTTGCTCCTGATGGGTTGTGGTTAGGGCCTTGCATGCCAGCTCCCGTGTGAATGTGTGTGTGAATGGATGAATGGAAAAATAGTGTCAAAGCGCTTTGTGTACCTTGAAGCTAGAAAAGCGCTATACAAGTATAACCCATTTACCATAGTGAGTAAAACCAAATGTTTGTATTTACAAACCTTACAAAAACAACCCATTCTAGTAAAAGTCACACAGATACAATATTTTAGGCATTTTTAGACATAATGCAAGTTTGGTTTTGGAGTTATGTTTATATAACCTCCTTTCTGAGGCGCCACCTTATCGTGGTAGAGGAGTTTGCGTGTCCCACTGATCCTAGGAGCTATGCTGTCTGTGGGCTTCTATGCCCCCTTGTAGGCTCTCCCAAGACAAATAGGTCCTAGGTGAGGGATCAGACAAAGAGCAGCTCAAAGACCTTTATGAAAAGTACAAATCGAGGTCCTAGATTTTTCCTCGCCCGGACGCGGGTCACCGTGGCTCCCCTGTGGAGCCAGGCCCAGAGGTGGGGCACGATGGCGAGCGCCTGTTGGCTGGCTCAGCTCAATGAAGCAACGTGGTTCCCTCCTCCAATGGGCTCACCACTCATGGGCTGGGTTATAGAGGTCGGGTGCAGTGTGAGCTGAGCGGCAGCCGAAGGCAGGGCACTTGGCGGTCCGATCATCGGCTACATAAGCTAGCTCTTCTGACGTGAAATGTCACCTCGCTGGGAGGGAAGGAGCCTGAGGTGGTGTGCGAGGTGGAAAAGTTCCGGCTAGATATAGTTGGACTCACTTCGACGCACAGGAACCTGTTCTCTCGAGAGGGGCTGGACTCTCTTCCACTATGGCGTTGCAAGCAATGAGAGGCTGGGGTGGCAATTCTTGTTGTTCCCCCGGCTCAAAGACAAGAGTATGGGGTATCGGACTGTCTGATTGTGGCGGGTCGCTCCCTGTATGATCGGTGTAGGGCAGCCTTGGTCCGCTTAGGCTGCCGTTTGTCACCGATTCTGTTGTTAACTTTTATGGACAGAATTGCAGTCATGGCGTTGAGGGGATCCGGTTTGGTGGTTGCAGGATTAGGTCTCTGCTTTTTGCAGTTGATGTGGTTCTGATGGCTTCAACTGGCCAGGATCTCCAGCTCTCATTGGATGGCCGAGTATGAAGCGACTGGGATGAGAATCAGCACCTCCAAGTCCGAGTCCATGGTTCTCGCCCGGTAAAGGGTGGGGTGCCATTTCCAGGTTGAGGAGGCGATGGCACATACTAGATGGCCCCAAGTGGAGGAGTTCAAGTACCTAGGAGTCTTGTTCACGAGTGAGGGAAGAGTGGATCATGAGAGCCACAGGCGGATCGGTGCGGCGTCTTCAGTAATGAGGACGCTATATCGATCCATTGTGGTGAAGAAGGAGCTGAGCCAGAATTAAAAGCTCTAAATTTACCGGTCGATCTACATTCCCATCCTGCACCCATGGTCATGGTTATGACCGAAAAGACAAGCGGCCAAATTGAGTTTCCTCCGCCGGGTGGCGGGTCTCTCCCTTAGAGATAGGATAAGAAGCTCTGTCATCCGGGAGGAACTCAGAGTAAAGCGCTGCTCCTCCACATTGAGAGGAGCCAGATGAGGTGGTTCGGGCATCTGCTCAGGATGCCACCCGAACGCCTCCCGAGGGAGGTGTTTAGGGCAAGTCCGACCGGCAGGAGGCCACGGGGAAGACCCAGGACACATTGGGAAGATTATGTCTCCCGGCTGGCCTGGGAACGCCTCAGGATCCCCCAAGAAGAGCTGGAAGAAGTGGCTGGGGAGAGGGAAGTCTGGGCTTCTCTGTTTAGGCTGCTGCCCCCGCAACCCGACCTCGGTTAAGCGGAAGAAAATGGATGGATTTAGTAACGACAACAAAAAATGATTCTAGTAAAACTCACATGGATACAATTTTACAGGTAATGCATGTTTGGTTTTGGAATTATGTTTATATAACTTTCATATGTATTATGACAGTTATACTGTCATCTTGAGTAAAACTAACTTGTGTCTTTACAAACATTACAAACTATGTTTTTCCAGTAAAACTCACAAAAATAATTTTTTCCAGGCATTATTAGACATTTTTCATGTGTGGTTTAGGAAATATGTTTAAATAACTGTCATATTGAATGTGGCAGTTATACTGTTATTATGTGTAAAACCAAATTTTTGTATTTGCAAACCTTACAAAAACAACTGATTCTAGTAAAACTCACATAGATTCAATATTACAGGCATTTTTAGACATTTCACATGTTTGAATACATTTTTATTGCTTTTTTCGTTTGGGCAAGTCCGATCGGCAGGAGGCCACGGGGAAGACCCAGGACACATTGGGAAGACTATGTCTCAGGCTGGCCTGGGAACGCCTCGGGATCCCCCGAGAAGAGCTGGACAAAGTGGCTGGGGAGAGGGAAGTCTGGGCTTCTCTGCTTAAGCTGCTTCCCCCGCAACCCGACCTCGGATAAGCGGAAGAAAATGGATGGATTTAGTATGACAGTTATACTGTCATATTGAGTAAAAAAAACTGTTTTTCATAGATTCAATATTACAGGCATCTTTAGATGGATTGCATGTTTGGTTTTGGAGATATGTTTATACAACTTTCATATTTAGTATGACAGTTATACTGTCATATTGAGTAAAAAAAAACAACTTGTGTCTGCAAACCTTACAAAAGATTATTATTCTAGTAAAACTAACAAAGATACATTTTTCCAAGCATTATTAGCATTTGTTGTTTTGGAGTTATAATGCTTGCATTGAGAGACGACGGGCTCGGGTGGCAATTCTTGTTGCCCCCCGGCTCAAAGCCTGCACGTTGGAGTTCAACCCAGTGGACCAGTGGGTAGCTTTCCTCCGCCTTCGGGTGGGGGGACGGGTCCTGACTGTTGTTTGGCCTTACGCGCCAAACGGCAGCTCAGAGTACCCACCCTTTTTGGATTCACTCGAGGGAGTACTGGAAAGTGCTCCACCGGGTGATTCCCTCGTTCTACTGGGGGCCTTCAACGCTCATCTTGGCAACAACAGTGAAACCTGGAGAGGCGTGATTGGGAAGAATGGCCGCCCGGATCTGAACCCGAGTGGTGTTTTGTTATTGGACTTTTGTGCTCGTCACAGATTGTCAATAACAAACACCAAGTTCAAACATAAGGGTGTCCATATGTGCACTTGGCACCAGGACACCCTAGGCCGCAGTTCCATGATCGATTTTGTAGTTGTGTCATCGGATTTGCGGTCTCATGTTTTGGACACTCGGGTGAAGAGAGGGGCCGAGCTTTCTACCGATCACCACCTGGTGGTGAGTTGGCTGCGATGGTGGGGGAGGATGCCTGACAGACCTGGCAGGCCCAAACGCATTGTGAGGGTTTGCTGGGAACGCCTCCGGAAGAACTTTGAACATGTCACGAGGGAGGCGCTGGACATTGAGTCTGAGTGGACCATGTTCCGTGCCTCTCTTGTCGAGCCGGCTGATTGGAGCTGTGGCCGCAAGGAGTTTGGTGCCTGTCGTGGCGGTAATCCTAGAACCCGCTGGTGGACACCAGCAGTGAGGGATGCCGTCAAGCTGAAGAAAGAGCCTATCGGGTCCTTTTGGCTCATGGGACTCCAGAGGCAGCCGACAGGCCAAGCGAAGTGTGGCTTCAGCGGTCGCAGAGGCAAAAACTCGGACATGGGAGGAGTTTGGAGAAGCCATGGAAAACGACTTCCAGACGGCTTCGAAGCGATTCTGGACCACCAGCCGCCGGCTCAAGGGGGGGCAGCAGTGCACTGTAACACCGTGTATGGTGAGGATGGTGCGCTGCTGACCTCTACTGCAGCTGTTATTGATCGGTGGAGGGAATACTTCGAAGACCTCCTTAATCCCACCAACATGTCTTCCTATGAGGAAGCAGTGCCTGGGGAGTCTGTGGTGGGCTCTCCTATTTCTGGGGATGAGGATGCCAAGGTAGTTAAAAAGCTCCTCAATGGCAACGCCCTGGGGGTGGATGAGATCCGTCCGGAGTTCCTTAAGGCTCTGGATGCTGTGGGGCTGTCGTGGTTGACAAGACTCTGCAACATCGCGTGGACATCGGGGGCGGTACTTCTGGATTGGGAGACCGGGGTGGTGGTTCCTCTCTTTAAGAAGGGGAACCAGAGGGTGTGTTTCAACTATCGTGAGATCACACTCCTCAGTCTTCCCGGTAAGGTCTATTCATGTGTACTGGAGAAGAGGCTACGCCGGATAGTCGAACCTCGGATTCAGGAGGAACAGTGTGGTTTACGTCCTGGTCGTGGAACTGCGGACCAGCTTTATACTCTCGGCAGGGTCCTTGAGGGTGCATGGGAGTTTGCCCAACCAGTCTACATGTGCTTTATGGACTTGGAGAAGGCATTCGACCATTTACCCCTGGAAGTCCTGTGGGGAGTGCTTAGAGTATGGGGTAACGGACTGTCTTATTGTGGCGGTTCGCTCCCTTTACAAGAGTCAGAGCTTGGTCCGCATTGCCGGCAGTAAGTCGGACCCGTTTCCAGTGAGGGTTGGACTCTGCCAAGGCTGCCCTCTGTCACCGATTCTGTTCATAACCTTTATGGACAGAATTTCTAGGCGCAGTCAGGGCGTTGAGGGGATCCGGTTTGGTGTCTGCAGGATTAGGTCTGTGCTATTTGCAGATGATGTGGTCCTGATGGCTTCATCTGGCCAAGATCTTCAGCCCTCACTGGATCGGTTCGCAGACGAGTGTGAAGTGACTGGGATGTGAATCAGCACCTCCAAGTCCGAGTCCATGGTTCTCGCCCGGAAAAGGGTGGAGTGCCATCTCCGGGTTGGGGAGGAGATCTTGCCCCAAGTGGAGGAGTTCAAGGACCTCAGAGTCTTGTTCACGAGTGAGGGAAGAGTGGATCGTGAGATCGACAGGCGGAACGGTGCGGCGTCTTCAGTAATGCGGACGCTGTATTGATCCGTTGTGGTGAAGAAGGAGCTGAGCCGGAAGGCAAAGCTCTCGATTTACCGGTCGATCTACGTTCCCATCCTCACCTATGGTCATGAGCTTTGTGTCATGGCCGAAAGGACAAAATCACGGGTACAAGCGGCCGAAATGAGTTTCCTCCGCCGGGTGGCGGGGCTCTCCCTTAGAGATAGGGTGAGAAGCTATGTCATCCGGGAGGAGCTCAAAGTAAAGCCATTGCTCCTCCATTTCGAGAGGAGCCAGATGAGGTGGTTCGGGCATCTGGTCAGGATGCCACCCGAACGCCTCCCTAGGGAGGTGTTTCGGGCACGTCCGACCGGTAGGAGGCCCAGGAAGACCCAGGAAACGGGAAGCTTATCTCTCCCGGCTGGCCTGGGAACGCCCCAGGATCCCCCGGGAGGAGCTGGACGAAGTGGCTGGGGAGAGGAAAGTCTGGGCTTCCCTGCTTAGGCTGCAGCCCCCGCGACCGACCTCGGATAAGCGGAAGAAAATGGATGGCTGGATGGAGGAGTTATGTTTAAATAACTGTCATAAAGAGTAAAACCTCATTTTTGTATTTGTAAACCTTACCAAAACAACTGATTTTAGTAAAACTCACACAGATTCAATATTACAGGCATTTTTAGACATTTTGCTTATTTGGTGTAGGAATTATGATGGAATACATTGTTTTTGCTTATTTCGCATTATCTCAGGATTTTAAGAACTTTACTGTCATATAGAGGAAACCCAATACTTTTTGTGTTTGAAAGCCTTAAAAAAGCATATGTTTCGAGTAAAACTCACAAGAATGCCTTATTTCAGGCATTATTAGCCATTTTTTATGTGTAGTTTAGGCATACTTGCCAATACTCCTGGATTTTCCAGGAGACTCCCGAAATTCAGCGCCTCTCCCGAAAACCTCCCGGGACAAATTTTCTCCCGAAAATCTCCCGAAATTCAGGCTGATCTGAGTGAGGACAGCCTGTATTCACGTCTGCTTTCCCACGATATAAACAGCATGCCTGCCCAATCACATTATAACTGTAGAATGATCGAGGGCGAGTTCTTGGTTTCTTATGTGGGTTTATTGTTAGGTAGTTTCATTAACGTCCTCCCAGCGCGGTAACAACACAAAACAACAGCAGTCACGTTTTCGTCTACCGTAAAGCAGTTTGTCTGCCGTAAACAGCAATGTTGTGACACTCTTTAAACAGGGCAATACTGCCATCTACTGTACATGCATATGTGACAATAACATCCAGGGCTTTTAGAGAGTGCAGTGCACAACTGCGCACACAACAAGGAGACAAAGCAGAAGAACGCGGAAGATACAGCCATGGCGACGCCGACGACGAGTAAGATGAAGAAACACGCTTATAAGTTCCAAGCCGCAGCTGCGATTGGACCTGGATAGCCTCCGGGAAGAAGTAGTGGAATACCAAGTGCTTTTCCTCAGGAAGCAAAGATTGACCGGTTTTTGGCCATGCTCAGGAGGGATGGAAAATTCCAGACTCTCGTGCATTTGATGAAAGCACTTTTGTGCGTGCCACACAGCAATGCATCATCAGAGAGGGTGTTCAGCATGGTTATAAAAATAGTGACAGAGAATAGAACAAGGATGGACAATTCAACCCTTGACTCAACAATGAGTAGATGAGTGTTATGTGTGTATATATGTGTAAATAAATGAAAACTGAAATTCAAGTATTTATTTTATATATATATATATATATATATATATATATATATATATATATATATATATATATATATATATATATATATATATATATATATGTCTTATATCTCCTGATGATTGAGGGAACCCCTCATGAAACAGGCCTGTAGATATGAAGTAGTCTTGTGATTTTTTTCCCCACACATACATATATATATATATATATATATATATATATATATATATAGCTAGAATTCACTGAAAGTCAAGTTTTTTTAATATAAGTGTGTATATATATATATATAAATATATATATATATATATATATATATATATATATATATATATATACATACATATATATATATATATATATATATATATATATATATATATATATATATATATATATATATATGTATATATATATATATGTGAAATACTTGACTTGGTGAATTCTAGCTCTAAATATACTCCTCCCCTCTTAACCACACCCCCAACCACGCCTCCACCCCACCCCCGACCATGCCTTCCCCACCCCCACCTCCTGAAATCGGAGGTCTCAATGTTGGCAAGTATGAGTTTAGGAGTTATGTTTAAATAACTGTCATAGTGAGTGTGGCAGTTACACTGTCATATTGAGTAAAAAAAACTAACTTGTGTCTTTGCAAACCTCACAAAAGAAAACGTTTCTAATAAAAATCACAAAGATACATTTCTTCACGCATTATTAGACATTTTTCATGTGTGGTTTAGGAATTATGTTTAAATAACTGTCATATTGAGTGTGGCAGTTATACTGCCATTATGTGTAAAACTTAATTTTGTATTTGCAAACCTTATAAAAACAACTGATTCTAGTAAAACATAGATTCAATTTTACAGGCATTTTTAGACATTTTACATGTTTGGTTTAGGAGTTGTGTTTGAATACATTTTTTATTGCTATTTTCGTTAGGGCAAGGCCGACCGGCAGGAGGCCACGGGGAAGACCCAGGGCACATTGGGAAGACTATCATTCAAGTACCTTGGGGTGTGGGTGGACAATAAGCTGGACTGGACTATTAACACAGACCACTTGTACAGGAAAGGACAGAGCTGTACTTCCTGAGGCGGCTGTCCTTTGTCCCACACGCCATTAGACTGTACAACTTTTCTCTGGGGGGAGGGGGGCTACTAGGATGACAGGGGATGCAAATCAATAAGAGTGCAATATTTTTTCAAAACATGGTCACTACTGCCTAGTTTCTCTTGTTATATTCTTATTTTACTGTTATATTTTTATTCTCATTGTTGCTTTTTATTTTTATTCTATTGTAATATGTTTCTATTTTGTTTCAATTTATACCCCCATTATTTACTTTTCACTTTTTACAATTTTGTACACTACTGCTGGAATTTAAATTTTCCTGAGGGAACTCTCCTGAAGGAATCAATAAAGTACTATCTATGTATCTATCTATTTATGTCTCCTGGCTGGCCTGTAAATGCCTCGGGATCCCCCGAGAAGAGCTGGACAAAGTGGCTGGGGAGAGGAAAGTCTGGGCTTCTCTGCTTAGGCTGCTGCCCCCGCAACCTGACCTCGGATAAGCAGGAAGAAAATGGATGGATTTTGTATGACAGTTATACTGTCATATTAAGTAAAAAACTAACTTGGGTCTTTGCAAACATTACAAAATATATTTTTTCTAGTAAAACTCACAAAGATACATAACTCAAGGCATTATTAGCCATTTTGCATGTGTGGTTTAGGACTTAGGTTTAAATAATCGTCAGATTGAGTGTGACAGTATACTGTCATAGTGAGTAAACCCATATTTTGTAATTGCAAACCATATGAAAACAAATGATTCTACTAAAACTCACATGGATACAATATTACGGGCATTTTTAGACATAATGCATGTTTGGTTTTGGAGTAATGTTTATATATTTTTCATATTTTGTATGACAGTAATACTGTCATATTGAATTAAAAAAACTAACTTGTATCTGTAGAAATCTTAAAAAATATTTTTTTTTACCAGTAAAACTCACAAAGAGACATTTCTCCAGGCATTATTAGCCATTGTGCACATGTGGTTTAGGAGTTATGTTTAAATAAATGTCAAATTGAATGTGGCAGTTATACTGTTATTATGAGTAAAACCTAATTTTTGTAAATGTTAACCTTACCACAATACCTGATTCTGGTAAAACTCACATAGATTCAATATTACAGGCATTTTTAGACATTTTACATGTTTGGTTTAGAGTTGTGTTTGAATACATTTGTATTGCTTTTTTTATTAGGGCAAGTCCGACGGGCAGGAGGCCGCGGGGAAGACCCAGGACACATTGGGAAGACTATGTCTCCCGGCTGGGCTGTCGAACGCCTCGGGATCCCCCGAGAAGAGCTGGACGAAGTGGTTGGGGATAGGGAAGTCCGGCTTCTCTGCTTAGGCTGCTGCCCCTGCAACCGGACCTCGGATAAGCGGAAGAAAATGGATGTTATACTGTCATATTAAGTAAAAAAAAACTAACTTACAAAATATATTTTTTCTAGTAAAACTCACAAAGATACATATCTACAGGCATTAATAGCCATTTTGCATTTGTTGTTTAGGAGTTATGTTTAAATAACTGTCATAGTGAGTAAAACCTAATTTTTGTATTTGCAAAAACCTTACAAAAACAACTGATTCTAGTAAAACTCACATGGATGCAATATTGCAGGCATTTTTAGACATGATGCATGTTTGATTTTGGAGTTGTGTTTATATAACTTTCATATTTAGTATTACAGTAATACTGTCATATTGAGTAATAAAAACTAACTTGTGTCTTTACAAACCTTACAAAATATTTTTTTTCCTGCAAAACTCACAAAGAGACATTTCTCCAGGCATTATTAGCCATTTGGCATGTGTGGTTTAGGAGTTATGTTTAAATAACTGTCAGATTGAGTGTGACAGTATACTGTGAGTAAAACCCATATTTTGTATTTGCAAACCTTACAAAAACAACTGATTCTAGTAAAACTCACATGGATACAAAATTACAGGCATTTTTAGAGATAATGCATGTTTGGTTTTGGAGTTATGTTTATATAACTTTCATATTTAGTATGACAGTAACACTGTCATATTGAGTAAAAAAAACTAACTTGTGTCGGTACAAACATTACGAAATATTTTTTTTTCCAGTAAAACTCACAAAGAGACATTTCTCCAGGCATTAATAGCCATTGTGCATGTGTGGTTTAGGAGTTATGTTTAAATAGATGTCAAATTGAATGTGGCAATTATACTGTCATTATGGGTGAAACTTAATTTTTGTAATTGTAAACCTTACCAAAATACCTGATTCTGGTAAAACTCACATAGATTCAATATTACATGCATTTTTAGACGGATTGCATGTTTGGTTTTGGAGTTTTGATTATACAACTTTCATATTTAGTATGACAGTTATACTGTATATTACTATTGAGTAAAAAAAAAACCTAACTTGTGTCTTTGCAAACCTTACAAAAGATCGTTATTCTAGTAAAGACTTAGACTTAGACTTTCTTTTTATTGTCATTCAAATTTGAACTTTACAGCACAGATAAGAACGAAATGTCGTAGTGCAGGATAAAAAAGCAATAAGGTGCATATTTCGGTACATAAATATATATAAATAATATATAAATACTATATATATGTATATATATATATATATATATATATATATATATATATATATATATATATATATATATATATATATATATATATATATGCATATATATATATATAATAAATAAATATATATACATATATATAAATAGATAAATAGATTACTGTGCAGATAAATATATTGCACTTTTTCCACATGCGCCCACGTTTATGGGTGTATGTTATATTGTTTCTTTCATTCCAGCGAGTTAATTCATTTTGAGGGGAGTTGAGGATATAATTTAATTATGATGCGTTCAAGAGTCTTACGGCCTGAGGGAAGAAGCTGCTACAGAAGCTTCGGAGGCTGCGGAACCTCTTTCTAGAGTCCATAGTGAAAACTGTCCTTGGTGGGGGTGGGAGGAGTCTTTGCAAATTTTCTGAGCCCTGGTCAGGCAGCACTTTTTGCGATCTCCTGGATAGGAGGAAGAGAAGTCCTGATGATCTTTTCCGCCGTCCTCACCACTCTCTGGAGATACTTCCAGTCTGAGGCACTGCAGGCTCCAGTCCAGACAGAGATGCTATGCTGTTGGTCAGCAGGCTCGCTATAACAACGATACATCTCTCCAAGCATTATTAGCTATTTTGCATTTGTTGTTTAGGAGTTATGTTTAAATAACTGTCAAAGTAAATAAAACCTAATTTTGGTATTTGAAAACCTTACAAAAACAACTGATTCTAGTAAAACTCACACAGATACAATATTACAGGCATTTTTAGACATAATACATGTTTGGTTTTGGAGTAATGTTTGGCGCAGTGGAAGAATGGCCGTGCGCGACCCGAGGGTCCCTGGTTCAATCCCCACCTAGTACCAACCTCGTCATGTCCGTTGTGTCCTGAACAAGACACTTCACCCTTGCTCCTGATGGGTGCTGGTTAGCGCCTTGCATGGCAGCTCCCTCCATCAGTGTGTGAATGGGTAAATGTGGAAGTAGTGTCAAAGCGCTTTGAGTACCTTGAAGGTAGAAAAGCGCTATACAAGTACAACCCATTTATTTATTTATTTATTTATATATAGTATGACAGCTATACTGTTATATTGAGTAAAAAAAACTAACTTGTGTCTTTACAAACCTTACACAATATATTTTTTCTAGTAAAACTCACAAAGAGACATTTCCCCAGGTATTATTAGCCATTGTGCATGTGTGGTTTAGGAGTTATGTTTAAATAAATGTCAAATTGAATGTGGCAGGTATACTGTCATGAGTAAAACCCAATTTTTGTAATTGTAAACCTTACCAAAATACCTGATTCTGGTAAAACTCACATAGATTGAATATTACATGCATTTTTAGACGGATTGCTTGTTTGGTTTTGGAGTTATGTTTTTACAACTGTCATATTTAGTATGACAGTTATACTGTCATATTGAGTAAAAAAAACAACTAACTTACAAAAGATCATTATTCTGGTAAAGACTTAGACTTTTTTTTAATTGTCATTCAAATTTGAACTTTACAGCATAGATAACACAATTTCGTTACATAAGCTCATGGTAGTGCAGGATAAAAAAGCAATAAGGTGCATATATAAATAAATAAATATAAATAATATATAAATATACATATAAAATAAATAAATATACTTAAATATATATAAATAAATAAAAAGATTACTGTGCAGATAAATATATTGCACTTTTTCCACATGCGCCACGTTTATGGGTGTATGTTATATTGTTTTTTTTTTTTATTCCAGCGAGTTAATCCATTTTGAGGGGAGTTGAGGGGATAATTTAATTATAATGCGTTCAAGAGTCTTACGGCCTGAGGGAAGAAGCTGGAGGTTCTGCTTCGGAGGCTGCGGAACCTCTTTCTAGAGTCCAGAAGTGAAAACAGTCCTTGGTGGGGGTGGGAGGAGTCTTTGCAAATTTTCTGAGCCCTGGTCAGGCAGCGCTTTTTGCGATCTCCTGGATAGGAGGAACCCAGGTAACACGCGAACGTTATGAGAACGTTAGGAGAACGTAGTGGCATTGTTATGGGAACGTTAGTTTGTAACGTTCAAAGAACGTTAGGTTGTGGAGTTCTTGCTTGGTTAGCAGAACGTTAGCCAAGAACGTTTGGCAAGAACGTTTAGGGAACTGTTTAGGAACATGCTATTTTCGTCTGTTTTTGCTCTATATTGTCAGGACTAACACTCAAACACAAAATTCAACAATAATTCTTTATTAGTGATAATTATAATACAATAGAAATGGAATGCAATGGTATTTACGTCTGTTTTTGTGCTATATTGCCAGGACTATAACAAACAGAAAATTCAACAATAATTCTTTATTAGTGATAATTATAATACAATAGAAATGGAATGCAGTGGTATTTTCGTCTGTTTTTGTGCTATCTTGTCAGGACTGACACTCAAACAGAAAATTCAACAATAATTATTTATTAGTGATAATTATAATACAATAGAAATGGAATGCTGTGGTCTTGGTCGTGCGCGTCAGTGTACTCCTGCCCCTTCTTGTTGGTTCTCTTCCTGGAAGTAAATAATTATAGATATTCACAAATACAACAAAGACAGCACTGGAATGTAGATGAATTGAATTCAATTAAAACATGGCATAATTTACTCCTTGTTTACCTGCTCAATGCTCACTGGTCTCACTGGCGTTTGCTTGGTTCTTTTCCCTTTCCCTGTTTTCTTCTTCTTCACTTCCTGCAAGTATTTATAATTGCAAATTCAACACAGAACTGGGATCTTTATGAATTGAATTAAAACATTGGCATAATTACTTTATCATTTACCTGGTCACTCATCTCACTGTCCATTCCCTTTGTACACCTCCCTTTGCACTTCTTCGCCGTCGCTTCCTGCAAGTGTTTATAATTGCAAATTCAACACAGAACTGGGATCTTCATGAATTGATTTAAAATATTGGCATAATTACTTTATCATTTACCTGGTCACTCATATCACTGTCCTATTCCTTTGTACACCTCCCTTTGCCCTTCTTCGCCGTCGCTTCCTGCAAGTGTTTCAATCAATCAATCAAGCAATGTTTATTTATATAGCCCTAAATCACAAGTGTCTCAAAGGGCTGCACAAGCCACAATGACATCCTCGGTACAAAGCCCACATAAGGGCAAGGGAAAACTCACCCCAGTGGGACGTCAATGTGAATGACTATGAGAAACCTTGGAGAGGACCGCATATGTGGGTAACCCCCCCTCTAGGGGAGACCGAATGCAAGGAAGAGGGGAGCAGAGGAGAAAAAAGAAACGGCAGATCAACTGGTCTAAAAGGGGGGTCTATTTAAAGGCTAGAGTATACAAATGAGTTTTAAGATGGTACTTAAATGCTTTTACTGAGGTAGCATCTCTAATTGTTACCGGGAGGGCATTCCATAGTACTGGAGCCCCAATAGAAAACGCTCTATAGCCCGCAGACTTTTTTTGGGCTCTGGGTATCAATAATAAGCCGGAGTTCTTTGAACGCAGATTTCTTGCCGGGACATATGTACAATACAATCGAGTGTTTATAATTGCAAATTCAACACAGAACTGGGATCTTCATGAATTGATTTAAAACATTGGCATAATTACTTTATCATTTACCTGGTCACTCATCTCACTGTCCATTTCCTTTGTACACCTCCCTTTGCCCTTCTTCGCCGTCGCTTCCTCTTAATTCCTCCTCTTCTCCTGCAAGTAGTTATAATTGCAAATTCAAAAGACATCAAATCAAATCAAATCAACTTTATTTATAAAGCACATTTAAAATTTACCACAGGGGTAGCCAAAGTGCTGTACAATGAACAGGTTAACAGATAAAACGAGTACCGAGCAAACACAACACAACACAAACAGAACACGATAAAAAATAAATAATTAAAATAGAATTAATAAAAACATAAAAACATAAAAACAGGATCACAGCAGGTGTATTATGGGGCGCCATTGCAGGATGGATATCACTCAGTGTTAAAAGCCATGGAATAAAAGTATGTTTTTAAGAGAGATTTAAAAACAGGAAGAGAGGAGGCTTGTCTAACACTCAGGGGTAGGTCGTTCCAGAGCTTGGGAGCAGCAACGGCGAAAGCTCTGTCACCTCTAAGCTTCAGCCTTGTGTCAGGGACCGTCAACAGCAGCTGATCGGCTGATCTTAAGGATCGGGTGGGGCAGTAAGGCTGAAGGAGGTCGGAGAGATAGGTTGGCGCGAGGTTGTTTAGACATTTAAAAACAAATAAAAGGAGTTTGAAATTGATTCGGTAACGCACAGGGAGCCAGTGAAGGGACGCTAAAATAGGGGTGATGTGCTCACGTCTGCGGGTCTGTGTTAGCAGACGAGCAGCAGAGTTCTGCACGAGCTGCAGGCGGGCGAGGGAGGCCTGGCTAATGCCAACATACAGGGCATTACAATAATCAAGACGAGTCGAGATAAAGCAGTGGAACTTCAATAAAATGGAATTCAAAATTGGGATATCTTATCATAATTCTCCGTACCTCAAACTTTGAACCTCCCTTTCAAAAAGTGGCCAGTTTCAGGACCTCTCCAAGCTCACAATCTACTTCAGCTGTGGTCGTCTGTTTGTGAACACCCCTGCATGCCTCTGGAATCACCAGCACAATTTAGAATTCCCTTTAGAATAAATACCGTAATAATAACAGCTAGATCGACCTTGTGAGCATACATACAACATGTTCAAAGATGCAAACCTATTATTAACACTTACTTATTATTATTCTGTAAAAGGGCAAGTCCTCAAATGCCACTTTGCCTGTCTTTCCACGGAGACCAAGCTGCTCCAGGACTTTGTTTGTGGCAATTTTCCTCAGCATTGTCCTCACTGTGTCTGCCAAATTCTGCCCACCAAGAGCAGTAAGAGCTTTCACCTATACAAATAAATAAACAACAATATTGTACTTGATTAGAACATGTTTTTTGATAACTAAACAAAATAATTTTGCAATGGGGAATTAAAACTAATTACCAGCTGCTTTCTGAGCAGAAGATCAGTGTCGAGCTGTTCACTGAAGGTCTTAAGCTGCTCAAGAGTCTCGAAAGGCTTCTCAATGAGATCTTGAACATCCACAGCTTCTGGCCCCACAGACTGTGCTGCCAGCCCTCTCAGCATGCGCATAATTTCTCCCTGGTTCTCAACTAGTTTTTGAACTTTCATGTTTAACTGGAAAACTGCAAAGACAACAAAAGTCAAAGAGGTAATTCGTATTACTGCCCGTTGTAACAGCCTGTTTAACACCACCTATCAACAGTTAAAAAGCCAACTAACGTTCACTTTCAAGGGCATTCCTGCTGCTTCTTGGGAGTGGTCTGGTACTGACTCATACTGGCTGGAGTGGTTTGGTACTGGCTTGAGCTAGATGCATGATTCCTGTCTGGACTGAGCCTGTAAGTGCTGCTTCTCGCTGGGCTGTGAGGTCGGCCTGGATGCCTTGGAGTGGTGTAGTATTGGCTGGTACTGGCTGAAGTGGTCTGGTACTTGCTGGAGATTGGAAAGTTCAATGGTGGGAGCACTGGCAGTGGGGGTGCCTGGATGAGGATCTGTGATTTCTCTTTTCTGCACTTCTTTTTTGGCCGAATTTCCTCTTCGTCTAAACCAACAAAGACAATAAAATGTATGCACCACTAAGTAGTGTTTGAGTATTGTAAGTAAACAGTCTTTGAAAAGTGACTAACCGTCAGCATCAAACACATCTTCCTCATCGTTTCTATAACGTTCAGGGGTGATGTGGCTCCGTTTGGTTGATATTTCTTCTTCCTCTGGGCTCGAAAACATTTCAGCTTGTTTTTCATATTGAAGGGCCTTGTCAAAGTCTTCTGCAAAATTTCAAAGTATGCTGATGACTCAATATGAATTATGTTGTTTAAGATATACATGATATGACTTTGACAATATTCCCTTACCAGTCAATGTTTTCCTGAAAACCCGAATTGGTAGCCTATCCCAGACTTCTTTGTCAGGAATCTCAGCTCTCCGGATTCTGGAGTGGGTAGGATTTGGCTTTGGCCAATAGCAGAAGGTATTCTGAAGATAAAATAATTCAGTCATGATGAATGACATAATTAATAATAAGCTACAATATTATGCCTATGCACAGTACTTTTAAGAAAAAGTAAAAACCTTTCCATCATCTTTTGTCCATATGGTTGGGACAACAGCGACTGAACGTTCACCAAGGAACTCAACGACCACATACGAAGGAGCCATCTGGAAAACAATCAGATAATATTACCATTTCAATACTGCATCAAAGAGTTATTTATAATATATTATATATTATAATATATTTATAATATATATTTATATATTATTTTCCTTGTCTGTGAAGACCCTCAAGAGCCAGGTCTGCTGCTTTGTTCAGTCTTATCCAGTAGTCTACTGGGTTCTCTCTGTGCTTGGGCAGAGTAGCATAAAAGTCAGCAAGAGGGAGACATGACGGAGCATCACTGAAATACTGGAGTAGGATATTGTATATTAGTTCAGGTCTCTGTCTAACATTCAGTCCAGGATCACTACGCAATGCAATCTGCACTACATCCCTGGCTTTGCCCATCAAATGGTTCAAGATTTCCTCCGCCTGATCATCTATAATAACATTGTGTCTCTTGAGGTAAGTCTTAGTCATAACAATCCAGTCTTGCACTGAATACCTGTCAGTGTTGTCACCTCTAAATGTCTGGAGGTCTTTATCTGACTTAACTTGAACTGTCAAATGCTGGAGATCATGCTTGCTAACTCCATTGTGTGTGTTCTGCACAGCAGGACTACTCTGACAGTCACTCTGCATATTCACAACACCAGCTGACATTAGCTTTTCAACAATGGATTCACCAATTTGGGCACCTAACTGCCCTACCATGTCAGTGAGGTGGTGGATGGCATCTACATCACTGTTGGGTGTGGAAGTGTGAGGTGTCTCCCTCATGGACTCGTCAACAGGAGTGAACAGCAAACCTCGACCCAACCCCTTATTTGTACACCCATCAGCTACAATGCTGGAATGCCCCACCTCCCTACTATTAGTGAAATCAGAACACAAAATCCCCCTTCCTCTTGATAACACAGGGGTAACAAACTTATCCATCGTGATGCCAATAATGATATGTACTTGCGTTGTGTAATTATACCGGAACAAACGGACTTGGAAAAAAAATAAGACGTGTTTTAGCACAAAAATAATGTACTACCGAAAGTTACCGACCCACTGAAAATAAAAGAGGGAGAGAAAAAAAAAGAGAAAGAAAAAAATATATATAGATCACTGTACCCAAACACACTGTTTTGAGATCCGACCACACAATAATCATCAACCGTAGATCAGGTCAGCAGCGCAGCATCCGCGGCGACGAGCATCAAGCCGATCTGAAGATCCGAAGGTTCACGGCACCAGTGTAACTGTTCTGGGTCGGCACAATGAGACTTTTCCACTGTTCTCAGCTTCATTTATTTTTCTTCCAACCTGCGGGCGACAATCAGACAATGTCGGTATCCCGTCTTTCTTTGGCTTACGCCCTCAACATGTGGAACTTTTCTGTCACATATACATCTTTAACCATTTACAATGAAAAAGACAGATACAAACAGTCTGTAAAATATTGAAATGTATATTCTAAGCGCCATTCCGTGGCAGAACAAAACATGCAACATTTGCTATAGTTAACACCTTAGGAAATAAAATAAAACCACAAACCTGCGGGCGACAATCAGACAATGTCGGTATCCCGTCTTTCTTTGGCTTACGCCTAAACACATAGAATAACACTGTTACCTACGCACGTAAGCACACACACATACGTACGCACACACAAACACGCACGCACGCACACACACACTGAACAAGTCTCATTACCTACACATGTAGGCACACACACGCACGCACTGAACAAGTCTCATTACCGACACATGTAGGCACACACGCACGCACGCACGCACTGAACAAGTCTCACACACGCACGCACGCACACACTGAACAAGTCTCATACAACAAAGAGCGGCCGTTTGGCGCCAATGTTAGCGATGTAATGTTACCTGTAATCTGAACTTAAAACTAAAGGACAACACAGGTAAACATATTCACATTCTTGGTACACACATTCATTAATTAAAGACCTAATTTCTACCGAAAAACAAGGAAAAGGTCGGTGGGACCGTCCGAGCAAGACTCACCTTCAACATGTGGAACTTTTCTGTGAGGGGAGAAGGGAGGGGCTACACAACCCAGGAGAACTACAGGAGCTCAGGAGGGACAAAAAGATATCAAACCGCCCTCTCATAGACGAGCAGACAAGATAACTATTTGGAGATAAAATACACAAACAAAATATAATAAATAACAAAGGTGTATTTTAACTCTGTTACATAGGGTAGAAATTGTTACAAAAAACGTGCTTCGTATTTCACTCTTTCTATCTACTTACATGTGATCAATGCAATTGCCTGATTTATCGGGATTCTGGAATTTGCAGCGTTGTCGAGCGTACGTCGTCGATCTTGGTAGTCCTTCTTTGTCTTAGGGAAGATTCTACGCGCATGCGCGTCAGATTACTCGAAAAACACAACACGTTCGCGGAACGTTAGGGAAACGTTACTACATAATGTATATAAAGTAAATTTGCGGAAAAAAACACTTTGAAAAGCCTAACGGTTGCTGTTTCCATTGCAGGCAAATATTTTGTGTGTTATAGGTTTTGATATGTTCTGAGAATGTTCTTAGAATGTTCTCATCTTGCATAACCAAACGAGAACCATACAATAACGTTACGCTAACGTTAGGTGTTACCTGGGAAGAGGATTCCTGAAGATCTTTTCCGCCGTCCTCACCACTCTCTGGAGAGACTTCCAGTCTGAGGCACTGCAGGCTCCAGTCCAGACAGAGATGCTGTTGGTCAGCAGGCTCTCTATAACAAAGATACAGTTCTCCAAGCATTATTAGCTATTTGCATTTGTTGTTTAGGATTTATGTTTAAATAACTGTCATAGTGAGTAAAACCTAAATTTTGTATTTGCAAACCTTACAAAAACAATTGATTCTAGTAAAACTCACAGATAAAATATCACAGGCATTTTTAGACATAATACATGTTTGGTTTTAGAGTTGTGTTTATATAACTTTCGTATTTAGTATTACAGTAATACTGTCATATTGAGTTAAAAAAAAGAACTAACTTGTGTCTTTACTAACCTTACAAAATATTTTTCGAAGTAAAACTCAAAGATACATTTCTACAGGCATTATTAGCCATTTTGCATGTGCGGTTTAGGATTTATGTTTAAATAACTGTCATATTGAGTGTGACAGTAAGTCATAGTGAGTAAAACAAACTAACTTGTGTCTTTGCAATGCTTACAAAAGAAAATGTTACTAGTAAAACTCACAAAAGATACATTTCTTCATGCATTATTAGAAAATGTTCATGTGTAGTTTAGGAGTTATGTTTTAATAACTGTCAAATTGAGTGTGGCAGTTATACTGTCATTAAGTGTTAAACCTAATTTTTGTATTTGCAAACCTTACAAAAACAACTGATTCTAGTAAAACTCACATAGATTCAATATTGCAGGCATTTTAGACATTTCACATGTTTGGTTTAGGAGTTGTGTTTGAATACATTTTAATTGCTTTTTTCGTTAAGGCAAGTCCGACCGGCAGGAGGCCACGGGGAAGCCCCAGGACACATTGGGAAGACTATGTCAGCCGGCTGGCCTGGGAACGCTTCGAGATCCCCCGAGAAGAGCTGGACGAAGTGGCTGGGGAGAGGGAAGTCTGGGCTTCTCTGCTTAGGCTGCTGCCCCCGCAACCCGACCTCGGATAAGCGGAAGAAAATGGATACATTTAGTATGACAGCTATACTATTATATTGAGTAAAAAAAACTAACTTGTGTCTTTAAAAAACCTTACAAATTATATGTTTTCTAGTAAAACTCACAAAGATACATCTCCAGGCATTATTATATTACAGGCATTTTGACACATTTTGCATGTTTGATTTAGGAAATATGATTGAATATATTTTCATTGCTTTTTTCGCATTATCTCAGTATTTTAGGAATATTACTGTCATATTGAGTAAAAAGCTACTTTTTGTTTGCAAGATTTGAAAAAGCATATGTTTCGAGTAAAACTCCGTAGAATGCATTATTTGAGGCATCATTAGACATTTTGCATGTGTAGTTTATGAGTTATGATTAAATAAATGTCATATTGAGTGTGACAGTTTACTTTCATAAAGAGTAAAACCTAATTTTTGTTTTTGCAAACCTTACTAAATCAACTGATTCTAGTTAAACTCACATGGATTCAATAATACAGGCATTTTTACACATTTTGCATGTTTAGTTTAGAAATTATGATTGAATACATTTTTATGGCTTTTTTCGCATTATCTCAGGATTTTAAGAACCTTACTGTCATATTGAGTAAAATAAATACTTTTTGTGTTTGCAAGCCTTAAGAAAGCATATGTTTCGAGGAAAACTCCCAATAATCCATTATTTCAAACATTATTAGCCATTTTGCATGAATAGTTTAGGAGTTATGATTAAAAAATTGTCATATTGAGTGTGACAGTTTACTTTCATAAAGAGTAAAACCTAATTTTTGTTTTTGCAAACTTCACTAAAACAACTGATTCTAGTAAAACTCACATGGATTCAATAATACAGGCATTTTTACACATTTTGCATGTTTATTTTAGAAATTATGATTGAATACATTTGTATGGCTTTTTTCGCATTATCTCAGGATTTTAAGAACATTACTGTCATATTGAGTAAAAAAATACTTTTTGTGTTTGCAAGCCTTAAGAAAGAATATGTTTCGAGGAAAACTCCCAAGGATCCATTATTTCAAACATTAGCCATTTTGCATGAGTGGTTTAGGAGTTATGATTAAAAAATTGTCATATTGAGTGTGACAGTTTACTTTCATAAAGAGTAAAACCTAATTTTTGTTTTTGCAAACTTCACTAAAACAACTGATTCTAGTAAAACTCACATGGAATCAATAATACAGGCATTTTTACACAATTTGCATGTTTAGTTTAGAAATTATGATTGAATACATTTGTTTTTCTTTTTTCGCATTATCTCAAGAATTTAAGAACATTACTGTAATATTGAGTACAAAAATGCTTTTTGTGTTTGCAAGCCTTAAGAAAACATATGTTTCGAGGAAAACTCCCAAGGATCCATTATTTCAAACATTATTAGCCATTTTGCATGAGTAGTTTAGGAGTTATGATTAAAACATTGTCATATTGAGTGTGACAGTTTACTTTCATAAAGAGTAAAACCTAATTTTTGTTTTTGCAAACTTCACTAAAACAACTGATTCTAGTAAAACTCACATGGATTCAATAATACAGGCATTTTTACACATTTTGCATGTATAATTTAGAAATTATGATTAAATACATTTTTATGGCTTTTTTCGCAATATTTTAGGATTTTAAGAACATTACTGTCATTTTGAGTAAAAAAATACTTTTTGTGTTTGCAAGACTTAAGAAAGCATATGTTTCGAGGTAAACTCCCAAGGATCCATTATTTCAAAAATTATTAGCCATTTTGCATGAGTGGTTTAGGAGTTATGATTAAAAAATTGTCATATTGAGTGTGACAGTTTACTTTCATAAAGAGTAAAACCTAATTTTTGCTTTTGCAAACCTTACTAAAACAACTGATTCTAGTGAAACTCACATGGATTTAATATTACTGGCATTTTTAGACATTTTGCATTGTTGGTTTAGGAATTATGTTGGAATACATTTTTATTGCTTTTTTCGCATTATCTCAGAATTTTAAGAACATTACTGTCATATTGAGTACAAAAAATACTTTTTGTGTTTGCAAGCCTTAAGAAAGCATATGTTTCAAGGAAAACTCCCAAGGATCCATTATTTCAAACATTATTAGCCATTTTGCATGAGTAGTTTAGGAGTTATGATGAAAAAACTGTCATATTGAGTGTGACAGTTTACTTTCATAGAGTAAAACCTAATTTTTGTTTTTGCAAACTTCACTAAAACAACTGATTCTATTAAAACTCACATGGATTCAATAATACAGGCATTTTTACACATTTTGCATGTTTATTTTAGAAATTATGATTGAATACATTTTTATGGCTTTTTTCGCATTATCTCAGGATTTTAAGAACATTACTGTCACATTGAGTAAAAAAATACTTTTTGTGTTTGCAAGCCTTAAGAAAGAATATGTTTCGAGGTAAACTCCCAAGGATCCATTATTTCAAACATTATTAGCCATTTTGCATGAGTGGTTTAGGAGTTATGATTAAAAAACTACTCATGCAAAATGGCTAATAATGTTTGAAATAATGGATCCTTGGGAGTTTTCCTTGAAACATATGCTTTCTTAAGGCTTGCAAACACAAAAAGTATTTTTTGTACTCAATATGACAGTAATGTTCTTAAAATTCTGAGATAATGCGAAAAAAGCAATAAAAATGTATTCCAACATAATTCCTTAACCAACAATGCAAAATGTCTAAAAATGCCAGTATTATTAAATCCATGTGAGTTTCACTAGAATCAGTTGTTTTAGTAAGGTTTGCAAAAGCAAAAATTAGGTTTTAATCTTTATGAAAGTAAACTGTCACACCAATATGACAATTTTTTAATCATAACTCCTAAACCACTCATGCAAAATGGCTAATAATGTTTGAAATAATGGATCCTTGGGAGTTTACCTCGAAACATATGCTTTCTTAAGGCTTGCAAACACAAAAAGTATTTTTTTACTCAATATGACAGTAATGTTCTTAAAATCCTGAGATAATGCGAAAAAAGCCATAAAAATGTATTCAATCATAATTTCTAAAATAAACATGCAAAATGTGTAAAAATGCCTGTATTATTGAATCCATGTGAGTTTTAATAGAATCAGTTGTTTTAGTGAAGTTTGCAAAAACAAAAATTAGGTTTTACTCTTTATGAAAGTAAACTGTCACACTCAATATGACTAAAACAACTGATTCTAGTAAAACTCACATGGATTTAATATTACAGGCATTTTTAGACATTTTGCATTGTTGGTTTAGGAATTATGTTGGAATACATTTTTATTGCTTTTTTCGCATTATCTCAGAATTTTAAGAACATTACTGTCATATTGAGTAAAAACTACTTTTTGTGGTTGCAAGCCTTAAAAAAGCATATGTTTCGAGTAAAACTTACAAGAATGCATTATTTCAGGCAATGTTAGCTCATTTTTAAGTGTAGTTTAGGAGTTATGTTTAATATACTGTCATATTGAGTGTACATTGTCCTGGTGAAAAAAAAACTAATTTTTGTATTTGCAAAAATTTCAAACACAACCTAATCTAGTTAAACTCACATGGATTCGATATTACAGGCATTTTTACAAATTTTGCATGTTTGATTTAGGAAATATGATTGAATATATTTTCATTGCTTTTTTCGCATTATCTCAGGATTTTAGGAATATTACTGTCATATTGAGTAAAAAACTACTTTTTGTGTTTGCAAGATTTGAAAAAGCAAATGTTTCGAGTAAAACTCCGTAGAATGCATTATTTGAGGTATCATTAGACATTTTGCATGTGTAGTTTAGGTGTTATGATTAAATACATGTCATATTGAGTGTGACAGTTTACATTCATAAAGAGTAAAACCTAATTTTTGTTTTTGCAAACCTTTCTAAAACAACTGATTCTAGTAAAACTCACACGGATTCAATATAACAGGCATTTTTACACATTTTGCATGTTTAGTTTAGAAATTATGATTGAATACATTTTTATTGCTTTTTTCGCATTATCTCAGGATTTTAAGAACATTACTGTCATATTGAGTAAAAAAAGACTTTTTGTGTTTGCAAGCCTTAAAAAAGCACATGTTTCGAGGAAAACTCCCAAGGATCCATTATTTCAAACATTATTAGCCATTTTGCATTAGTAGTTTAGGAGTTATGATTAAAAAACTGTCATATTGAGTGTGACAGTTTACTTTCCTAAAGAGTAAAACCTAACTTTTGTTTTTGCAAACCTTACTAAAACAACTGATTCTAGCAAAACTCACATGGATATAATATTACAGGCAAGAGATTTTGCATTGTTGGTTTAGGAATTATGTTGGAATACATTTTTACTGCTTTTTTCGCATTATCTCAGAATTTTAAGAACATTACTTTCATATTGAGTAAAAAACTACTTTTTGTGTTTGCAAGCCTTAAAAAAGCATATGTTTCGAGTAAAACTCACAAGAATGCATTATTTCAGGCAATATTAGCTCATTTTTATGTTCAGTTTAGGAGTTATGTTTAATTTACTGTCATGTTGAGTGTACATTGTCATGGTGAAAAAAAACTAATTTTTCTAATTGCAAAACATACATTGATTCAATATTACAGGCATTTTTACACATTTTGCATGTTTGGTTTAGGAATTATAATGGAATACATTTTTTTTTTGCTTTTTTCGTATTATCTCAGGATTTTAAGAACATTACTGTCATATTGAGTAAAAAACTACTTTTTGTGTTTGCAAGATTTAAAAAAGCATATGTTTTGAGTAAAACTCCCAAGGATGCATTATTTCAGGCATCAATAGCCATTTTGCTTGTGTGGATTAGGAGTTTTTAAATAACTGTCATATTGCGTGTGGCAGTTATACAGTTATTATGAGTAAAACCTAATTTTTGTATTTTTAAAGCTTATAAACCTCCTGATTCTAGTAAAATTCACAAAGATACAATATTACAGGCATTTTTAGACATAATGCAGGTTTGGTTTTGGAGTTAGGTTTATAACTTTTCATATTTAGTATGACAGTTATACTGTCATATTAAGTAAAAAAAAAAGACTTGTGTCTTTGCAAACCTTACAAAATATTTTTTTCCAGTAAAACTCACAAAGATACATTTCTCTTATTAGCCATTTTGCATGTGTGGTTTCGGAGTTATGTTTAAATAACTGTCAGATACAGAGACAGAGACAGTATACATGGGGAAGGCGTGGCGCAGTTGGGAGAGTGGCCGTTCCAGCAACCTGAGGGTTCTTGGTTCGATCCCCACCTTCTACCAACCTCGTCACGTCCGTTGTGTCCTTGAGGGAGACACTTTACCCTTGCTCCTGATGGGTTGTGGTTAGGGCCTTGCATGCCAGCTCCCGTGTGAATGTGTGTGTGAATGGATGAATGGAAAAATAGTGTCAAAGCGCTTTGTGTACCTTGAAGCTAGAAAAGCGCTATACAAGTATAACCCATTTACCATAGTGAGTAAAACCAAATGTTTGTATTTACAAACCTTACAAAAACAACCCATTCTAGTAAAAGTCACACAGATACAATATTTTAGGCATTTTTAGACATAATGCAAGTTTGGTTTTGGAGTTATGTTTATATAACCTCCTTTCTGAGGCGCCACCTTATCGTGGTAGAGGAGTTTGCGTGTCCCACTGATCCTAGGAGCTATGCTGTCTGTGGGCTTCTATGCCCCCTTGTAGGCTCTCCCAAGACAAATAGGTCCTAGGTGAGGGATCAGACAAAGAGCAGCTCAAAGACCTTTATGAAAAGTACAAATCGAGGTCCTAGATTTTTCCTCGCCCGGACGCGGGTCACCGTGGCTCCCCTGTGGAGCCAGGCCCAGAGGTGGGGCACGATGGCGAGCGCCTGTTGGCTGGCTCAGCTCAATGAAGCAACGTGGTTCCCTCCTCCAATGGGCTCACCACTCATGGGCTGGGTTATAGAGGTCGGGTGCAGTGTGAGCTGAGCGGCAGCCGAAGGCAGGGCACTTGGCGGTCCGATCATCGGCTACATAAGCTAGCTCTTCTGACGTGAAATGTCACCTCGCTGGGAGGGAAGGAGCCTGAGGTGGTGTGCGAGGTGGAAAAGTTCCGGCTAGATATAGTTGGACTCACTTCGACGCACAGGAACCTGTTCTCTCGAGAGGGGCTGGACTCTCTTCCACTATGGCGTTGCAAGCAATGAGAGGCTGGGGTGGCAATTCTTGTTGTTCCCCCGGCTCAAAGACAAGAGTATGGGGTATCGGACTGTCTGATTGTGGCGGGTCGCTCCCTGTATGATCGGTGTAGGGCAGCCTTGGTCCGCTTAGGCTGCCGTTTGTCACCGATTCTGTTGTTAACTTTTATGGACAGAATTGCAGTCATGGCGTTGAGGGGATCCGGTTTGGTGGTTGCAGGATTAGGTCTCTGCTTTTTGCAGTTGATGTGGTTCTGATGGCTTCAACTGGCCAGGATCTCCAGCTCTCATTGGATGGCCGAGTATGAAGCGACTGGGATGAGAATCAGCACCTCCAAGTCCGAGTCCATGGTTCTCGCCCGGTAAAGGGTGGGGTGCCATTTCCAGGTTGAGGAGGCGATGGCACATACTAGATGGCCCCAAGTGGAGGAGTTCAAGTACCTAGGAGTCTTGTTCACGAGTGAGGGAAGAGTGGATCATGAGAGCCACAGGCGGATCGGTGCGGCGTCTTCAGTAATGAGGACGCTATATCGATCCATTGTGGTGAAGAAGGAGCTGAGCCAGAATTAAAAGCTCTAAATTTACCGGTCGATCTACATTCCCATCCTGCACCCATGGTCATGGTTATGACCGAAAAGACAAGCGGCCAAATTGAGTTTCCTCCGCCGGGTGGCGGGTCTCTCCCTTAGAGATAGGATAAGAAGCTCTGTCATCCGGGAGGAACTCAGAGTAAAGCGCTGCTCCTCCACATTGAGAGGAGCCAGATGAGGTGGTTCGGGCATCTGCTCAGGATGCCACCCGAACGCCTCCCGAGGGAGGTGTTTAGGGCAAGTCCGACCGGCAGGAGGCCACGGGGAAGACCCAGGACACATTGGGAAGATTATGTCTCCCGGCTGACCTGGGAACGCCTCAGGATCCCCCAAGAAGAGCTGGAAGAAGTGGCTGGGGAGAGGGAAGTCTGGGCTTCTCTGTTTAGGCTGCTGCCCCCGCAACCCGACCTCGGTTAAGCGGAAGAAAATGGATGGATTTAGTAACGACAACAAAAAATTATTCTAGTAAAACTCACATGGATACAATTTTACAGGTACATGTTTGGTTTTGGAATTATGTTTATATAACTTTCATATGTATTATGACAGTTATACTGTCATCTTGAGTAAAACTAACTTGTGTCTTTACAAACATTACAAACTATGTTTTTCCAGTAAAACTCACAAAAATAATTTTTTCCAGGCATTATTAGACATTTTTCATGTGTGGTTTAGGAAATATGTTTAAATAACTGTCATATTGAATGTGGCAGTTATACTGTTATTATGTGTAAAACCAAATTTTTGTATTTGCAAACCTTACAAAAACAACTGATTCTAGTAAAACTCACATAGATTCAATATTACAGGCATTTTTAGACATTTCACATGTTTGAATACATTTTTATTGCTTTTTTCGTTTGGGCAAGTCCGATCGGCAGGAGGCCACGGGGAAGACCCAGGACACATTGGGAAGACTATGTCTCAGGCTGGCCTGGGAACGCCTCGGGATCCCCCGAGAAGAGCTGGACAAAGTGGCTGGGGAGAGGGAAGTCTGGGCTTCTCTGCTTAAGCTGCTTCCCCCGCAACCCGACCTCGGATAAGCGGAAGAAAATGGATGGATTTAGTATGACAGTTATACTGTCATATTGAGTAAAAAAAACTGTTTTTCATAGATTCAATATTACAGGCATCTTTAGATGGATTGCATGTTTGGTTTTGGAGATATGTTTATACAACTTTCATATTTAGTATGACAGTTATACTGTCATATTGAGTAAAAAAAAACAACTTGTGTCTGCAAACCTTACAAAAGATTATTATTCTAGTAAAACTAACAAAGATACATTTTTCCAAGCATTATTAGCATTTGTTGTTTTGGAGTTATAATGCTTGCATTGAGAGACGACGGGCTCGGGTGGCAATTCTTGTTGCCCCCCGGCTCAAAGCCTGCACGTTGGAGTTCAACCCAGTGGACCAGTGGGTAGCTTTCCTCCGCCTTCGGGTGGGGGGACGGGTCCTGACTGTTGTTTGGCCTTACGCGCCAAACGGCAGCTCAGAGTACCCACCCTTTTTGGATTCACTCGAGGGAGTACTGGAAAGTGCTCCACCGGGTGATTCCCTCGTTCTACTGGGGGCCTTCAACGCTCATCTTGGCAACAACAGTGAAACCTGGAGAGGCGTGATTGGGAAGAATGGCCGCCCGGATCTGAACCCGAGTGGTGTTTTGTTATTGGACTTTTGTGCTCGTCACAGATTGTCAATAACAAACACCAAGTTCAAACATAAGGGTGTCCATATGTGCACTTGGCACCAGGACACCCTAGGCCGCAGTTCCATGATCGATTTTGTAGTTGTGTCATCGGATTTGCGGTCTCATGTTTTGGACACTCGGGTGAAGAGAGGGGCCGAGCTTTCTACCGATCACCACCTGGTGGTGAGTTGGCTGCGATGGTGGGGGAGGATGCCTGACAGACCTGGCAGGCCCAAACGCATTGTGAGGGTTTGCTGGGAACGCCTCCGGAAGAACTTTGAACATGTCACGAGGGAGGCGCTGGACATTGAGTCTGAGTGGACCATGTTCCGTGCCTCTCTTGTCGAGCCGGCTGATTGGAGCTGTGGCCGCAAGGAGTTTGGTGCCTGTCGTGGCGGTAATCCTAGAACCCGCTGGTGGACATCAGCAGTGAGGGATGCCGTCAAGCTGAAGAAAGAGCCTATCGGGTCCTTTTGGCTCATGGGACTCCAGAGGCAGCCGACAGGCCAAGCGAAGTGTGGCTTCAGCGGTCGCAGAGGCAAAAACTCGGACATGGGAGGAGTTTGGAGAAGCCATGGAAAACGACTTCCAGACGGCTTCGAAGCGATTCTGGACCACCAGCCGCCGGCTCAAGGGGGGGCAGCAGTGCACTGTAACACCGTGTATGGTGAGGATGGTGCGCTGCTGACCTCTACTGCAGCTGTTATTGATCGGTGGAGGGAATACTTCGAAGACCTCCTTAATCCCACCAACATGTCTTCCTATGAGGAAGCAGTGCCTGGGGAGTCTGTGGTGGGCTCTCCTATTTCTGGGGATGAGGATGCCAAGGTAGTTAAAAAGCTCCTCAATGGCAACGCCCTGGGGGTGGATGAGATCCGTCCGGAGTTCCTTAAGGCTCTGGATGCTGTGGGGCTGTCGTGGTTGACAAGACTCTGCAACATCGCGTGGACATCGGGGGCGGTACTTCTGGATTGGGAGACCGGGGTGGTGGTTCCTCTCTTTAAGAAGGGGAACCAGAGGGTGTGTTTCAACTATCGTGAGATCACACTCCTCAGTCTTCCCGGTAAGGTCTATTCATGTGTACTGGAGAAGAGGCTACGCCGGATAGTCGAACCTCGGATTCAGGAGGAACAGTGTGGTTTACGTCCTGGTCGTGGAACTGCGGACCAGCTTTATACTCTCGGCAGGGTCCTTGAGGGTGCATGGGAGTTTGCCCAACCAGTCTACATGTGCTTTATGGACTTGGAGAAGGCATTCGACCATTTACCCCTGGAAGTCCTGTGGGGAGTGCTTAGAGTATGGGGTAACGGACTGTCTTATTGTGGCGGTTCGCTCCCTTTACAAGAGTCAGAGCTTGGTCCGCATTGCCGGCAGTAAGTCGGACCCGTTTCCAGTGAGGGTTGGACTCTGCCAAGGCTGCCCTCTGTCACCGATTCTGTTCATAACCTTTATGGACAGAATTTCTAGGCGCAGTCAGGGCGTTGAGGGGATCCGGTTTGGTGTCTGCAGGATTAGGTCTGTGCTATTTGCAGATGATGTGGTCCTGATGGCTTCATCTGGCCAAGATCTTCAGCCCTCACTGGATCGGTTCGCAGACGAGTGTGAAGTGACTGGGATGTGAATCAGCACCTCCAAGTCCGAGTCCATGGTTCTCGCCCGGAAAAGGGTGGAGTGCCATCTCCGGGTTGGGGAGGAGATCTTGCCCCAAGTGGAGGAGTTCAAGGACCTCAGAGTCTTGTTCACGAGTGAGGGAAGAGTGGATCGTGAGATCGACAGGCGGAACGGTGCGGCGTCTTCAGTAATGCGGACGCTGTATTGATCCGTTGTGGTGAAGAAGGAGCTGAGCCGGAAGGCAAAGCTCTCGATTTACCGGTCGATCTACGTTCCCATCCTCACCTATGGTCATGAGCTTTGTGTCATGGCCGAAAGGACAAAATCACGGGTACAAGCGGCCGAAATGAGTTTCCTCCGCCGGGTGGCGGGGCTCTCCCTTAGAGATAGGGTGAGAAGCTATGTCATCCGGGAGGAGCTCAAAGTAAAGCCATTGCTCCTCCATTTCGAGAGGAGCCAGATGAGGTGGTTCGGGCATCTGGTCAGGATGCCACCCGAACGCCTCCCTAGGGAGGTGTTTCGGGCACGTCCGACCGGTAGGAGGCCCAGGAAGACCCAGGAAACGGGAAGCTTATCTCTCCCGGCTGGCCTGGGAACGCCCCAGGATCCCCCGGGAGGAGCTGGACGAAGTGGCTGGGGAGAGGAAAGTCTGGGCTTCCCTGCTTAGGCTGCAGCCCCCGCGACCGACCTCGGATAAGCGGAAGAAAATGGATGGCTGGATGGAGGAGTTATGTTTAAATAACTGTCATAAAGAGTAAAACCTCATTTTTGTATTTGTAAACCTTACCAAAACAACTGATTTTAGTAAAACTCACACAGATTCAATATTACAGGCATTTTTAGACATTTTGCTTATTTGGTGTAGGAATTATGATGGAATACATTGTTTTTGCTTATTTCGCATTATCTCAGGATTTTAAGAACTTTACTGTCATATAGAGGAAACCCAATACTTTTTGTGTTTGCAAGCCTTAAAAAAGCATATGTTTCGAGTAAAACTCACAAGAATGCCTTATTTCAGGCATTATTAGCCATTTTTTATGTGTAGTTTAGGCATACTTGCCAATACTCCTGGATTTTCCAGGAGACTCCCGAAATTCAGCGCCTCTCCCGAAAACCTCCCGGGACAAATTTTCTCCCGAAAATCTCCCGAAATTCAGGCTGATCTGAGTGAGGACAGCCTGTATTCACGTCTGCTTTCCCACGATATAAACAGCATGCCTGCCCAATCACATTATAACTGTAGAATGATCGAGGGCGAGTTCTTGGTTTCTTATGTGGGTTTATTGTTAGGTAGTTTCATTAACGTCCTCCCAGCGCGGTAACAACACAAAACAACAGCAGTCACGTTTTCGTCTACCGTAAAGCAGTTTGTCTGCCGTAAACAGCAATGTTGTGACACTCTTTAAACAGGGCAATACTGCCATCTACTGTACATGCATATGTGACAATAACATCCAGGGCTTTTAGAGAGTGCAGTGCACAACTGCGCACACAACAAGGAGACAAAGCAGAAGAACGCGGAAGATACAGCCATGGCGACGCCGACGACGAGTAAGATGAAGAAACACGCTTATAAGTTCCAAGCCGCAGCTGCGATTGGACCTGGATAGCCTCCGGGAAGAAGTAGTGGAATACCAAGTGCTTTTCCTCAGGAAGCAAAGATTGACCGGTTTTTGGCCATGCTCAGGAGGGATGGAAAATTCCAGACTCTCGTGCATTTGATGAAAGCACTTTTGTGCGTGCCACACAGCAATGCATCATCAGAGAGGGTGTTCAGCATGGTTATAAAAATAGTGACAGAGAATAGAACAAGGATGGACAATTCAACCCTTAACTCAACAATGAGTAGATGAGTGTTATGTGTGTATATATGTGTAAATAAATGAAAACTGAAATTCAAGTATTTATTTTATATATATATATATATATATATATATATATATATATATATATATATATATATATATATATATATATATATATATATATGTCTTATATCTCCTGATGATTGAGGGAACCCCTCATGAAACAGGCCTGTAGATATGAAGTAGTCTTGTGATTTTTTTCCCCACACATACATATATATATATATATATATATATATATATATATATATAGCTAGAATTCACTGAAAGTCAAGTTTTTTTAATATAAGTGTGTATATATATATATATAAATATATATATATATATATATATATATATATATATATATATATATATATACATACATATATATATATATATATATATATATATATATATATATATATATATATATATATATATATATATATGTATATATATATATATGTGAAATACTTGACTTGGTGAATTCTAGCTCTAAATATACTCCTCCCCTCTTAACCACACCCCCAACCACGCCTCCACCCCACCCCCGACCATGCCTTCCCCACCCCCACCTCCTGAAATCGGAGGTCTCAATGTTGGCAAGTATGAGTTTAGGAGTTATGTTTAAATAACTGTCATAGTGAGTGTGGCAGTTACACTGTCATATTGAGTAAAAAAAACTAACTTGTGTCTTTGCAAACCTCACAAAAGAAAACGTTTCTAATAAAAATCACAAAGATACATTTCTTCACGCATTATTAGACATTTTTCATGTGTGGTTTAGGAATTATGTTTAAATAACTGTCATATTGAGTGTGGCAGTTATACTGCCATTATGTGTAAAACTTAATTTTGTATTTGCAAACCTTATAAAAACAACTGATTCTAGTAAAACATAGATTCAATTTTACAGGCATTTTTAGACATTTTACATGTTTGGTTTAGGAGTTGTGTTTGAATACATTTTTTATTGCTATTTTCGTTAGGGCAAGGCCGACCGGCAGGAGGCCACGGGGAAGACCCAGGGCACATTGGGAAGACTATCATTCAAGTACCTTGGGGTGTGGGTGGACAATAAGCTGGACTGGACTATTAACACAGACCACTTGTACAGGAAAGGACAGAGCTGTACTTCCTGAGGCGGCTGTCCTTTGTCCCACACGCCATTAGACTGTACAACTTTTCTCTGGGGGGAGGGGGGCTACTAGGATGACAGGGGATGCAAATCAATAAGAGTGCAATATTTTTTCAAAACATGGTCACTACTGCCTAGTTTCTCTTGTTATATTCTTATTTTACTGTTATATTTTTATTCTCATTGTTGCTTTTTATTTTTATTCTATTGTAATATGTTTCTATTTTGTTTCAATTTATACCCCCATTATTTACTTTTCACTTTTTACAATTTTGTACACTACTGCTGGAATTTAAATTTTCCTGAGGGAACTCTCCTGAAGGAATCAATAAAGTACTATCTATGTATCTATCTATTTATGTCTCCTGGCTGGCCTGTAAATGCCTCGGGATCCCCCGAGAAGAGCTGGACAAAGTGGCTGGGGAGAGGAAAGTCTGGGCTTCTCTGCTTAGGCTGCTGCCCCCGCAACCTGACCTCGGATAAGCAGGAAGAAAATGGATGGATTTTGTATGACAGTTATACTGTCATATTAAGTAAAAAACTAACTTGGGTCTTTGCAAACATTACAAAATATATTTTTTCTAGTAAAACTCACAAAGATACATAACTCAAGGCATTATTAGCCATTTTGCATGTGTGGTTTAGGACTTAGGTTTAAATAATCGTCAGATTGAGTGTGACAGTATACTGTCATAGTGAGTAAACCCATATTTTGTAATTGCAAACCATATGAAAACAAATGATTCTACTAAAACTCACATGGATACAATATTACGGGCATTTTTAGACATAATGCATGTTTGGTTTTGGAGTAATGTTTATATATTTTTCATATTTTGTATGACAGTAATACTGTCATATTGAATTAAAAAAACTAACTTGTATCTGTAGAAATCTTAAAAAATATTTTTTTTACCAGTAAAACTCACAAAGAGACATTTCTCCAGGCATTATTAGCCATTGTGCACATGTGGTTTAGGAGTTATGTTTAAATAAATGTCAAATTGAATGTGGCAGTTATACTGTTATTATGAGTAAAACCTAATTTTTGTAAATGTTAACCTTACCACAATACCTGATTCTGGTAAAACTCACATAGATTCAATATTACAGGCATTTTTAGACATTTTACATGTTTGGTTTAGAGTTGTGTTTGAATACATTTGTATTGCTTTTTTTATTAGGGCAAGTCCGACGGGCAGGAGGCCGCGGGGAAGACCCAGGACACATTGGGAAGACTATGTCTCCCGGCTGGGCTGTCGAACGCCTCGGGATCCCCCGAGAAGAGCTGGACGAAGTGGTTGGGGATAGGGAAGTCCGGCTTCTCTGCTTAGGCTGCTGCCCCTGCAACCGGACCTCGGATAAGCGGAAGAAAATGGATGTTATACTGTCATATTAAGTAAAAAAAAACTAACTTACAAAATATATTTTTTCTAGTAAAACTCACAAAGATACATATCTACAGGCATTAATAGCCATTTTGCATTTGTTGTTTAGGAGTTATGTTTAAATAACTGTCATAGTGAGTAAAACCTAATTTTTGTATTTGCAAAAACCTTACAAAAACAACTGATTCTAGTAAAACTCACATGGATGCAATATTGCAGGCATTTTTAGACATGATGCATGTTTGATTTTGGAGTTGTGTTTATATAACTTTCATATTTAGTATTACAGTAATACTGTCATATTGAGTAATAAAAACTAACTTGTGTCTTTACAAACCTTACAAAATATTTTTTTTCCTGCAAAACTCACAAAGAGACATTTCTCCAGGCATTATTAGCCATTTGGCATGTGTGGTTTAGGAGTTATGTTTAAATAACTGTCAGATTGAGTGTGACAGTATACTGTGAGTAAAACCCATATTTTGTATTTGCAAACCTTACAAAAACAACTGATTCTAGTAAAACTCACATGGATACAAAATTACAGGCATTTTTAGAGATAATGCATGTTTGGTTTTGGAGTTATGTTTATATAACTTTCATATTTAGTATGACAGTAACACTGTCATATTGAGTAAAAAAAACTAACTTGTGTCGGTACAAACATTACGAAATATTTTTTTTTCCAGTAAAACTCACAAAGAGACATTTCTCCAGGCATTAATAGCCATTGTGCATGTGTGGTTTAGGAGTTATGTTTAAATAGATGTCAAATTGAATGTGGCAGTTATACTGTCATTATGGGTGAAACTTAATTTTTGTAATTGTAAACCTTACCAAAATACCTGATTCTGGTAAAACTCACATAGATTCAATATTACATGCATTTTTAGACGGATTGCATGTTTGGTTTTGGAGTTTTGATTATACAACTTTCATATTTAGTATGACAGTTATACTGTATATTACTATTGAGTAAAAAAAAACCTAACTTGTGTCTTTGCAAACCTTACAAAAGATCGTTATTCTAGTAAAGACTTAGACTTAGACTTTCTTTTTATTGTCATTCAAATTTGAACTTTACAGCACAGATAAGAACGAAATGTCGTAGTGCAGGATAAAAAAGCAATAAGGTGCATATTTCGGTACATAAATATATATAAATAATATATAAATACTATATATATATATATATATATATATATATATATATATATATATATATATATATATATATATATATATATATATATATATATATGCATATATATATATATAATAAATAAATATATATACATATATATAAATAGATAAATAGATTACTGTGCAGATAAATATATTGCACTTTTTCCACATGCGCCCACGTTTATGGGTGTATGTTATATTGTTTCTTTCATTCCAGCGAGTTAATTCATTTTGAGGGGAGTTGAGGATATAATTTAATTATGATGCGTTCAAGAGTCTTACGGCCTGAGGGAAGAAGCTGCTACAGAAGCTTCGGAGGCTGCGGAACCTCTTTCTAGAGTCCATAGTGAAAACTGTCCTTGGTGGGGGTGGGAGGAGTCTTTGCAAATTTTCTGAGCCCTGGTCAGGCAGCACTTTTTGCGATCTCCTGGATAGGAGGAAGAGGAGTCCTGATGATCTTTTCCGCCGTCCTCACCACTCTCTGGAGATACTTCCAGTCTGAGGCACTGCAGGCTCCAGTCCAGACAGAGATGCTATGCTGTTGGTCAGCAGGCTCGCTATAACAACGATACATCTCTCCAAGCATTATTAGCTATTTTGCATTTGTTGTTTAGGAGTTATGTTTAAATAACTGTCAAAGTAAATAAAACCTAATTTTGGTATTTGAAAACCTTACAAAAACAACTGATTCTAGTAAAACTCACACAGATACAATATTACAGGCATTTTTAGACATAATACATGTTTGGTTTTGGAGTAATGTTTGGCGCAGTGGAAGAATGGCCGTGCGCGACCCGAGGGTCCCTGGTTCAATCCCCACCTAGTACCAACCTCGTCATGTCCGTTGTGTCCTGAACAAGACACTTCACCCTTGCTCCTGATGGGTGCTGGTTAGCGCCTTGCATGGCAGCTCCCTCCATCAGTGTGTGAATGGGTAAATGTGGAAGTAGTGTCAAAGCGCTTTGAGTACCTTGAAGGTAGAAAAGCGCTATACAAGTACAACCCATTTATTTATTTATTTATTTATATATAGTATGACAGCTATACTGTTATATTGAGTAAAAAAAACTAACTTGTGTCTTTACAAACCTTACACAATATATTTTTTCTAGTAAAACTCACAAAGAGACATTTCCCCAGGTATTATTAGCCATTGTGCATGTGTGGTTTAGGAGTTATGTTTAAATAAATGTCAAATTGAATGTGGCAGGTATACTGTCATGAGTAAAACCTAATTTTTGTAATTGTAAACCTTACCAAAATACCTGATTCTGGTAAAACTCACATAGATTGAATATTACATGCATTTTTAGACGGATTGCTTGTTTGGTTTTGGAGTTATGTTTTTACAACTGTCATATTTAGTATGACAGTTATACTGTCATATTGAGTAAAAAAAACAACTAACTTGCGTCTTTGCAAACCTTACAAAAGATCATTATTCTGGTAAAGACTTAGACTTTTTTTTTATTGTCATTCAAATTTGAACTTTACAGCATAGATAACACAATTTCGTTACATAAGCTCATGGTAGTGCAGGATAAAAAAGCAATAAGGTGCATATATAAATAAATAAATATAAATAATATATAAATATACATATAAAATAAATAAATATACTTAAATATATATAAATAAATAAAAAGATTACTGTGCAGATAAATATATTGCACTTTTTCCACATGCGCCACGTTTATGGGTGTATGTTATATTGTTTTTTTTTTTTATTCCAGCGAGTTAATCCATTTTGAGGGGAGTTGAGGGGATAATTTAATTATAATGCGTTCAAGAGTCTTACGGCCTGAGGGAAGAAGCTGGAGGTTCTGCTTCGGAGGCTGCGGAACCTCTTTCTAGAGTCCAGAAGTGAAAACAGTCCTTGGTGGGGGTGGGAGGAGTCTTTGCAAATTTTCTGAGCCCTGGTCAGGCAGCGCTTTTTGCGATCTCCTGGATAGGAGGAAGAGGATTCCTGAAGATCTTTTCCGCCGTCCTCACCACTCTCTGGAGAGACTTCCAGTCTGAGGCACTGCAGGCTCCAGTCCAGACAGAGATGCTGTTGGTCAGCAGGCTCTCTATAACAAAGATACAGTTCTCCAAGCATTATTAGCTATTTGCATTTGTTGTTTAGGATTTATGTTTAAATAACTGTCATAGTGAGTAAAACCTCAATTTTGTATTTGCAAACCTTACAAAAACAATTGATTCTAGTAAAACTCACAGATAAAATATCACAGGCATTTTTAGACATAATACATGTTTGGTTTTAGAGTTGTGTTTATATAACTTTCGTATTTAGTATTACAGTAATACTGTCATATTGAGTTAAAAAAAAGAACTAACTTGTGTCTTTACTAACCTTACAAAATATTTTTCGAAGTAAAACTCAAAGATACATTTCTACAGGCATTATTAGCCATTTTGCATGTGCGGTTTAGGATTTATGTTTAAATAACTGTCATATTGAGTGTGACAGTAAGTCATAGTGAGTAAAACAAACTAACTTGTGTCTTTGCAATGCTTACAAAAGAAAATGTTACTAGTAAAACTCACAAAAGATACATTTCTTCATGCATTATTAGAAAATGTTCATGTGTAGTTTAGGAGTTATGTTTTAATAACTGTCAAATTGAGTGTGGCAGTTATACTGTCATTAAGTGTTAAACCTAATTTTTGTATTTGCAAACCTTACAAAAACAACTGATTCTAGTAAAACTCACATAGATTCAATATTGCAGGCATTTTAGACATTTCACATGTTTGGTTTAGGAGTTGTGTTTGAATACATTTTAATTGCTTTTTTCGTTAAGGCAAGTCCGACCGGCAGGAGGCCACGGGGAAGCCTCAGGACACATTGGGAAGACTATGTCAGCCGGCTGGCCTGGGAACGCTTCGAGATCCCCCGAGAAGAGCTGGACGAAGTGGCTGGGGAGAGGGAAGTCTGGGCTTCTCTGCTTAGGCTGCTGCCCCCGCAACCCGACCTCGGATAAGCGGAAGAAAATGGATACATTTAGTATGACAGCTATACTATTATATTGAGTAAAAAAAACTAACTTGTGTCTTTAAAAAACCTTACAAATTATATGTTTTCTAGTAAAACTCACAAAGATACATCTCCAGGCATTATTATATTACAGGCATTTTGACACATTTTGCATGTTTGATTTAGGAAATATGATTGAATATATTTTCATTGCTTTTTTCGCATTATCTCAGTATTTTAGGAATATTACTGTCATATTGAGTAAAAAGCTACTTTTTGTTTGCAAGATTTGAAAAAGCATATGTTTCGAGTAAAACTCCGTAGAATGCATTATTTGAGGCATCATTAGACATTTTGCATGTGTAGTTTATGAGTTATGATTAAATAAATGTCATATTGAGTGTGACAGTTTACTTTCATAAAGAGTAAAACCTAATTTTTGTTTTTGCAAACCTTACTAAAACAACTGATTCTAGTTAAACTCACATGGATTCAATAATACAGGCATTTTTACACATTTTGCATGTTTAGTTTAGAAATTATGATTGAATACATTTTTATGGCTTTTTTCGCATTATCTCAGGATTTTAAGAACCTTACTGTCATATTGAGTAAAATAAATACTTTTTGTGTTTGCAAGCCTTAAGAAAGCATATGTTTCGAGGAAAACTCCCAATAATCCATTATTTCAAACATTATTAGCCATTTTGCATGAATAGTTTAGGAGTTATGATTAAAAAAATGTCATATTGAGTGTGACAGTTTACTTTCATAAAGAGTAAAACCTAATTTTTGTTTTTGCAAACTTCACTAAAACAACTGATTCTAGTAAAACTCACATGGATTCAATAATACAGGCATTTATACACATTTTGCATGTTTATTTTAGAAATTATGATTGAATACATTTTTATGGCTTTTTTCGCATTATCTCAGGATTTTAAGAACATTACTGTCATATTGAGTAAAAAAAATACTTTTTGTGTTTGCAAGCCTTAAGAAAGCATATGTTTTGAGGAAAACTCCCAAGAATCCATTATTTCAAACATTATTAGCCATTTTGCATGAATAGTTTAGGAGTTATGATTAAAAAACTATCATATTGAGTGTGACAGTTTACTTTCATAAAGAGTAAAACCTAATTTTTGTTTTTGCAAACTTCACTAAAACAACTGATTCTAGTAAAACTCACATGGATTCAATAATACAGGCATTTTTACACATTTTGCATGTTTATTTTAGAAATTATGATTGAATACATTTGTATGGCTTTTTTCGCATTATCTCAGGATTTTAAGAACATTACTGTCATATTGAGTAAAAAAATACTTTTTGTGTTTGCAAGCCTTAAGAAAGAATATGTTTCGAGGTAAACTCCCAAGGATCCATTATTTCAAACATTAGCCATTTTGCATGAGTGGTTTAGGAGTTATGATTAAAAAATTGTCATATTGAGTGTGACAGTTTACTTTCATAAAGAGTAAAACCTAATTTTTGTTTTTGCAAACTTCACTAAAACAACTGATTCTAGTAAAACTCACATGGAATCAATAATACAGGCATTTTTACATATTTTGCATGTTTAGTTTAGAAATTATGATTGAATACATTTGTTTTTCTTTTTTTGCATTATCTCAAGAGTTTAAGAACATTACTGTAATATTGAGTACAAAAATACTTTTTGTGTTTGCAAGCCTTAAGAAAACATATGTTTCGAGGAAAACTCCCAAGGATCCATTATTTCAAACATTATTAGCCATTTTGCATGAGTAGTTTAGGAGTTATGATTAAAACATTGTCATATTGAGTGTGACAGTTTACTTTCATAAAGAGTAAAACCTAATTTTTGTTTTTGCAAACTTCACTAAAACAACTGATTCTAGTAAAACTCACATGGATTCAATAATACAGGCATTTTTACACATTTTGCATGTTTAATTTAGAAATTATGATTAAATACATTTTTATGGCTTTTTTCGCAATATCTCAGGATTTTAAGAACATTACTGTCATTTTGAGTAAAAAAATACTTTTTGTGTTTGCAAGACTTAAGAAAGCATATGTTTCGAGGTAAACTCCCAAGGATCCATTATTTCAAAAATTATTAGCCATTTTGCATGAGTGGTTTAGGAGTTATGATTAAAAAATTGTCATATTGAGTGTGACAGTTTACTTTCATAAAGAGTAAAACCTAATTTTTGCTTTTGCAAACCTTACTAAAACAACTGATTCTAGTGAAACTCACATGGATTTAATATTACTGGCATTTTTAGACATTTTGCATTGTTGGTTTAGGAATTATGTTGGAATACATTTTTATTGCTTTTTTCGCATTATCTCAGAATTTTAAGAACATTACTGTCATATTGAGTACAAAAAATACTTTTTGTGTTTGCAAGCCTTAAGAAAGCATATGTTTCAAGGAAAACTCCCAAGGATCCATTATTTCAAACATTATTAGCCATTTTGCATGAGTAGTTTAGGAGTTATGATGAAAAAACTGTCATATTGAGTGTGACAGTTTACTTTCATAGAGTAAAACCTAATTTTTGTTTTTGCAAACTTCACTAAAACAACTGATTCTATTGAAACTCACATGGATTCAATAATACAGGCATTTTTACACATTTTGCATGTTTATTTTAGAAATTATGATTGAATACATTTTTATGGCTTTTTTCGCATTATCTCAGGATTTTAAGAACATTACTGTCATATTGAGTAAAAAAATACTTTTTGTGTTTGCAAGCCTTAAGAAAGAATATGTTTCGAGGTAAACTCCCAAGGATCCATTATTTCAAACATTATTAGCCATTTCGCATGAGTGGTTTAGGAGTTATGATTAAAAAACTACTCATGCAAAATGGCTAATAATGTTTGAAATAATGGATCCTTGGGAGTTTTCCTTGAAACATATGCTTTCTTAAGGCTTGCAAACACAAAAAGTATTTTTTGTACTCAATATGACAGTAATATTCTTAAAATTCTGAGATAATGCGAAAAAAGCAATAAAAATGTATTCCAACATAATTCCTTAACCAACAATGCAAAATGTCTAAAAATGCCAGTATTATTAAATCCATGTGAGTTTCACTAGAATCAGTTGTTTTAGTAAGGTTTGCAAAAGCAAAAATTAGGTTTTAATCTTTATGAAAGTAAACTGTCACACCAATATGACAATTTTTTAATCATAACTCCTAAACCACTCATGCAAAATGGCTAATAATGTTTGAAATAATGGATCCTTGGGAGTTTACCTCGAAACATATGCTTTCTTAAGGCTTGCAAACACAAAAAGTATTTTTTTACTCAATATGACAGTAATGTTCTTAAAATCCTGAGATAATGCGAAAAAAGCCATAAAAATGTATTCAATCATAATTTCTAAAATAAACATGCAAAATGTGTAAAAATGCCTGTATTCTTGAATCCATGTGAGTTTTAATAGAATCAGTTGTTTTAGTGAAGTTTGCAAAAACAAAAATTAGGTTTTACTCTTTATGAAAGTAAACTGTCACACTCAATATGACTAAAACAACTGATTCTAGTAAAACTCACATGGATTTAATATTACAGGCATTTTTAGACATTTTGCATTGTTGGTTTAGGAATTATGTTGGAATACATTTTTATTGCTTTTTTCGCATTATCTCAGGAATTTAAGAACATTACTGTCATATTGAGTAAAAAAATACTTTTTGTGTTTGCAAGCCTTAAGAAAGCAAATGTTTCGAGGAAAACTCCCAGGATCCATTATTTCAAACATTATTAGCCATTTTGCATGAGTAGTTTAGGAGTTATGATTAAAAAACTGTCATATTGAGTGTGACAGTTTATATTTATAAAGAGTAAAACCTAATTTTTGATTTTGCAAACCTTACTAAAACAACTGATTCTAGTAAAACTCACATGGATTTAATATTACAGGCATTTTTAGACATTTTGCATTGTTGGTTTAGGAATTATGTTGGAATACATTTTTATTGCTTTTTTCGCATTATCTCAGAATTTTAAGAACATTACTGTCATATTGAGTAAAAACTACTTTTTGTGGTTGCAAGCCTTAAAAAAGCATATGTTTCGAGTAAAACTTACAAGAATGCATTATTTCAGGCAATGTTAGCTCATTTTTAAGTGTAGTTTAGGAGTTATGTTTAATATACTGTCATATTGAGTGTACATTGTCCTGGTGAAAAAAAAACTAATTTTTGTATTTGCAAAAATTTCAAACACAACCTAATCTAGTTAAACTCACATGGATTCGATATTACAGGCATTTTTACAAATTTTGCATGTTTGATTTAGGAAATATGATTGAATATATTTTCATTGCTTTTTTCGCATTATCTCAGGATTTTAGGAATATTACTGTCATATTGAGTAAAAAACTACTTTTTGTGTTTGCAAGATTTGAAAAAGCAAATGTTTCGAGTAAAACTCCGTAGAATGCATTATTTGAGGTATCATTAGACATTTTGCATGTGTAGTTTAGGTGTTATGATTAAATACATGTCATATTGAGTGTGACAGTTCATAAAGAGTAAAACCTAATTTTTGTTTTTGCAAACCTTTCTAAAACAACTGATTCTAGTAAAACTCACACGGATTCAATATAACAGGCATTTTTACACATTTTGCATGTTTAGTTTAGAAATTATGATTGAATACATTTTTATTGCTTTTTTCGCATTATCTCAGGATTTTAAGAACATTACTGTCATATTGAGTAAAAAAAGACTTTTTGTGTTTGCAAGCCTTAAAAAAGCACATGTTTCGAGGAAAACTCCCAAGGATCCATTATTTCAATCATTATTAACCATTTTGCATTAGTAGTTTAGGAGTTATGATTAAAAAACTGTCATATTGAGTGTGACAGTTTACTTTCCTAAAGAGTAAAACCTAACTTTTGTTTTTGCAAACCTTACTAAAACAACTGATTCTAGTAAAACTCACATGGATATAATATTACAGGCAAGAGATTTTGCATTGTTGGTTTAGGAATTATGTTGGAATACATTTTTACTGCTTTTTTCGCATTATCTCAGAATTTTAAGAACATTACTTTCATATTGAGTAAAAAACTACTTTTTGTGTTTGCAAGCCTTAAAAAAGCATATGTTTCAAGTAAAACTCACAAGAATGCATTATTTCAGGCAATATTAGCTCATTTTTATGTTCAGTTTAGGAGTTATGTTTAATTTACTGTCATGTTGAGTGTACATTGTCATGGTGAAAAAAACCTAATTTTTCTAATTGCAAAACATACATTGATTCAATATTACAGGCATTTTTACACATTTTGCATGTTTGGTTTAGGAATTATAATGGAATACATTTTTTTTTTGCTTTTTTCGTATTATCTCAGGATTTTAAGAACATTACTGTCATATTGAGTAAAAAACTACTTTTTGTGTTTGCAAGATTTAAAAAAGCATATGTTTTGAGTAAAACTCCCAAGGATGCATTATTTCAGGCATCAATAGCCATTTTGCTTGTGTGGATTAGGAGTTTTTAAATAACTGTCATATTGCGTGTGGCAGTTATACAGTTATTATGAGTAAAACCTAATTTTTGTATTTTTAAAGCTTATAAACCTCCTGATTCTAGTAAAATTCACAAAGATACAATATTACAGGCATTTTTAGACATAATGCAGGTTTGGTTTTGGAGTTAGGTTTATAACTTTTCATATTTAGTATGACAGTTATACTGTCATATTAAGTAAAAAAAAAAAGACTTGTGTCTTTGCAAACCTTACAAAATATTTTTTTCCAGTAAAACTCACAAAGATACATTTCTCTTATTAGCCATTTTGCATGTGTGGTTTCGGAGTTATGTTTAAATAACTGTCAGATACAGAGACAGAGACAGTATACATGGGGAAGGCGTGGCGCAGTTGGGAGAGTGGCCGTTCCAGCAACCTGAGGGTTCTTGGTTCGATCCCCACCTTCTACCAACCTCGTCACGTCCGTTGTGTCCTTGAGGGAGACACTTTACCCTTGCTCCTGATGGGTTGTGGTTAGGGCCTTGCATGCCAGCTCCCGTGTGAATGTGTGTGTGAATGGATGAATGGAAAAATAGTGTCAAAGCGCTTTGTGTACCTTGAAGCTAGAAAAGCGCTATACAAGTATAACCCATTTACCATAGTGAGTAAAACCAAATGTTTGTATTTACAAACCTTACAAAAACAACCCATTCTAGTAAAAGTCACACATATACAATATTTTAGGCATTTTTAGACATAATGCAAGTTTGGTTTTGGAGTTATGTTTATATAACCTCCTTTCTGAGGCGCCACCTTATCGTGGTAGAGGAGTTTGCGTGTCCCACTGATCCTAGGAGCTATGCTGTCTGTGGGCTTCTATGCCCCCTTGTAGGCTCTCCCAAGACAAATAGGTCCTAGGTGAGGGATCAGACAAAGAGCAGCTCAAAGACCTTTATGAAAAGTACAAATCGAGGTCCTAGATTTTTCCTCGCCCGGACGCGGGTCACCGTGGCTCCCCTGTGGAGCCAGGCCCAGAGGTGGGGCACGATGGCGAGCGCCTGTTGGCTGGCTCAGCTCAATGAAGCAACGTGGTTCCCTCCTCCAATGGGCTCACCACTCATGGGCTGGGTTATAGAGGTCGGGTGCAGTGTGAGCTGAGCGGCAGCCGAAGGCAGGGCACTTGGCGGTCCGATCATCGGCTACATAAGCTAGCTCTTCTGACGTGAAATGTCACCTCGCTGGGAGGGAAGGAGCCTGAGGTGGTGTGCGAGGTGGAAAAGTTCCGGCTAGATATAGTTGGACTCACTTCGACGCACAGGAACCTGTTCTCTCGAGAGGGGCTGGACTCTCTTCCACTATGGCGTTGCAAGCAATGAGAGGCTGGGGTGGCAATTCTTGTTGTCCCCCCGGCTCAAAGACAAGAGTATGGGGTATCGGACTGTCTGATTGTGGCGGGTCGCTCCCTGTATGATCGGTGTAGGGCAGCCTTGGTCCGCTTAGGCTGCCGTTTGTCACCGATTCTGTTGTTAACTTTTATGGACAGAATTGCAGCCATGGCGTTGAGGGGATCCGGTTTGGTGGTTGCAGGATTAGGTCTCTGCTTTTTGCAGTTGATGTGGTTCTGATGGCTTCAACTGGCCAGGATCTCCAGCTCTCATTGGATGGCCGAGTATGAAGCGACTGGGATGAGAATCAGCACCTCCAAGTCCGAGTCCATGGTTCTCGCCCGGTAAAGGGTGGGGTGCCATTTCCAGGTTGAGGAGGCGATGGCACATACTAGATGGCCCCAAGTGGAGGAGTTCAAGTACCTAGGAGTCTTGTTCACGAGTGAGGGAAGAGTGGATCATGAGATCCACAGGCGGATCGGTGCGGCGTCTTCAGTAATGAGGACGCTATATCGATCCATTGTGGTGAAGAAGGAGCTGAGCCAGAATTAAAAGCTCTAAATTTACCGGTCGATCTACATTCCCATCCTGCACCCATGGTCATGGTTATGACCGAAAAGACAAGCGGCCAAATTGAGTTTCCTCCGCCGGGTGGCGGGTCTCTCCCTTAGAGATAGGATAAGAAGCTCTGTCATCCGGGAGGAACTCAGAGTAAAGCGCTGCTCCTCCACATTGAGAGGAGCCAGATGAGGTGGTTCGGGCATCTGCTCAGGATGCCACCCGAACGCCTCCCGAGGGAGGTGTTTAGGGCAAGTCCGACCGGCAGGAGGCCACGGGGAAGACCCAGGACACATTGGGAAGATTATGTCTCCCGGCTGGCCTGGGAACGCCTCAGGATCCCCCAAGAAGAGCTGGAAGAAGTGGCTGGGGAGAGGGAAGTCTGGGCTTCTCTGTTTAGGCTGCTGCCCCCGCAACCCGACCTCGGTTAAGCGGAAGAAAATGGATGGATTTAGTAACGACAACAAAAAATGATTCTAGTAAAACTCACATGGATACAATTTTACAGGTAATGCATGTTTGGTTTTGGAATTATGTTTATATAACTTTCATATGTATTATGACAGTTATACTGTCATCTTGAGTAAAACTAACTTGTGTCTTTACAAACATTACAAACTATGTTTTTCCAGTAAAACTCACAAAAATAATTTTTTCCAGGCATTATTAGACATTTTTCATGTGTGGTTTAGGAAATATGTTTAAATAACTGTCATATTGAATGTGGCAGTTATACTGTTATTATGTGTAAAACCAAATTTTTGTCTTTGCAAACCTTACAAAAACAACTGATTCTAGTAAAACTCACATAGATTCAATATTACAGGCATTTTTAGACATTTCACATGTTTGAATACATTTTTATTGCTTTTTTCGTTTGGGCAAGTCCGATCGGCAGGAGGCCACGGGGAAGACCCAGGACACATTGGGAAGACTATGTCTCAGGCTGGCCTGGGAAGGCCTCGGGATCCCCCGAGAAGAGCTGGACAAAGTGGCTGGGGAGAGGGAAGTCTGGGCTTCTCTGCTTAAGCTGCTTCCCCCGCAACCCGACCTCGGATAAGCGGAAGAAAATGGATGGATTTAGTATGACAGTTATACTGTCATATTGAGTAAAAAAAACTGTTTTTCATAGATTCAATATTACAGGCATCTTTAGATGGATTGCATGTTTGGTTTTGGAGATATGTTTATACAACTTTCATATTTAGTATGACAGTTATACTGTCATATTGAGTAAAAAAAAAAAACTTGTGTCTGCAAACCTTACAAAAGATTATTATTCTAGTAAAACTAACAAAGATACATTTTTCCAAGCATTATTAGCATTTGTTGTTTTGGAGTTATAATGCTTGCATTGAGAGACGACGGGCTCGGGTGGCAATTCTTGTTGCCCCCCGGCTCAAAGCCTGCACGTTGGAGTTCAACCCAGTGGACCAGTGGGTAGCTTTCCTCCGCCTTCGGGTGGGGGGACGGGTCCTGACTGTTGTTTGGCCTTACGCGCCAAACGGCAGCTCAGAGTACCCACCCTTTTTGGATTCACTCGAGGGAGTACTGGAAAGTGCTCCACCGGGTGATTCCCTCGTTCTACTGGGGGCCTTCAACGCTCATCTTGGCAACAACAGTGAAACCTGGAGAGGCGTGATTGGGAAGAATGGCCGCCCGGATCTGAACCCGAGTGGTGTTTTGTTATTGGACTTTTGTGCTCGTCACAGATTGTCAATAACAAACACCAAGTTCAAACATAAGGGTGTCCATATGTGCACTTGGCACCAGGACACCCTAGGCCGCAGTTCCATGATCGATTTTGTAGTTGTGTCATCGGATTTGCGGTCTCATGTTTTGGACACTCGGGTGAAGAGAGGGGCCGAGCTTTCTACCGATCACCACCTGGTGGTGAGTTGGCTGCGATGGTGGGGGAGGATGCCTGACAGACCTGGCAGGCCCAAACGCATTGTGAGGGTTTGCTGGGAACGCCTCCGGAAGAACTTTGAACATGTCACGAGGGAGGCGCTGGACATTGAGTCTGAGTGGACCATGTTCCGTGCCTCTCTTGTCGAGCCGGCTGATTGGAGCTGTGGCCGCAAGGAGTTTGGTGCCTGTCGTGGCGGTAATCCTAGAACCCGCTGGTGGACACCAGCAGTGAGGGATGCCGTCAAGCTGAAGAAAGAGCCTATCGGGTCCTTTTGGCTCATGGGACTCCAGAGGCAGCCGACAGGCCAAGCAAAGTGTGGCTTCAGCGGTCGCAGAGGCAAAAACTCGGACATGGGAGGAGTTTGGAGAAGCCATGGAAAACGACTTCCAGACGGCTTCGAAGCGATTCTGGACCACCATCCGCCGGCTCAAGGGGGGGCAGCAGTGCACTGTAACACCGTGTATGGTGAGGATGGTGCGCTGCTGACCTCTACTGCAGCTGTTATTGATCGGTGGAGGGAATACTTCGAAGACCTCCTTAATCCCACCAACATGTCTTCCTATGAGGAAGCAGTGCCTGGGGAGTCTGTGGTGGGCTCTCCTATTTCTGGGGATGAGGATGCCAAGGTAGTTAAAAAGCTCCTCAATGGCAACGCCCTGGGGGTGGATGAGATCCGTCCGGAGTTCCTTAAGGCTCTGGATGCTGTGGGGCTGTCGTGGTTGACAAGACTCTGCAACATCGCGTGGACATCGGGGGCGGTACTTCTGGATTGGGAGACCGGGGTGGTGGTTCCTCTCTTTAAGAAGGGGAACCAGAGGGTGTGTTTCAACTATCGTGAGATCACACTCCTCAGTCTTCCCGGTAAGGTCTATTCATGTGTACTGGAGAAGAGGCTACGCCGGATAGTCGAACCTCGGATTCAGGAGGAACAGTGTGGTTTACGTCCTGGTCGTGGAACTGCGGACCAGCTTTATACTCTCGGCAGGGTCCTTGAGGGTGCATGGGAGTTTGCCCAACCAGTCTACATGTGCTTTATGGACTTGGAGAAGGCATTCGACCATTTACCCCTGGAAGTCCTGTGGGGAGTGCTTAGAGTATGGGGTAACGGACTGTCTTATTGTGGCGGTTCGCTCCCTTTACAAGAGTCAGAGCTTGGTCCGCATTGCCGGCAGTAAGTCGGACCCGTTTCCAGTGAGGGTTGGACTCTGCCAAGGCTGCCCTCTGTCACCGATTCTGTTCATAACCTTTATGGACAGAATTTCTAGGCGCAGTCAGGGCGTTGAGGGGATCCGGTTTGGTGTCTGCAGGATTAGGTCTGTGCTATTTGCAGATGATGTGGTCCTGATGGCTTCATCTGGCCAAGATCTTCAGCCCTCACTGGATCGGTTCGCAGACGAGTGTGAAGTGACTGGGATGTGAATCAGCACCTCCAAGTCCGAGTCCATGGTTCTCGCCCGGAAAAGGGTGGAGTGCCATCTCCGGGTTGGGGAGGAGATCTTGCCCCAAGTGGAGGAGTTCAAGGACCTCAGAGTCTTGTTCACGAGTGAGGGAAGAGTGGATCGTGAGATCGACAGGCGGAACGGTGCGGCGTCTTCAGTAATGCGGACGCTGTATTGATCCGTTGTGGTGAAGAAGGAGCTGAGCCGGAAGGCAAAGCTCTCGATTTACCGGTCGATCTACGTTCCCATCCTCACCTATGGTCATGAGCTTTGTGTCATGGCCGAAAGGACAAAATCACGGGTACAAGCGGCCGAAATGAGTTTCCTCCGCCGGGTGGCGGGGCTCTCCCTTAGAGATAGGGTGAGAAGCTCTGTCATCCGGGAGGAGCTCAAAGTAAAGCCATTGCTCCTCCATTTCGAGAGGAGCCAGATGAGGTGGTTCGGGCATCTGGTCAGGATGCCACCCGAACGCCTCCCTAGGGAGGTGTTTCGGGCACGTCCGACCGGTAGGAGGTCCAGGAAGACCCAGGAAACGGGAAGCTTATCTCTCCCGGCTGGCCTGGGAACGCCCCAGGATCCCCCGGGAGGAGCTGGACGAAGTGGCTGGGGAGAGGAAAGTCTGGGCTTCCCTGCTTAGGCTGCAGCCCCCGCGACCGACCTCGGATAAGCGGAAGAAAATGGATGGCTGGATGGAGGAGTTATGTTTAAATAACTGTCATAAAGAGTAAAACCTCATTTTTGTATTTGTAAACCTTACCAAAACAACTGATTTTAGTAAAACTCACACAGATTCAATATTACAGGCATTTTTAGACATTTTGCTTATTTGGTGTAGGAATTATGATGGAATACATTGTTTTTGCTTATTTCGCATTATCTCAGGATTTTAAGAACTTTACTGTCATATAGAGGAAACCCAATACTTTTTGTGTTTGCAAGCCTTAAAAAAGCATATGTTTCGAGTAAAACTCACAAGAATGCCTTATTTCAGGCATTATTAGCCATTTTTTATGTGTAGTTTAGGCATACTTGCCAATACTCCTGGATTTTCCAGGAGACTCCCGAAATTCAGCGCCTCTCCCGAAAACCTCCCGGGACAAATTTTCTCCCGAAAATCTCCCGAAATTCAGGCTGATCTGAGTGAGGACAGCCTGTATTCACGTCTGCTTTCCCACGATATAAACAGCATGCCTGCCCAATCACATTATAACTGTAGAATGATCGAGGGCGAGTTCTTGGTTTCTTATGTGGGTTTATTGTTAGGTAGTTTCATTAACGTCCTCCCAGCGCGGTAACAACACAAAACAACAGCAGTCACGTTTTCGTCTACCGTAAAGCAGTTTGTCTGCCGTAAACAGCAATGTTGTGACACTCTTTAAACAGGGCAATACTGCCATCTACTGTACATGCATATGTGACAATAACATCCAGGGCTTTTAGAGAGTGCAGTGCACAACTGCGCACACAACAAGGAGACAAAGCAGAAGAACGCGGAAGATACAGCCATGGCGACGCCGACGACGAGTAAGATGAAGAAACACGCTTATAAGTTCCAAGCCGCAGCTGCGATTGGACCTGGATAGCCTCCGGGAAGAAGTAGTGGAATACCAAGTGCTTTTCCTCAGGAAGCAAAGATTGACCGGTTTTTGGCCATGCTCAGGAGGGATGGAAAATTCCAGACTCTCGTGCATTTGATGAAAGCACTTTTGTGCGTGCCACACAGCAATGCATCATCAGAGAGGGTGTTCAGCATGGTTATAAAAATAGTGACAGAGAATAGAACAAGGATGGACAATTCAACCCTTAACTCAACAATGAGTAGATGAGTGTTATGTGTGTATATATGTGTAAATAAATGAAAACTGAAATTCAAGTATTTATTTTATATATATATATATATATATATATCTATATATATATATATATATATATATATATATGTCTTATATCTCCTGATGATTGAGGGAACCCCTCATGAAACAGGCCTGTAGAGATGAAGTAGTCTTGTGATTTTTTTCCCCACACATACATATATATATATATATATATATATATATATATATATATAGCTAGAATTCACTGAAAGTCAAGTTTTTTTAATATAAGTGTGTATATATATATATATAAATATATATATATATATATATATATATATATATATATATATACATACATATATATATATATATATATATATATATATATATATATATATATATATATATATATATATATATATATATATATATATATATATATATATATGTATATATATATATATATATGTGAAATACTTGACTTGGTGAATTCTAGCTCTAAATATACTCCTCCCCTCTTAACCACACCCCCAACCACGCCTCCACCCCACCCCCGACCATGCCTTCCCCACCCCCACCTCCTGAAATCGGAGGTCTCAATGTTGGCAAGTATGAGTTTAGGAGTTATGTTTAAATAACTGTCATAGTGAGTGTGGCAGTTACACTGTCATATTGAGTAAAAAAAACTAACTTGTGTCTTTGCAAACCTCACAAAAGAAAACGTTTCTAATAAAAATCACAAAGATACATTTCTTCACGCATTATTAGACATTTTTCATGTGTGGTTTAGGAATTATGTTTAAATAACTGTCATATTGAGTGTGGCAGTTATACTGCCATTATGTGTAAAACTTAATTTTGTATTTGCAAACCTTATAAAAACAACTGATTCTAGTAAAACATAGATTCAATTTTACAGGCATTTTTAGACATTTTACATGTTTGGTTTAGGAGTTGTGTTTGAATACATTTTTTATTGCTATTTTCGTTAGGGCAAGGCCGACCGGCAGGAGGCCACGGGGAAGACCCAGGGCACATTGGGAAGACTATCATTCAAGTACCTTGGGGTGTGGGTGGACAATAAGCTGGACTGGACTATTAACACAGACCACTTGTACAGGAAAGGACAGAGCTGTACTTCCTGAGGCGGCTGTCCTTTGTCCCACACGCCATTAGACTGTACAACTTTTCTCTGGGGGGAGGGGGGCTACTAGGATGACAGGGGATGCAAATCAATAAGAGTGCAATATTTTTTCAAAACATGGTCACTACTGCCTAGTTTCTCTTGTTATATTCTTATTTTACTGTTATATTTTTATTCTCATTGTTGCTTTTTATTTTTATTCTATTGTAATATGTTTCTATTTTGTTTCAATTTATACCCCCATTATTTACTTTTCACTTTTTACAATTTTGTACACTACTGCTGGAATTTAAATTTTCCTGAGGGAACTCTCCTGAAGGAATCAATAAAGTACTATCTATGTATCTATCTATTTATGTCTCCTGGCTGGCCTGTAAATGCCTCGGGATCCCCCGAGAAGAGCTGGACAAAGTGGCTGGGGAGAGGAAAGTCTGGGCTTCTCTGCTTAGGCTGCTGCCCCCGCAACCTGACCTCGGATAAGCAGGAAGAAAATGGATGGATTTTGTATGACAGTTATACTGTCATATTAAGTAAAAAACTAACTTGGGTCTTTGCAAACATTACAAAATATATTTTTTCTAGTAAAACTCACAAAGATACATAACTCAAGGCATTATTAGCCATTTTGCATGTGTGGTTTAGGACTTAGGTTTAAATAATCGTCAGATTGAGTGTGACAGTATACTGTCATAGTGAGTAAACCCATATTTTGTAATTGCAAACCATATGAAAACAAATGATTCTACTAAAACTCACATGGATACAATATTACGGGCATTTTTAGACATAATGCATGTTTGGTTTTGGAGTAATGTTTATATATTTTTCATATTTTGTATGACAGTAATACTGTCATATTGAATTAAAAAAACTAACTTGTATCTGTAGAAATCTTAAAAAATATTTTTTTTACCAGTAAAACTCACAAAGAGACATTTCTCCAGGCATTATTAGCCATTGTGCACATGTGGTTTAGGAGTTATGTTTAAATAAATGTCAAATTGAATGTGGCAGTTATACTGTTATTATGAGTAAAACCTAATTTTTGTAAATGTTAACCTTACCACAATACCTGATTCTGGTAAAACTCACATAGATTCAATATTACAGGCATTTTTAGACATTTTACATGTTTGGTTTAGAGTTGTGTTTGAATACATTTGTATTGCTTTTTTTATTAGGGCAAGTCCGACGGGCAGGAGGCCGCGGGGAAGACCCAGGACACATTGGGAAGACTATGTCTCCCGGCTGGGCTGTCGAACGCCTCGGGATCCCCCGAGAAGAGCTGGACGAAGTGGTTGGGGATAGGGAAGTCCGGCTTCTCTGCTTAGGCTGCTGCCCCTGCAACCGGACCTCGGATAAGCGGAAGAAAATGGATGTTATACTGTCATATTAAGTAAAAAAAAACTAACTTACAAAATATATTTTTTCTAGTAAAACTCACAAAGATACATATCTACAGGCATTAATAGCCATTTTGCATTTGTTGTTTAGGAGTTATGTTTAAATAACTGTCATAGTGAGTAAAACCTAATTTTTGTATTTGCAAAAACCTTACAAAAACAACTGATTCTAGTAAAACTCACATGGATGCAATATTGCAGGCATTTTTAGACATGATGCATGTTTGATTTTGGAGTTGTGTTTATATAACTTTCATATTTAGTATTACAGTAATACTGTCATATTGAGTAATAAAAACTAACTTGTGTCTTTACAAACCTTACAAAATATTTTTTTTCCTGCAAAACTCACAAAGAGACATTTCTCCAGGCATTATTAGCCATTTGGCATGTGTGGTTTAGGAGTTATGTTTAAATAACTGTCAGATTGAGTGTGACAGTATACTGTGAGTAAAACCCATATTTTGTATTTGCAAACCTTACAAAAACAACTGATTCTAGTAAAACTCACATGGATACAAAATTACAGGCATTTTTAGAGATAATGCATGTTTGGTTTTGGAGTTATGTTTATATAACTTTCATATTTAGTATGACAGTAACACTAACTTGTGTCGGTACAAACATTACGAAATATTTTTTTTTCCAGTAAAACTCACAAAGAGACATTTCTCCAGGCATTAATAGCCATTGTGCATGTGTGGTTTAGGAGTTATGTTTAAATAGATGTCAAATTGAATGTGGCAGTTATACTGTCATTATGGGTGAAACTTAATTTTTGTAATTGTAAACCTTACCAAAATACCTGATTCTGGTAAAACTCACATAGATTCAATATTACATGCATTTTTAGACGGATTGCATGTTTGGTTTTGGAGTTTTGATTATACAACTTTCATATTTAGTATGACAGTTATACTGTATATTACTATTGAGTAAAAAAAAACCTAACTTGTGTCTTTGCAAACCTTACAAAAGATCGTTATTCTAGTAAAGACTTAGACTTAGACTTTCTTTTTATTGTCATTCAAATTTGAACTTTACAGCACAGATAAGAACGAAATGTCGTAGTGCAGGATAAAAAAGCAATAAGGTGCATATTTCGGTACATAAATATATATCAATAATATATAAATACTATATATATATATATATATATATATATATATATATATATATATATATATGCATATATATATATATAATAAATAAATATATATACATATATATAAATAGATAAATAGATTACTGTGCAGATAAATATATTGCACTTTTTCCACATGCGCCCACGTTTATGGGTGTATGTTATATTGTTTCTTTCATTCCAGCGAGTTAATTCATTTTGAGGGGAGTTGAGGATATAATTTAATTATGATGCGTTCAAGAGTCTTACGGCCTGAGGGAAGAAGCTGCTACAGAAGCTTCGGAGGCTGCGGAACCTCTTTCTAGAGTCCATAGTGAAAACTGTCCTTGGTGGGGGTGGGAGGAGTCTTTGCAAATTTTCTGAGCCCTGGTCAGGCAGCACTTTTTGCGATCTCCTGGATAGGAGGAAGAGGAGTCCTGATGATCTTTTCCGCCGTCCTCACCACTCTCTGGAGATACTTCCAGTCTGAGGCACTGCAGGCTCCAGTCCAGACAGAGATGCTATGCTGTTGGTCAGCAGGCTCGCTATAACAACGATACATCTCTCCAAGCATTATTAGCTATTTTGCATTTGTTGTTTAGGAGTTATGTTTAAATAACTGTCAAAGTAAATAAAACCTAATTTTGGTATTTGAAAACCTTACAAAAACAACTGATTCTAGTAAAACTCACACAGATACAATATTACAGGCATTTTTAGACATGATACATGTTTGGTTTTGGAGTAATGTTTGGCGCAGTGGAAGAATGGCCGTGCGCGACCCGAGGGTCCCTGGTTCAATCCCCACCTAGTACCAACCTCGTCATGTCCGTTGTGTCCTGAACAAGACACTTCACCCTTGCTCCTGATGGGTGCTGGTTAGCGCCTTGCATGGCAGCTCCCTCCATCAGTGTGTGAATGGGTAAATGTGGAAGTAGTGTCAAAGCGCTTTGAGTACCTTGAAGGTAGAAAAGCGCTATACAAGTACAACCCATTTATTTATTTATTTATTTATATATAGTATGACAGCTATACTGTTATATTGAGTAAAAAAAACTAACTTGTGTCTTTACAAACCTTACACAATATATTTTTTCTAGTAAAACTCACAAAGAGACATTTCCCCAGGTATTATTAGCCATTGTGCATGTGTGGTTTAGGAGTTATGTTTAAATAAATGTCAAATTGAATGTGGCAGGTATACTGTCATGAGTAAAACCTAATTTTTGTAATTGTAAACCTTACCAAAATACCTGATTCTGGTAAAACTCACATAGATTGAATATTACATGCATTTTTAGACGGATTGCTTGTTTGGTTTTGGAGTTATGTTTTTACAACTGTCATATTTAGTATGACAGTTATACTGTCATATTGAGTAAAAAAAACAACTAACTTGCGTCTTTGCAAACCTTACAAAAGATCATTATTCTGGTAAAGACTTAGACTTTTTTTTTATTGTCATTCAAATTTGAACTTTACAGCATAGATAACACAATTTCGTTACATAAGCTCATGGTAGTGCAGGATAAAAAAGCAATAAGGTGCATATATAAATAAATAAATATAAATAATATATAAATATACATATAAAATAAATAAATATACTTAAATATATATAAATAAATAAAAAGATTACTGTGCAGATAAATATATTGCACTTTTTCCACATGCGCCACGTTTATGGGTGTATGTTATATTGGTTTTTTTTTTATTCCAGCGAGTTAATCCATTTTGAGGGGAGTTGAGGGGATAATTTAATTATAATGCGTTCAAGAGTCTTACGGCCTGAGGGAAGAAGCTGGAGGTTCTGCTTCGGAGGCTGCGGAACCTCTTTCTAGAGTCCAGAAGTGAAAACAGTCCTTGGTGGGGGTGGGAGGAGTCTTTGCAAATTTTCTGAGCCCTGGTCAGGCAGCGTTTTGCGATCTCCTGGATAGGAGGAAGAGGATTCCTGAAGATCTTTTCCGCCGTCCTCACCACTCTCTGGAGAGACTTCCAGTCTGAGGCACTGCAGGCTCCAGTCCAGACAGAGATGCTGTTGGTCAGCAGGCTCTCTATAACAAAGATACAGTTCTCCAAGCATTATTAGCTATTTGCATTTGTTGTTTAGGATTTATGTTTAAATAACTGTCATAGTGAGTAAAACCTAAATTTTGTATTTGCAAACCTTACAAAAACAATTGATTCTAGTAAAACTCACAGATAAAATATCACAGGCATTTTTAGACATAATACATGTTTGGTTTTAGAGTTGTGTTTATATAACTTTCGTATTTAGTATTACAGTAATACTGTCATATTGAGTTAAAAAAAAGAACTAACTTGTGTCTTTACTAACCTTACAAAATATTTTTCGAAGTAAAACTCAAAGATACATTTCTACAGGCATTATTAGCCATTTTGCATGTGCGGTTTAGGATTTATGTTTAAATAACTGTCATATTGAGTGTGACAGTAAGTCATAGTGAGTAAAACAAACTAACTTGTGTCTTTGCAATGCTTACAAAAGAAAATGTTACTAGTAAAACTCACAAAAGATACATTTCTTCATGCATTATTAGAAAATGTTCATGTGTAGTTTAGGAGTTATGTTTTAATAACTGTCAAATTGAGTGTGGCAGTTATACTGTCATTAAGTGTTAAACCTAATTTTTGTATTTGCAAACCTTACAAAAACAACTGATTCTAGTAAAACTCACATAGATTCAATATTGCAGGCATTTTAGACATTTCACATGTTTGGTTTAGGAGTTGTGTTTGAATACATTTTAATTGCTTTTTTCGTTAAGGCAAGTCCGACCGGCAGGAGGCCACGGGGAAGCCCCAGGACACATTGGGAAGACTATGTCAGCCGGCTGGCCTGGGAACGCTTCGAGATCCCCCGAGAAGAGCTGGACGAAGTGGCTGGGGAGAGGGAAGTCTGGGCTTCTCTGCTTAGGCTGCTGCCCCCGCAACCCGACCTCGGATAAGCGGAAGAAAATGGATACATTTAGTATGACAGCTATACTATTATATTGAGTAAAAAAAACTAACTTGTGTCTTTAAAAAACCTTACAAATTATATGTTTTCTAGTAAAACTCACAAAGATACATCTCCAGGCATTATTATATTACAGGCATTTTGACACATTTTGCATGTTTGATTTAGGAAATATGATTGAATATATTTTCATTGCTTTTTTCGCATTATCTCAGTATTTTAGGAATATTACTGTCATATTGAGTAAAAAGCTACTTTTTGTTTGCAAGATTTGAAAAAGCATATGTTTCGAGTAAAACTCCGTAGAATGCATTATTTGAGGCATCATTAGACATTTTGCATGTGTAGTTTATGAGTTATGATTAAATAAATGTCATATTGAGTGTGACAGTTTACTTTCATAAAGAGTAAAACCTAATTTTTGTTTTTGCAAACCTTACTAAAACAACTGATTCTAGTTAAACTCACATGGATTCAATAATACAGGCATTTTTACACATTTTGCATGTTTAGTTTAGAAATTATGATTGAATACATTTTTATGGCTTTTTTCGCATTATCTCAGGATTTTAAGAACCTTACTGTCATATTGAGTAAAATAAATACTTTTTGTGTTTGCAAGCCTTAAGAAAGCATATGTTTCGAGGAAAACTCCCAATAATCCATTATTTCAAACATTATTAGCCATTTTGCATGAATAGTTTAGGAGTTATGATTAAAAAATTGTCATATTGAGTGTGACAGTTTACTTTCATAAAGAGTAAAACCTAATTTTTGTTTTTGCAAACTTCACTAAAACAACTGATTCTAGTAAAACTCATATGGATTCAATAATACAGGCATTTATACACATTTTGCATGTTTATTTTAGAAATTATGATTGAATACATTTTTATGGCTTTTTTCGCATTATCTCAGGATTTTTAAGAACATTACTGTCATATTGAGTAAAAAAAATACTTTTTGTGTTTGCAAGCCTTAAGAAAGCATATGTTTTGAGGAAAACTCCCAAGAATCCATTATTTCAAACATTATTAGCCATTTTGCATGAATAGTTTAGGAGTTATGATTAAAAAACTATCATATTGAGTGTGACAGTTTACTTTCATAAAGAGTAAAACCTAATTTTTGTTTTTGCAAACTTCACTAAAACAACTGATTCTAGTAAAACTCACATGGATTCAATAATACAGGCATTTTTACACATTTTGCATGTTTATTTTAGAAATTATGATTGAATACATTTGTATGGCTTTTTTCGCATTATCTCAGGATTTTAAGAACATTACTGTCATATTGAGTAAAAAAATACTTTTTGTGTTTGCAAGCCTTAAGAAAGAATATGTTTCGAGGTAAACTCCCAAGGATCCATTATTTCAAACATTAGCCATTTTGCATGAGTGGTTTAGGAGTTATGATTAAAAAATTGTCATATTGAGTGTGACAGTTTACTTTCATAAAGAGTAAAATCTAATTTTTGTTTTTGCAAACTTCACTAAAACAACTGATTCATGCAAAACTGACTCATGCAAAATGGCTAATAATGTTTGAAATAATGGATCCTTGGGAGTTTTCCTTGAAACATATGCTTTCTTAAGGCTTGCAAACACAAAAAGTATTTTTTGTACTCAATATGACAGTAATGTTCTTAAAATTCTGAGATAATGCGAAAAAAGCAATAAAAATGTATTCCAACATAATTCCTTAACCAACAATGCAAAATGTCTAAAAATGCCAGTATTATTAAATCCATGTGAGTTTCACTAGAATCAGATGTTTTAGTAAGGTTTGCAAAAGCAAAAATTAGGTTTTAATCTTTATGAAAGTAAACTGTCACACCAATATGACAATTTTTTAATCATAACTCCTAAACCACTCATGCAAAATGGCTAATAATGTTTGAAATAATGGATCCTTGGGAGTTTACCTCCAAACATATGCTTTCTTAAGGCTTGCAAACACAAAAAGTATTTTTTTACTCAATATGACAGTAATGTTCTTAAAATCCTGAGATAATGCGAAAAAAGCCATTAAAATGTATTCAATCATAATTTCTAAAATAAACATGCAAAATGTGTAAAAATGCCTGTATTATTGAATCCATGTGAGTTTTAATAGAATCAGTTGTTTTAGTGAAGTTTGCAAAAACAAAAATTAGGTTTTACTCTTTATGAAAGTAAACTGTCACACTCAATATGACTAAAACAACTGATTCTAGTAAAACTCACATGGATTTAATATTACAGGCATTTTTAGACATTTTGCATTGTTGGTTTAGGAATTATGTTGGAATACATTTTTATTGCTTTTTTCGCATTATCTCAGGAATTTAAGAACATTACTGTCATATTGAGTAAAAAAATACTTTTTGTGTTTGCAAGCCTTAAGAAAGCATATGTTTCGAGGAAAACTCCCAGGATCCATTATTTCAAACATTATTAGCCATTTTGCATGAGTAGTTTAGGAGTTATGATTAAAAAACTGTCATATTGAGTGTGACAGTTTATATTTATAAAGAGTAAAACCTAATTTTTGATTTTGCAAACCTTACTAAAACAACTGATTCTAGTAAAACTCACATGGATTTAATATTACAGGCATTTTTAGACATTTTGCATTGTTGGTTTAGGAATTATGTTGGAATACATTTTTATTGCTTTTTTCGCATTATCTCAGAATTTTAAGAACATTACTGTCATATTGAGTAAAAACTACTTTTTGTGGTTGCAAGCCTTAAAAAAGCATATGTTTCGAGTAAAACTTACAAGAATGCATTATTTCAGGCAATGTTAGCTCATTTTTAAGTGTAGTTTAGGAGTTATGTTTAATATACTGTCATATTGAGTGTACATTGTCCTGGTGAAAAAAAAACTAATTTTTGTATTTGCAAAAATTTCAAACACAACCTAATCTAGTTAAACTCACATGGATTCGATATTACAGGCATTTTTACAAATTTTGCATGTTTGATTTAGGAAATATGATTGAATATATTTTCATTGCTTTTTTCGCATTATCTCAGTATTTTAGGAATATTACTGTCATATTGAGTAAAAAGCTACTTTTTGTGTTTGCAAGATTTGAAAAAGCAAATGTTTCGAGTAAAACTCCGTAGAATGCATTATTTGAGGTATCATTAGACATTTTGCATGTGTAGTTTAGGTGTTATGATTAAATACATGTCATATTGAGTGTGACAGTTTACATTCATAAAGAGTAAAACCTAATTTTTGTTTTTGCAAACCTTTCTAAAACAACTGATTCTAGTAAAACTCACACGGATTCAATATAACAGACATTTTTACACATTTTGCATGTTTAGTTTAGAAATTATGATTTAATACATTTTTATTGCTTTTTTCGCATTATCTCAGGATTTTAAGAACATTACTGTCATATTGAGTAAAAAAAGACTTTTTGTGTTTGCAAGCCTTAAAAAAGCACATGTTTCGAGGAAAACTCCCAAGGATCCATTATTTCAAACATTATTAGCCATTTTGCATTAGTAGTTTAGGAGTTATGATTAAAAAACTGTCATATTGAGTGTGACAGTTTACTTTCATAAAGAGTAAAACCTAATTTTTGTTTTTGCAAACTTCACTAAAACAACTGATTCTAGTAAAACTCATATGGATTCAATAATACAGGCATTTATACACATTTTGCATGTTTATTTTAGAAATTATGATTGAATACATTTTTATGGCTTTTTTCGCATTATCTCAGGATTTTTAAGAACATTACTGTCATATTGAGTAAAAAAAATACTTTTTGTGTTTGCAAGCCTTAAGAAAGCATATGTTTTGAGGAAAACTCCCAAGAATCCATTATTTCAAACATTATTAGCCATTTTGCATGAATAGTTTAGGAGTTATGATTAAAAAACTATCATATTGAGTGTGACAGTTTACTTTCATAAAGAGTAAAACCTAATTTTTGTTTTTGCAAACTTCACTAAAACAACTGATTCTAGTAAAACTCACATGGATTCAATAATACAGGCATTTTTACACATTTTGCATGTTTATTTTAGAAATTATGATTGAATACATTTGTATGGCTTTTTTCGCATTATCTCAGGATTTTAAGAACATTACTGTCATATTGAGTAAAAAAATACTTTTTGTGTTTGCAAGCCTTAAGAAAGAATATGTTTCGAGGTAAACTCCCAAGGATCCATTATTTCAAACATTAGCCATTTTGCATGAGTGGTTTAGGAGTTATGATTAAAAAATTGTCATATTGAGTGTGACAGTTTACTTTCATAAAGAGTAAAATCTAATTTTTGTTTTTGCAAACTTCACTAAAACAACTGATTCATGCAAAACTGACTCATGCAAAATGGCTAATAATGTTTGAAATAATGGATCCTTGGGAGTTTTCCTTGAAACATATGCTTTCTTAAGGCTTGCAAACACAAAAAGTATTTTTTGTACTCAATATGACAGTAATGTTCTTAAAATTCTGAGATAATGCGAAAAAAGCAATAAAAATGTATTCCAACATAATTCCTTAACCAACAATGCAAAATGTCTAAAAATGCCAGTATTATTAAATCCATGTGAGTTTCACTAGAATCAGATGTTTTAGTAAGGTTTGCAAAAGCAAAAATTAGGTTTTAATCTTTATGAAAGTAAACTGTCACACCAATATGACAATTTTTTAATCATAACTCCTAAACCACTCATGCAAAATGGCTAATAATGTTTGAAATAATGGATCCTTGGGAGTTTACCTCCAAACATATGCTTTCTTAAGGCTTGCAAACACAAAAAGTATTTTTTTACTCAATATGACAGTAATGTTCTTAAAATCCTGAGATAATGCGAAAAAAGCCATTAAAATGTATTCAATCATAATTTCTAAAATAAACATGCAAAATGTGTAAAAATGCCTGTATTATTGAATCCATGTGAGTTTTAATAGAATCAGTTGTTTTAGTGAAGTTTGCAAAAACAAAAATTAGGTTTTACTCTTTATGAAAGTAAACTGTCACACTCAATATGACTAAAACAACTGATTCTAGTAAAACTCACATGGATTTAATATTACAGGCATTTTTAGACATTTTGCATTGTTGGTTTAGGAATTATGTTGGAATACATTTTTATTGCTTTTTTCGCATTATCTCAGGAATTTAAGAACATTACTGTCATATTGAGTAAAAAAATACTTTTTGTGTTTGCAAGCCTTAAGAAAGCATATGTTTCGAGGAAAACTCCCAGGATCCATTATTTCAAACATTATTAGCCATTTTGCATGAGTAGTTTAGGAGTTATGATTAAAAAACTGTCATATTGAGTGTGACAGTTTATATTTATAAAGAGTAAAACCTAATTTTTGATTTTGCAAACCTTACTAAAACAACTGATTCTAGTAAAACTCACATGGATTTAATATTACAGGCATTTTTAGACATTTTGCATTGTTGGTTTAGGAATTATGTTGGAATACATTTTTATTGCTTTTTTCGCATTATCTCAGAATTTTAAGAACATTACTGTCATATTGAGTAAAAACTACTTTTTGTGGTTGCAAGCCTTAAAAAAGCATATGTTTCGAGTAAAACTTACAAGAATGCATTATTTCAGGCAATGTTAGCTCATTTTTAAGTGTAGTTTAGGAGTTATGTTTAATATACTGTCATATTGAGTGTACATTGTCCTGGTGAAAAAAAAACTAATTTTTGTATTTGCAAAAATTTCAAACACAACCTAATCTAGTTAAACTCACATGGATTCGATATTACAGGCATTTTTACAAATTTTGCATGTTTGATTTAGGAAATATGATTGAATATATTTTCATTGCTTTTTTCGCATTATCTCAGGATTTTAGGAATATTACTGTCATATTGAGTAAAAAACTACTTTTTGTGTTTGCAAGATTTGAAAAAGCAAATGTTTCGAGTAAAACTCCGTAGAATGCATTATTTGAGGTATCATTAGACATTTTGCATGTGTAGTTTAGGTGTTATGATTAAATACATGTCATATTGAGTGTGACAGTTTACATTCATAAAGAGTAAAACCTAATTTTTGTTTTTGCAAACCTTTCTAAAACAACTGATTCTAGTAAAACTCACACGGATTCAATATAACAGACATTTTTACACATTTTGCATGTTTAGTTTAGAAATTATGATTTAATACATTTTTATTGCTTTTTTCGCATTATCTCAGGATTTTAAGAACATTACTGTCATATTGAGTAAAAAAATACTTTTTGTGTTTGCAAGCCTTAAAAAAGCACATGTTTCGAGGAAAACTCCCAAGGATCCATTATTTCAAACATTATTAGCCATTTTGCATTAGTAGTTTAGGAGTTATGATTAAAAAACTGTCATATTGAGTGTGACAGTTTACTTTCCTAAAGAGTAAAACCTAACTTTTGTTTTTGCAAACCTTACTAAAACAACTGATTCTAGTAAAACTCACATGGATATAATATTACAGGCAAGAGATTTTGCATTGTTGGTTTAGGAATTATGTAGGAATACATTTTTACTGCTTTTTTCGCATTATCTCAGAATTTTAAGAACATTACTTTCATATTGAGTAAAAAACTACTTTTTGTGTTTGCAAGCCTTAAAAAAGCATATGTTTCGAGTAAAACTCACAAGAATGCATTATTTCAGGCAATATTAGCTCATTTTTATGTTCAGTTTAGGAGTTATGTTTAATTTACTGTCATGTTGAGTGTACATTGTCATGGTGAAAAAAACCAAATTTTTCTAATTGCAAAACATACATTGATTCAATATTACAGGCATTTTTACACATTTTGCATGTTTGGTTTAGGAATTATAATGGAATACATTTTTTTTTTGCTTTTTTCGTATTATCTCAGGATTTTAAGAACATTACTGTCATATTGAGTAAAAAACTACTTTTTGTGTTTGCAAGATTTAAAAAAGCATATGTTTTGAGTAAAACTCCCAAGGATGCATTATTTCAGGCATCAATAGCCATTTTGCTTGTGTGGATTAGGAGTTTTTAAATAACTGTCATATTGCGTGTGGCAGTTATACAGTTATTATGAGTAAAACCTAATTTTTGTATTTTTAAAGCTTATAAACCTCCTGATTCTAGTAAAATTCACAAAGATACAATATTACAGGCATTTTTAGACATAATGCAGGTTTGGTTTTGGAGTTAGGTTTATAACTTTTCATATTTAGTATGACAGTTATACTGTCATATTAAGTAAAAAAAAAAAGACTTGTGTCTTTGCAAACCTTACAAAATATTGTTTTCCAGTAAAACTCACAAAGATACATTTCTCTTATTAGCCATTTTGCATGTGTGGTTTCGGAGTTATGTTTAAATAACTGTCAGATACAGAGACAGAGACAGTATACATGGGGAAGGCGTGGCGCAGTTGGGAGAGTGGCCGTTCCAGCAACCTGAGGGTTCTTGGTTCGATCCCCACCTTCTACCAACCTCGTCACGTCCGTTGTGTCCTTGAGGGAGACACTTTACCCTTGCTCCTGATGGGTTGTGGTTAGGGCCTTGCATGCCAGCTCCCGTGTGAATGTGTGTGTGAATGGATGAATGGAAAAATAGTGTCAAAGCGCTTTGTGTACCTTGAAGCTAGAAAAGCGCTATACAAGTATAACCCATTTACCATAGTGAGTAAAACCAAATGTTTGTATTTACAAACCTTACAAAAACAACCCATTCTAGTAAAAGTCACACAGATACAATATTTTAGGCATTTTTAGACATAATGCAAGTTTGGTTTTGGAGTTATGTTTATATAACCTCCTTTCTGAGGCGCCACCTTATCGTGGTAGAGGAGTTTGCGTGTCCCACTGATCCTAGGAGCTATGCTGTCTGTGGGCTTCTATGCCCCCTTGTAGGCTCTCCCAAGACAAATAGGTCCTAGGTGAGGGATCAGACAAAGAGCAGCTCAAAGACCTTTATGAAAAGTACAAATCGAGGTCCTAGATTTTTCCTCGCCCGGACGCGGGTCACCGTGGCTCCCCTGTGGAGCCAGGCCCAGAGGTGGGGCACGATGGCGAGCGCCTGTTGGCTGGCTCAGCTCAATGAAGCAACGTGGTTCCCTCCTCCAATGGGCTCACCACTCATGGGCTGGGTTATAGAGGTCGGGTGCAGTGTGAGCTGAGCGGCAGCCGAAGGCAGGGCACTTGGCGGTCCGATCATCGGCTACATAAGCTAGCTCTTCTGACGTGAAATGTCACCTCGCTGGGAGGGAAGGAGCCTGAGGTGGTGTGCGAGGTGGAAAAGTTCCGGCTAGATATAGTTGGACTCACTTCGACGCACAGGAACCTGTTCTCTCGAGAGGGGCTGGACTCTCTTCCACTATGGCGTTGCAAGCAATGAGAGGCTGGGGTGGCAATTCTTGTTGTCCCCCCGGCTCAAAGACAAGAGTATGGGGTATCGGACTGTCTGATTGTGGCGGGTCGCTCCCTGTATGATCGGTGTAGGGCAGCCTTGGTCCGCTTAGGCTGCCGTTTGTCACCGATTCTGTTGTTAACTTTTATGGACAGAATTGCAGTCATGGCGTTGAGGGGATCCGGTTTGGTGGTTGCAGGATTAGGTCTCTGCTTTTTGCAGTTGATGTGGTTCTGATGGCTTCAACTGGCCAGGATCTCCAGCTCTCATTGGATGGCCGAGTATGAAGCGACTGGGATGAGAATCAGCACCTCCAAGTCCGAGTCCATGGTTCTCGCCCGGTAAAGGGTGGGGTGCCATTTCCAGGTTGAGGAGGCGATGGCACATACTAGATGGCCCCAAGTGGAGGAGTTCAAGTACCTAGGAGTCTTGTTCACGAGTGAGGGAAGAGTGGATCATGAGATCCACAGGCGGATCGGTGCGGCGTCTTCAGTAATGAGGACGCTATATCGATCCATTGTGGTGAAGAAGGAGCTGAGCCAGAATTAAAAGCTCTAAATTTACCGGTCGATCTACATTCCCATCCTGCACCCATGGTCATGGTTATGACCGAAAAGACAAGCGGCCAAATTGAGTTTCCTCCGCCGGGTGGCGGGTCTCTCCCTTAGAGATAGGATAAGAAGCTCTGTCATCCGGGAGGAACTCAGAGTAAAGCGCTGCTCCTCCACATTGAGAGGAGCCAGATGAGGTGGTTCGGGCATCTGCTCAGGATGCCACCCGAACGCCTCCCGAGGGAGGTGTTTAGGGCAAGTCCGACCGGCAGGAGGCCACGGGGAAGACCCAGGACACATTGGGAAGATTATGTCTCCCGGCTGGCCTGGGAACGCCTCAGGATCCCCCAAGAAGAGCTGGAAGAAGTGGCTGGGGAGAGGGAAGTCTGGGCTTCTCTGTTTAGGCTGCTGCCCCCGCAACCCGACCTCGGTTAAGCGGAAGAAAATGGATGGATTTAGTAACGACAACAAAAAATGATTCTAGTAAAACTCACATGGATACAATTTTACAGGTAATGCATGTTTGGTTTTGGAATTATGTTTATATAACTTTCATATGTATTATGACAGTTATACTGTCATCTTGAGTAAAACTAACTTGTGTCTTTACAAACATTACAAACTATGTTTTTCCAGTAAAACTCACAAAAATAATTTTTTCCAGGCATTATTAGACATTTTTCATGTGTGGTTTAGGAAATATGTTTAAATAACTGTCATATTGAATGTGGCAGTTATACTGTTATTATGTGTAAAACCAAATTTTTGTATTTGCAAACCTTACAAAAACAACTGATTCTAGTAAAACTCACATAGATTCAATATTACAGGCATTTTTAGACATTTCACATGTTTGAATACATTTTTATTGCTTTTTTCGTTTGGGCAAGTCCGATCGGCAGGAGGCCACGGGGAAGACCCAGGACACATTGGGAAGACTATGTCTCAGGCTGGCCTGGGAACGCCTCGGGATCCCCCGAGAAGAGCTGGACAAAGTGGCTGGGGAGAGGGAAGTCTGGGCTTCTCTGCTTAAGCTGCTTCCCCCGCAACCCGACCTCGGATAAGCGGAAGAAAATGGATGGATTTAGTATGACAGTTATACTGTCATATTGAGTAAAAAAAACTGTTTTTCATAGATTCAATATTACAGGCATCTTTAGATGGATTGCATGTTTGGTTTTGGAGATATGTTTATACAACTTTCATATTTAGTATGACAGTTATACTGTCATATTGAGTAAAAAAAAACAACTTGTGTCTGCAAACCTTACAAAAGATTATTATTCTAGTAAAACTAACAAAGATACATTTTTCCAAGCATTATTAGCATTTGTTGTTTTGGAGTTATAATGCTTGCATTGAGAGACGACGGGCTCGGGTGGCAATTCTTGTTGCCCCCCGGCTCAAAGCCTGCACGTTGGAGTTCAACCCAGTGGACCAGTGGGTAGCTTTCCTCCGCCTTCGGGTGGGGGGACGGGTCCTGACTGTTGTTTGGCCTTACGCGCCAAACGGCAGCTCAGAGTACCCACCCTTTTTGGATTCACTCGAGGGAGTACTGGAAAGTGCTCCACCGGGTGATTCCCTCGTTCTACTGGGGGCCTTCAACGCTCATCTTGGCAACAACAGTGAAACCTGGAGAGGCGTGATTGGGAAGAATGGCCGCCCGGATCTGAACCCGAGTGGTGTTTTGTTATTGGACTTTTGTGCTCGTCACAGATTGTCAATAACAAACACCAAGTTCAAACATAAGGGTGTCCATATGTGCACTTGGCACCAGGACACCCTAGGCCGCAGTTCCATGATCGATTTTGTAGTTGTGTCATCGGATTTGCGGTCTCATGTTTTGGACACTCGGGTGAAGAGAGGGGCCGAGCTTTCTACCGATCACCACCTGGTGGTGAGTTGGCTGCGATGGTGGGGGAGGATGCCTGACAGACCTGGCAGGCCCAAACGCATTGTGAGGGTTTGCTGGGAACGCCTCCGGAAGAACTTTGAACATGTCACGAGGGAGGCGCTGGACATTGAGTCTGAGTGGACCATGTTCCGTGCCTCTCTTGTCGAGCCGGCTGATTGGAGCTGTGGCCGCAAGGAGTTTGGTGCCTGTCGTGGCGGTAATCCTAGAACCCGCTGGTGGACACCAGCAGTGAGGGATGCCGTCAAGCTGAAGAAAGAGCCTATCGGGTCCTTTTGGCTCATGGGACTCCAGAGGCAGCCGACAGGCCAAGCGAAGTGTGGCTTCAGCGGTCGCAGAGGCAAAAACTCGGACATGGGAGGAGTTTGGAGAAGCCATGGAAAACGACTTCCAGACGGCTTCGAAGCGATTCTGGACCACCATCCGCCGGCTCAAGGGGGGGCAGCAGTGCACTGTAACACCGTGTATGGTGAGGATGGTGCGCTGCTGACCTCTACTGCAGCTGTTATTGATCGGTGGAGGGAATACTTCGAAGACCTCCTTAATCCCACCAACATGTCTTCCTATGAGGAAGCAGTGCCTGGGGAGTCTGTGGTGGGCTCTCCTATTTCTGGGGATGAGGATGCCAAGGTAGTTAAAAAGCTCCTCAATGGCAACGCCCTGGGGGTGGATGAGATCCGTCCGGAGTTCCTTAAGGCTCTGGATGCTGTGGGGCTGTCGTGGTTGACAAGACTCTGCAACATCGCGTGGACATCGGGGGCGGTACTTCTGGATTGGGAGACCGGGGTGGTGGTTCCTCTCTTTAAGAAGGGGAACCAGAGGGTGTGTTTCAACTATCGTGAGATCACACTCCTCAGTCTTCCCGGTAAGGTCTATTCATGTGTACTGGAGAAGAGGCTACGCCGGATAGTCGAACCTCGGATTCAGGAGGAACAGTGTGGTTTACGTCCTGGTCGTGGAACTGCGGACCAGCTTTATACTCTCGGCAGGGTCCTTGAGGGTGCATGGGAGTTTGCCCAACCAGTCTACATGTGCTTTATGGACTTGGAGAAGGCATTCGACCATTTACCCCTGGAAGTCCTGTGGGGAGTGCTTAGAGTATGGGGTAACGGACTGTCTTATTGTGGCGATTCGCTCCCTTTACAAGAGTCAGAGCTTGGTCCGCATTGCCGGCAGTAAGTCGGACCCGTTTCCAGTGAGGGTTGGACTCTGCCAAGGCTGCCCTCTGTCACCGATTCTGTTCATAACCTTTATGGACAGAATTTCTAGGCGCAGTCAGGGCGTTGAGGGGATCCGGTTTGGTGTCTGCAGGATTAGGTCTGTGCTATTTGCAGATGATGTGGTCCTGATGGCTTCATCTGGCCAAGATCTTCAGCCCTCACTGGATCGGTTCGCAGACGAGTGTGAAGTGACTGGGATGTGAATCAGCACCTCCAAGTCCGAGTCCATGGTTCTCGCCCGGAAAAGGGTGGAGTGCCATCTCCGGGTTGGGGAGGAGATCTTGCCCCAAGTGGAGGAGTTCAAGGACCTCAGAGTCTTGTTCACGAGTGAGGGAAGAGTGGATCGTGAGATCGACAGGCGGAACGGTGCGGCGTCTTCAGTAATGCGGACGCTGTATTGATCCGTTGTGGTGAAGAAGGAGCTGAGCCGGAAGGCAAAGCTCTCGATTTACCGGTCGATCTACGTTCCCATCCTCACCTATGGTCATGAGCTTTGTGTCATGGCCGAAAGGACAAAATCACGGGTACAAGCGGCCGAAATGAGTTTCCTCCGCCGGGTGGCGGGGCTCTCCCTTAGAGATAGGGTGAGAAGCTATGTCATCCGGGAGGAGCTCAAAGTAAAGCCATTGCTCCTCCATTTCGAGAGGAGCCAGATGAGGTGGTTCGGGCATCTGGTCAGGATGCCACCCGAACGCCTCCCTAGGGAGGTGTTTCGGGCACGTCCGACCGGTAGGAGGCCCAGGAAGACCCAGGAAACGGGAAGCTTATCTCTCCCGGCTGGCCTGGGAACGCCCCAGGATCCCCCGGGAGGAGCTGGACGAAGTGGCTGGGGAGAGGAAAGTCTGGGCTTCCCTGCTTAGGCTGCAGCCCCCGCGACCGACCTCGGATAAGCGGAAGAAAATGGATGGCTGGATGGAGGAGTTATGTTTAAATAACTGTCATAAAGAGTAAAACCTCATTTTTGTATTTGTAAACCTTACCAAAACAACTGATTTTAGTAAAACTCACACAGATTCAATATTACAGGCATTTTTAGACATTTTGCTTATTTGGTGTAGGAATTATGATGGAATACATTGTTTTTGCTTATTTCGCATTATCTCAGGATTTTAAGAACTTTACTGTCATATAGAGGAAACCCAATACTTTTTGTGTTTGCAAGCCTTAAAAAAGCATATGTTTCGAGTAAAACTCACAAGAATGCCTTATTTCAGGCATTATTAGCCATTTTTTATGTGTAGTTTAGGCATACTTGCCAATACTCCTGGATTTTCCAGGAGACTCCCGAAATTCAGCGCCTCTCCCGAAAACCTCCCGGGACAAATTTTCTCCCGAAAATCTCCCGAAATTCAGGCTGATCTGAGTGAGGACAGCCTGTATTCACGTCTGCTTTCCCACGATATAAACAGCATGCCTGCCCAATCACATTATAACTGTAGAATGATCGAGGGCGAGTTCTTGGTTTCTTATGTGGGTTTATTGTTAGGTAGTTTCATTAACGTCCTCCCAGCGCGGTAACAACACAAAACAACAGCAGTCACGTTTTCGTCTACCGTAAAGCAGTTTGTCTGCCGTAAACAGCAATGTTGTGACACTCTTTAAACAGGGCAATACTGCCATCTACTGTACATGCATATGTGACAATAACATCCAGGGCTTTTAGAGAGTGCAGTGCACAACTGCGCACACAACAAGGAGACAAAGCAGAAGAACGCGGAAGATACAGCCATGGCGACGTCGACGACGAGTAAGATGAAGAAACACGCTTATAAGTTCCAAGCCGCAGCTGCGATTGGACCTGGATAGCCTCCGGGAAGAAGTAGTGGAATACCAAGTGCTTTTCCTCAGGAAGCAAAGATTGACCGGTTTTTGGCCATGCTCAGGAGGGATGGAAAATTCCAGACTCTCGTGCATTTGATGAAAGCACTTTTGTGCGTGCCACACAGCAATGCATCATCAGAGAGGGTGTTCAGCATGGTTATAAAAATAGTGACAGAGAATAGAACAAGGATGGACAATTCAACCCTTAACTCAACAATGAGTAGATGAGTGTTATGTGTGTATATATGTGTAAATAAATGAAAACTGAAATTCAAGTATTTATTTTATATATATATATATATATATATATATATATATATATATATATATATATATATATATATATATATATATATATATATATATATATATATGTCTTATATCTCCTGATGATTGAGGGAACCCCTCATGAAACAGGCCTGTAGAGATGAAGTAGTCTTGTGATTTTTTTCCCCACACATACATATATATATATATATATATATATATATATATATATATATATATATATATATATATATATATATATATATATATACATACATATATATATATATATATATATATATATATATATATATATATATATATATATATATATATATATATATATATATATATATATATATATATATATTGGCCCTGCGATGAGGTGGCGACTTGTCCAGGGTGTACCCCGCCTTCCGCCCGATTGTAGCTGAGATGGGCTCCAGCGCCCCCCGCGACCCCAAAGGGAATAAGCGGTAGGAAATGGATGGATGGATGGATATATATATATATATATATATATATATATATGTATATATATATATATGTGAAATACTTGACTTGGTGAATTCTAGCTCTAAATATACTCCTCCCCTCTTAACCACACCCCCAACCACGCCTCCACCCCACCCCCGACCATGCCTTCCCCACCCCCACCTCCTGAAATCGGAGGTCTCAATGTTGGCAAGTATGAGTTTAGGAGTTATGTTTAAATAACTGTCATAGTGAGTGTGGCAGTTACACTGTCATATTGAGTAAAAAAAACTAACTTGTGTCTTTGCAAACCTCACAAAAGAAAACGTTTCTAATAAAAATCACAAAGATACATTTCTTCACGCATTATTAGACATTTTTCATGTGTGGTTTAGGAATTATGTTTAAATAACTGTCATATTGAGTGTGGCAGTTATACTGCCATTATGTGTAAAACTTAATTTTGTATTTGCAAACCTTATAAAAACAACTGATTCTAGTAAAACATAGATTCAATTTTACAGGCATTTTTAGACATTTTACATGTTTGGTTTAGGAGTTGTGTTTGAATACATTTTTTATTGCTATTTTCGTTAGGGCAAGGCCGACCGGCAGGAGGCCACGGGGAAGACCCAGGGCACATTGGGAAGACTATCATTCAAGTACCTTGGGGTGTGGGTGGACAATAAGCTGGACTGGACTATTAACACAGACCACTTGTACAGGAAAGGACAGAGCTGTATTTCCTGAGGCGGCTGTCCTTTGTCCCACACGCCATTAGACTGTACAACTTTTCTCTGGGGGGAGGGGGGCTACTAGGATGACAGGGGATGCAAATCAATAAGAGTGCAATATTTTTTCAAAACATGGTCACTACTGCCTAGTTTCTCTTGTTATATTCTTATTTTACTGTTATATTTTTATTCTCATTGTTGCTTTTTATTTTTATTCTATTGTAATATGTTTCTATTTTGTTTCAATTTATACCCCCATTATTTACTTTTCACTTTTTACAATTTTGTACACTACTGCTGGAATTTAAATTTTCCTGAGGGAACTCTCCTGAAGGAATCAATAAAGTACTATCTATGTATCTATCTATTTATGTCTCCTGGCTGGCCTGTAAATGCCTCGGGATCCCCCGAGAAGAGCTGGACAAAGTGGCTGGGGAGAGGAAAGTCTGGGCTTCTCTGCTTAGGCTGCTGCCCCCGCAACCTGACCTCGGATAAGCAGGAAGAAAATGGATGGATTTTGTATGACAGTTATACTGTCATATTAAGTAAAAAACTAACTTGGGTCTTTGCAAACATTACAAAATATATTTTTTCTAGTAAAACTCACAAAGATACATAACTCAAGGCATTATTAGCCATTTTGCATGTGTGGTTTAGGACTTAGGTTTAAATAATCGTCAGATTGAGTGTGACAGTATACTGTCATAGTGAGTAAACCCATATTTTGTAATTGCAAACCATATGAAAACAAATGATTCTACTAAAACTCACATGGATACAATATTACGGGCATTTTTAGACATAATGCATGTTTGGTTTTGGAGTAATGTTTATATATTTTTCATATTTTGTATGACAGTAATACTGTCATATTGAATTAAAAAAACTAACTTGTATCTGTAGAAATCTTAAAAAATATTTTTTTTACCAGTAAAACTCACAAAGAGACATTTCTCCAGGCATTATTAGCCATTGTGCACATGTGGTTTAGGAGTTATGTTTAAATAAATGTCAAATTGAATGTGGCAGTTATACTGTTATTATGAGTAAAACCTAATTTTTGTAAAAGTTAACCTTACCACAATACCTGATTCTGGTAAAACTCACATAGATTCAATATTACAGGCATTTTTAGACATTTTACATGTTTGGTTTAGAGTTGTGTTTGAATACATTTGTATTGCTTTTTTTATTAGGGCAAGTCCGACGGGCAGGAGGCCGCGGGGAAGACCCAGGACACATTGGGAAGACTATGTCTCCCGGCTGGGCTGTCGAACGCCTCGGGATCCCCCGAGAAGAGCTGGACGAAGTGGTTGGGGATAGGGAAGTCCGGCTTCTCTGCTTAGGCTGCTGCCCCTGCAACCGGACCTCGGATAAGCGGAAGAAAATGGATGTTATACTGTCATATTAAGTAAAAAAAAACTAACTTACAAAATATATTTTTTCTAGTAAAACTCACAAAGATACATATCTACAGGCATTAATAGCCATTTTGCATTTGTTGTTTAGGAGTTATGTTTAAATAACTGTCATAGTGAGTAAAACCTAATTTTTGTATTTGCAAAAACCTTACAAAAACAACTGATTCTAGTAAAACTCACATGGATGCAATATTGCAGGCATTTTTAGACATGATGCATGTTTGATTTTGGAGTTGTGTTTATATAACTTTCATATTTAGTATTACAGTAATACTGTCATATTGAGTAATAAAAACTAACTTGTGTCTTTACAAACCTTACAAAATATTTTTTTTCCTGCAAAACTCACAAAGAGACATTTCTCCAGGCATTATTAGCCATTTGGCATGTGTGGTTTAGGAGTTATGTTTAAATAACTGTCAGATTGAGTGTGACAGTATACTGTGAGTAAAACCCATATTTTGTATTTGCAAACCTTACAAAAACAACTGATTCTAGTAAAACTCACATGGATACAAAATTACAGGCATTTTTAGAGATAATGCATGTTTGGTTTTGGAGTTATGTTTATATAACTTTCATATTTAGTATGACAGTGACACTGTCATATTGAGTAAAAAAAACTAACTTGTGTCGGTACAAACATTACGAAATATTTTTTTTTCCAGTAAAACTCACAAAGAGACATTTCTCCAGGCATTAATAGCCATTGTGCATGTGTGGTTTAGGAGTTATGTTTAAATAGATGTCAAATTGAATGTGGCAATTATACTGTCATTATGGGTGAAACTTAATTTTTGTAATTGTAAACCTTACCAAAATACCTGATTCTGGTAAAACTCACATAGATTCAATATTACATGCATTTTTAGACGGATTGCATGTTTGGTTTTGGAGTTTTGATTATACAACTTTCATATTTAGTATGACAGTTATACTGTATATTACTATTGAGTAAAAAAAAAACCTAACTTGTGTCTTTGCAAACCTTACAAAAGATCGTTATTCTAGTAAAGACTTAGACTTAGACTTTCTTTTTATTGTCATTCAAATTTGAACTTTACAGCACAGATAAGAACGAAATGTCGTAGTGCAGGATAAAAAAGCAATAAGGTGCATATTTCGGTACATAAATATATATAAATAATATATAAATACTATATATATATATATATATATATATATATATATATATATGCATATATATATATATAATAAATAAATATATATACATATATATAAATAGATAAATAGATTACTGTGCAGATAAATATATTGCACTTTTTCCACATGCGCCCACGTTTATGGGTGTATGTTATATTGTTTCTTTCATTCCAGCGAGTTAATTCATTTTGAGGGGAGTTGAGGATATAATTTAATTATGATGCGTTCAAGAGTCTTACGGCCTGAGGGAAGAAGCTGCTACAGAAGCTTCGGAGGCTGCGGAACCTCTTTCTAGAGTCCATAGTGAAAACTGTCCTTGGTGGGGGTGGGAGGAGTCTTTGCAAATTTTCTGAGCCCTGGTCAGGCAGCACTTTTTGCGATCTCCTGGATAGGAGGAAGAGAAGTCCTGATGATCTTTTCCGCCGTCCTCACCACTCTCTGGAGATACTTCCAGTCTGAGGCACTGCAGGCTCCAGTCCAGACAGAGATGCTATGCTGTTGGTCAGCAGGCTCGCTATAACAACGATACATCTCTCCAAGCATTATTAGCTATTTTGCATTTGTTGTTTAGGAGTTATGTTTAAATAACTGTCAAAGTAAATAAAACCTAATTTTGGTATTTGAAAACCTTACAAAAACAACTGATTCTAGTAAAACTCACACAGATACAATATTACAGGCATTTTTAGACATAATACATGTTTGGTTTTGGAGTAATGTTTGGCGCAGTGGAAGAATGGCCGTGCGCGACCCGAGGGTCCCTGGTTCAATCCCCACCTAGTACCAACCTCGTCATGTCCGTTGTGTCCTGAACAAGACACTTCACCCTTGCTCCTGATGGGTGCTGGTTAGCGCCTTGCATGGCAGCTCCCTCCATCAGTGTGTGAATGGGTAAATGTGGAAGTAGTGTCAAAGCGCTTTGAGTACCTTGAAGGTAGAAAAGCGCTATACAAGTACAACCCATTTATTTATTTATTTATTTATATATAGTATGACAGCTATACTGTTATATTGAGTAAAAAAAACTAACTTGTGTCTTTACAAACCTTACACAATATATTTTTTCTAGTAAAACTCACAAAGAGACATTTCCCCAGGTATTATTAGCCATTGTGCATGTGTGGTTTAGGAGTTATGTTTAAATAAATGTCAAATTGAATGTGGCAGGTATACTGTCATGAGTAAAACCCAATTTTTGTAATTGTAAACCTTACCAAAATACCTGATTCTGGTAAAACTCACATAGATTGAATATTACATGCATTTTTAGACGGATTGCTTGTTTGGTTTTGGAGTTATGTTTTTACAACTGTCATATTTAGTATGACAGTTATACTGTCATATTGAGTAAAAAAAACAACTAACTTACAAAAGATCATTATTCTGGTAAAGACTTAGACTTTTTTTTAATTGTCATTCAAATTTGAACTTTACAGCATAGATAACACAATTTCGTTACATAAGCTCATGGTAGTGCAGGATAAAAAAGCAATAAGGTGCATATATAAATAAATAAATATAAATAATATATAAATATACATATAAAATAAATAAATATACTTAAATATATATAAATAAATAAAAAGATTACTGTGCAGATAAATATATTGCACTTTTTCCACATGCGCCACGTTTATGGGTGTATGTTATATTGTTTTTTTTTTTTATTCCAGCGAGTTAATCCATTTTGAGGGGAGTTGAGGGGATAATTTAATTATAATGCGTTCAAGAGTCTTACGGCCTGAGGGAAGAAGCTGGAGGTTCTGCTTCGGAGGCTGCGGAACCTCTTTCTAGAGTCCAGAAGTGAAAACAGTCCTTGGTGGGGGTGGGAGGAGTCTTTGCAAATTTTCTGAGCCCTGGTCAGGCAGCGCTTTTTGCGATCTCCTGGATAGGAGGAAGAGGATTCCTGAAGATCTTTTCCGCCGTCCTCACCACTCTCTGGAGAGACTTCCAGTCTGAGGCACTGCAGGCTCCAGTCCAGACAGAGATGCTGTTGGTCAGCAGGCTCTCTATAACAAAGATACAGTTCTCCAAGCATTATTAGCTATTTGCATTTGTTGTTTAGGATTTATGTTTAAATAACTGTCATAGTGAGTAAAACCTAAATTTTGTATTTGCAAACCTTACAAAAACAATTGATTCTAGTAAAACTCACAGATAAAATATCACAGGCATTTTTAGACATAATACATGTTTGGTTTTAGAGTTGTGTTTATATAACTTTCGTATTTAGTATTACAGTAATACTGTCATATTGAGTTAAAAAAAAGAACTAACTTGTGTCTTTACTAACCTTACAAAATATTTTTCGAAGTAAAACTCAAAGATACATTTCTACAGGCATTATTAGCCATTTTGCATGTGCGGTTTAGGATTTATGTTTAAATAACTGTCATATTGAGTGTGACAGTAAGTCATAGTGAGTAAAACAAACTAACTTGTGTCTTTGCAATGCTTACAAAAGAAAATGTTACTAGTAAAACTCACAAAAGATACATTTCTTCATGCATTATTAGAAAATGTTCATGTGTAGTTTAGGAGTTATGTTTTAATAACTGTCAAATTGAGTGTGGCAGTTATACTGTCATTAAGTGTTAAACCTAATTTTTGTATTTGCAAACCTTACAAAAACAACTGATTCTAGTAAAACTCACATAGATTCAATATTGCAGGCATTTTAGACATTTCACATGTTTGGTTTAGGAGTTGTGTTTGAATACATTTTAATTGCTTTTTTCGTTAAGGCAAGTCCGACCGGCAGGAGGCCACGGGGAAGCCCCAGGACACATTGGGAAGACTATGTCAGCCGGCTGGCCTGGGAACGCTTCGAGATCCCCCGAGAAGAGCTGGACGAAGTGGCTGGGGAGAGGGAAGTCTGGGCTTCTCTGCTTAGGCTGCTGCCCCCGCAACCCGACCTCGGATAAGCGGAAGAAAATGGATACATTTAGTATGACAGCTATACTATTATATTGAGTAAAAAAAACTAACTTGTGTCTTTAAAAAACCTTACAAATTATATGTTTTCTAGTAAAACTCACAAAGATACATCTCCAGGCATTATTATATTACAGGCATTTTGACACATTTTGCATGTTTGATTTAGGAAATATGATTGAATATATTTTCATTGCTTTTTTCGCATTATCTCAGTATTTTAGGAATATTACTGTCATATTGAGTAAAAAGCTACTTTTTGTTTGCAAGATTTGAAAAAGCATATGTTTCGAGTAAAACTCCGTAGAATGCATTATTTGAGGCATCATTAGACATTTTGCATGTGTAGTTTATGAGTTATGATTAAATAAATGTCATATTGAGTGTGACAGTTTACTTTCATAAAGAGTAAAACCTAATTTTTGTTTTTGCAAACCTTACTAAATCAACTGATTCTAGTTAAACTCACATGGATTCAATAATACAGGCATTTTTACACATTTTGCATGTTTAGTTTAGAAATTATGATTGAATACATTTTTATGGCTTTTTTCGCATTATCTCAGGATTTTAAGAACCTTACTGTCATATTGAGTAAAATAAATACTTTTTGTGTTTGCAAGCCTTAAGAAAGCATATGTTTCGAGGAAAACTCCCAATAATCCATTATTTCAAACATTATTAGCCATTTTGCATGAATAGTTTAGGAGTTATGATTAAAAAATTGTCATATTGAGTGTGACAGTTTACTTTCATAAAGAGTAAAACCTAATTTTTGTTTTTGCAAACTTCACTAAAACAACTGATTCTAGTAAAACTCACATGGATTCAATAATACAGGCATTTTTACACATTTTGCATGTTTATTTTAGAAATTATGATTGAATACATTTGTATGGCTTTTTTCGCATTATCTCAGGATTTTAAGAACATTACTGTCATATTGAGTAAAAAAATACTTTTTGTGTTTGCAAGCCTTAAGAAAGAATATGTTTCGAGGTAAACTCCCAAGGATCCATTATTTCAAACATTAGCCATTTTGCATGAGTGGTTTAGGAGTTATGATTAAAAAATTGTCATATTGAGTGTGACAGTTTACTTTCATAAAGAGTAAAACCTAATTTTTGTTTTTGCAAACTTCACTAAAACAACTGATTCTAGTAAAACTCACATGGAATCAATAATACAGGCATTTTTACACATTTTGCATGTTTAGTTTAGAAATTATGATTGAATACATTTGTTTTTCTTTTTTCGCATTATCTCAAGAATTTAAGAACATTACTGTAATATTGAGTACAAAAATACTTTTTGTGTTTGCAAGCCTTAAGAAAACATATGTTTCGAGGAAAACTCCCAAGGATCCATTATTTCAAACATTATTAGCCATTTTGCATGAGTAGTTTAGGAGTTATGATTAAAACATTGTCATATTGAGTGTGACAGTTTACTTTCATAAAGAGTAAAACCTAATTTTTGTTTTTGCAAACTTCACTAAAACAACTGATTCTAGTAAAACTCACATGGATTCAATAATACAGGCATTTTTACACATTTTGCATGTTTAATTTAGAAATTATGATTAAATACATTTTTATGGCTTTTTTCGCAATATCTCAGGATTTTAAGAACATTACTGTCATTTTGAGTAAAAAAATACTTTTTGTGTTTGCAAGACTTAAGAAAGCATATGTTTCGAGGTAAACTCCCAAGGATCCATTATTTCAAAAATTATTAGCCATTTTGCATGAGTGGTTTAGGAGTTATGATTAAACAATTGTCATATTGAGTGTGACAGTTTACTTTCATAAAGAGTAAAACCTAATTTTTGCTTTTGCAAACCTTACTAAAACAACTGATTCTAGTGAAACTCACATGGATTTAATATTACTGGCATTTTTAGACATTTTGCATTGTTGGTTTAGGAATTATGTTGGAATACATTTTTATTGCTTTTTTCGCATTATCTCAGAATTTTAAGAACATTACTGTCATATTGAGTACAAAAAATACTTTTTGTGTTTGCAAGCCTTAAGAAAGCATATGTTTCAAGGAAAACTCCCAATCATCCATTATTTCAAACATTATTAGCCATTTTGCATGAGTAGTTTAGGAGTTATGATTAAAAAACTGTCATATTGAGTGTGACAGTTTACTTTCATAGAGTAAAACCTAATTTTTGTTTTTGCAAACTTCACTAAAACAACTGATTCTATTAAAACTCACATGGATTCAATAATACAGGCATTTTTACACATTTTGCATGTTTATTTTAGAAATTATGATTGAATACATTTTTATGGCTTTTTTCGCATTATCTCAGGATTTTAAGAACATTACTGTCATATTGAGTAAAAAAATACTTTTTGTGTTTGCAAGCCTTAAGAAAGAATATGTTTCGAGGTAAACTCCCAAGGATCCATTATTTCAAACATTATTAGCCATTTTGCATGAGTGGTTTAGGAGTTATGATTAAAAAACTACTCATGCAAAATGGCTAATAATGATTGAAATAATGGATCCTTGGGAGTTTTCCTTGAAACATATGCTTTCTTAAGGCTTGCAAACACAAAAAGTATTTTTTGTACTCAATATGACAGTAATGTTCTTAAAATTCTGAGATAATGCGAAAAAAGCAATAAAAATGTATTCCAACATAATTCCTTAACCAACCATGCAAAATGTCTAAAAGTGCCAGTATTATTAAATCCATGTGAGTTTCACTAGAATCAGTTGTTTTAGTAAGGTTTGCAAAAGCAAAAATTAGGTTTTAATCTTTATGAAAGTAAACTGTCACACCAATATGACAATTTTTTAATCATAACTCCTAAACCACTCATGCAAAATGGCTAATAATGTTTGAAATAATGGATCCTTGGGAGTTTACCTCGAAACATATGCTTTCTTAAGGCTTGCAAACACAAAAAGTATTTTATTACTCAATATGACAGTAATGTTCTTAAAATCCTGAGATAATGCGAAAAAAGCCATAAAAATGTATTCAATCATAATTTCTAAAATAAACATGCAAAATGTGTAAAAATGCCTGTATTATTGAATCCATGTGAGTTTTAATAGAATCAGTTGTTTTAGTGAAGTTTGCAAAAACAAAAATTAGGTTTTACTCTTTATGAAAGTAAACTGTCACACTCAATATGACTAAAACAACTGATTCTAGTAAAACTCACATGGATTTAATATTACAGGCATTTTTAGACATTTTGCATTGTTGGTTTAGGAATTATGTTGGAATACATTTTTATTGCTTTTTTCGCATTATCTCAGGAATTTAAGAACATTACTGTCATATTGAGTAAAAAAAAACTTTTTGTGTTTGCAAGCCTTAAGAAAGCAAATGTTTCGAGGAAAACTCCCAGGATCCATTATTTCAAACATTATTAGCCATTTTGCATGAGTAGTTTAGGAGTTATGATTAAAAAACTGTCATATTGAGTGTGACAGTTTATTTTTATAAAGAGTAAAACCTAATTTTTGATTTTGCAAACCTTACTAAAACAACTGATTCTAGTAAAACTCACATGGATTTAATATTACAGGCATTTTTAGACATTTTGCATTGTTGGTTTAGGAATTATGTTGGAATACATTTTTATTGCTTTTTTCGCATTATCTCAGAATTTTAAGAACATTACTGTCATATTGAGTAAAAACTACTTTTTGTGGTTGCAAGCCTTAAAAAAGCATATGTTTCGAGTAAAACTTACAAGAATGCATTATTTCAGGCAATGTTAGCTCATTTTTAAGTGTAGTTTAGGAGTTATGTTTAATTTACTCTCATATTGAGTGTACATTGTCCTGGTGAAAAAAAACCTAATTTTTGTATTTGCAAAAATTTCAAACACAACCTAATCTAGTTAAACTCACATGGATTCGATATTACAGGCATTTTTACAAATTTTGCATGTTTGATTTAGGAAATATGATTGAATATATTTTCATTGCTTTTTTCGCATTATCTCAGGATTTTAGGAATATTACTGTCATATTGAGTAAAAAACTACTTTTTGTGTTTGCAAGATTTGAAAAAGCAAATGTTTCGAGTAAAACTCCGTAGAATGCATTATTTGAGGTATCATTAGACATTTTGCATGTGTATTTTAGGTGTTATGATTAAATACATGTCATATTGAGTGTGACAGTTTACTTTCATAAAGAGTAAAACCTAATTTTTGTTTTTGCAAACCTTACTAAAACAACTGATTCTAGTAAAACTCACACGGATTCAATATAACAGGCATTTTTACACATTTTGCATGTTTAGTTTAGAAATTATGATTGAATACATTTTTCTTGCTTTTTTCGCATTATCTCAGGATTTTAAGAACATTACTGTCATATTGAGTAAAAAAAGACTTTTTGTGTTTGCAAGCCTTAAAAAAAGCACATGTTTCGAGGAAAACTCCCAAGGATCCATTATTTCAAACATTATTAGCCATTTTGCATTAGTAGTTTAGGAGTTATGATTAAAAAACTGTCATATTGAGTGTGACAGTTTACTTTCCTAAAGAGTAAAACCTAACTTTTGTTTTTGCAAACCTTACTAAAACAACTGATTCTAGTAAAACTCACATGGATATAATATTACAGGCAAGAGATTTTGCAATGTTGGTTTAGGAATTATGTTGGAATACATTTTTACTGCTTTTTTCGCATTATCTCAGAATTTTAAGAACATTACTTTCATATTGAGTAAAAAACTACTTTTTGTGTTTGCAAGCCTTAAAAAAGCATATGTTTCGAGTAAAACTCACAAGAATGCATTATTTCAGGCAATATTAGCTCATTTTTATGTTCAGTTTAGGAGTTATGTTTAATTTACTGTCATGTTGAGTGTACATTGTCATGGTGAAAAAAACCAAATTTTTCTAATTGCAAAACATACATTGATTCAATATTACAGGCATTTTTACACATTTTGCATGTTTGGTTTAGGAATTATAATGGAATACATTTTTTTTTTGCTTTTTTCGTATTATCTCAGGATTTTAAGAACATTACTGTCATATTGAGTAAAAAACTACTTTTTGTGTTTGCAAGATTTAAAAAAGCATATGTTTTGAGTAAAACTCCCAAGGATGCATTATTTCAGGCATCAATAGCCATTTTGCTTGTGTGGATTAGGAGTTTTTAAATAACTGTCATATTGCGTGTGGCAGTTATACAGTTATTATGAGTAAAACCTAATTTTTGTATTTTTAAAGCTTATAAACCTCCTGATTCTAGTAAAATTCACAAAGATACAATATTACAGGCATTTTTAGACATAATGCAGGTTTGGTTTTGGAGTTAGGTTTATAACTTTTCATATTTAGTATGACAGTTATACTGTCATATTAAGTAAAAAAAAAAGACTTGTGTCTTTGCAAACCTTACAAAATATTTTTTTCCAGTAAAACTCACAAAGATACATTTCTCTTATTAGCCATTTTGCATGTGTGGTTTCGGAGTTATGTTTAAATAACTGTCAGATACAGAGACAGAGACAGTATACATGGGGAAGGCGTGGCGCAGTTGGGAGAGTGGCCGTTCCAGCAACCTGAGGGTTCTTGGTTCGATCCCCACCTTCTACCAACCTCGTCACGTCCGTTGTGTCCTTGAGGGAGACACTTTACCCTTGCTCCTGATGGGTTGTGGTTAGGGCCTTGCATGCCAGCTCCCGTGTGAATGTGTGTGTGAATGGATGAATGGAAAAATAGTGTCAAAGCGCTTTGTGTACCTTGAAGCTAGAAAAGCGCTATACAAGTATAACCCATTTACCATAGTGAGTAAAACCAAATGTTTGTATTTACAAACCTTACAAAAACAACCCATTCTAGTAAAAGTCACACAGATACAATATTTTAGGCATTTTTAGACATAATGCAAGTTTGGTTTTGGAGTTATGTTTATATAACCTCCTTTCTGAGGCGCCACCTTATCGTGGTAGAGGAGTTTGCGTGTCCCACTGATCCTAGGAGCTATGCTGTCTGTGGGCTTCTATGCCCCCTTGTAGGCTCTCCCAAGACAAATAGGTCCTAGGTGAGGGATCAGACAAAGAGCAGCTCAAAGACCTTTATGAAAAGTACAAATCGAGGTCCTAGATTTTTCCTCGCCCGGACGCGGGTCACCGTGGCTCCCCTGTGGAGCCAGGCCCAGAGGTGGGGCACGATGGCGAGCGCCTGTTGGCTGGCTCAGCTCAATGAAGCAACGTGGTTCCCTCCTCCAATGGGCTCACCACTCATGGGCTGGGTTATAGAGGTCGGGTGCAGTGTGAGCTGAGCGGCAGCCGAAGGCAGGGCACTTGGCGGTCCGATCATCGGCTACATAAGCTAGCTCTTCTGACGTGAAATGTCACCTCGCTGGGAGGGAAGGAGCCTGAGGTGGTGTGCGAGGTGGAAAAGTTCCGGCTAGATATAGTTGGACTCACTTCGACGCACAGGAACCTGTTCTCTCGAGAGGGGCTGGACTCTCTTCCACTATGGCGTTGCAAGCAATGAGAGGCTGGGGTGGCAATTCTTGTTGTCCCCCCGGCTCAAAGACAAGAGTATGGGGTATCGGACTGTCTGATTGTGGCGGGTCGCTCCCTGTATGATCGGTGTAGGGCAGCCTTGGTCCGCTTAGGCTGCCGTTTGTCACCGATTCTGTTGTTAACTTTTATGGACAGAATTGCAGTCATGGCGTTGAGGGGATCCGGTTTGGTGGTTGCAGGATTAGGTCTCTGCTTTTTGCAGTTGATGTGGTTCTGATGGCTTCAACTGGCCAGGATCTCCAGCTCTCATTGGATGGCCGAGTATGAAGCGACTGGGATGAGAATCAGCACCTCCAAGTCCGAGTCCATGGTTCTCGCCCGGTAAAGGGTGGGGTGCCATTTCCAGGTTGAGGAGGCGATGGCACATACTAGATGGCCCCAAGTGGAGGAGTTCAAGTACCTAGGAGTCTTGTTCACGAGTGAGGGAAGAGTGGATCATGAGATCCACAGGCGGATCGGTGCGGCGTCTTCAGTAATGAGGACGCTATATCGATCCATTGTGGTGAAGAAGGAGCTGAGCCAGAATTAAAAGCTCTAAATTTACCGGTCGATCTACATTCCCATCCTGCACCCATGGTCATGGTTATGACCGAAAAGACAAGCGGCCAAATTGAGTTTCCTCCGCCGGGTGGCGGGTCTCTCCCTTAGAGATAGGATAAGAAGCTCTGTCATCCGGGAGGAACTCAGAGTAAAGCGCTGCTCCTCCACATTGAGAGGAGCCAGATGAGGTGGTTCGGGCATCTGCTCAGGATGCCACCCGAACGCCTCCCGAGGGAGGTGTTTAGGGCAAGTCCGACCGGCAGGAGGCCACGGGGAAGACCCAGGACACATTGGGAAGATTATGTCTCCCGGCTGGCCTGGGAACGCCTCAGGATCCCCCAAGAAGAGCTGGAAGAAGTGGCTGGGGAGAGGGAAGTCTGGGCTTCTCTGTTTAGGCTGCTGCCCCCGCAACCCGACCTCGGTTAAGCGGAAGAAAATGGATGGATTTAGTAACGACAACAAAAAATGATTCTAGTAAAACTCACATGGATACAATTTTACAGGTAATGCATGTTTGGTTTTGGAATTATGTTTATATAACTTTCATATGTATTATGACAGTTATACTGTCATCTTGAGTAAAACTAACTTGTGTCTTTACAAACATTACAAACTATGTTTTTCCAGTAAAACTCACAAAAATAATTTTTTCCAGGCATTATTAGACATTTTTCATGTGTGGTTTAGGAAATATGTTTAAATAACTGTCATATTGAATGTGGCAGTTATACTGTTATTATGTGTAAAACCAAATTTTTGTATTTGCAAACCTTACAAAAACAACTGATTCTAGTAAAACTCACATAGATTCAATATTACAGGCATTTTTAGACATTTCACATGTTTGAATACATTTTTATTGCTTTTTTCGTTTGGGCAAGTCCGATCGGCAGGAGGCCACGGGGAAGACCCAGGACACATTGGGAAGACTATGTCTCAGGCTGGCCTGGGAACGCCTCGGGATCCCCCGAGAAGAGCTGGACAAAGTGGCTGGGGAGAGGGAAGTCTGGGCTTCTCTGCTTAAGCTGCTTCCCCCGCAACCCGACCTCGGATAAGCGGAAGAAAATGGATGGATTTAGTATGACAGTTATACTGTCATATTGAGTAAAAAAAACTGTTTTTCATAGATTCAATATTACAGGCATCTTTAGATGGATTGCATGTTTGGTTTTGGAGATATGTTTATACAACTTTCATATTTAGTATGACAGTTATACTGTCATATTGAGTAAAAAAAAAAAAACGTGTCTGCAAACCTTACAAAAGATTATTATTCTAGTAAAACTAACAAAGATACATTTTTCCAAGCATTATTAGCATTTGTTGTTTTGGAGTTATAATGCTTGCATTGAGAGACGACGGGCTCGGGTGGCAATTCTTGTTGCCCCCCGGCTCAAAGCCTGCACGTTGGAGTTCAACCCAGTGGACCAGTGGGTAGCTTTCCTCCGCCTTCGGGTGGGGGGACGGGTCCTGACTGTTGTTTGGCCTTACGCGCCAAACGGCAGCTCAGAGTACCCACCCTTTTTGGATTCACTCGAGGGAGTACTGGAAAGTGCTCCACCGGGTGATTCCCTCGTTCTACTGGGGGCCTTCAACGCTCATCTTGGCAACAACAGTGAAACCTGGAGAGGCGTGATTGGGAAGAATGGCCGCCCGGATCTGAACCCGAGTGGTGTTTTGTTATTGGACTTTTGTGCTCGTCACAGATTGTCAATAACAAACACCAAGTTCAAACATAAGGGTGTCCATATGTGCACTTGGCACCAGGACACCCTAGGCCGCAGTTCCATGATCGATTTTGTAGTTGTGTCATCGGATTTGCGGTCTCATGTTTTGGACACTCGGGTGAAGAGAGGGGCCGAGCTTTCTACCGATCACCACCTGGTGGTGAGTTGGCTGCGATGGTGGGGGAGGATGCCTGACAGACCTGGCAGGCCCAAACGCATTGTGAGGGTTTGCTGGGAACGCCTCCGGAAGCACTTTGAACATGTCACGAGGGAGGCGCTGGACATTGAGTCTGAGTGGACCATGTTCCGTGCCTCTCTTGTCGAGCCGGCTGATTGGAGCTGTGGCCGCAAGGAGTTTGGTGCCTGTCGTGGCGGTAATCCTAGAACCCGCTGGTGGACACCAGCAGTGAGGGATGCCGTCAAGCTGAAGAAAGAGCCTATCGGGTCCTTTTGGCTCATGGGACTCCAGAGGCAGCCGACAGGCCAAGCGAAGTGTGGCTTCAGCGGTCGCAGAGGCAAAAACTCGGACATGGGAGGAGTTTGGAGAAGCCATGGAAAACGACTTCCAGACGGCTTCGAAGCGATTCTGGACCACCATCCGCCGGCTCAAGGGGGGGCAGCAGTGCACTGTAACACCGTGTATGGTGAGGATGGTGCGCTGCTGACCTCTACTGCAGCTGTTATTGATCGGTGGAGGGAATACTTCGAAGACCTCCTTAATCCCACCAACATGTCTTCCTATGAGGAAGCAGTGCCTGGGGAGTCTGTGGTGGGCTCTCCTATTTCTGGGGATGAGGATGCCAAGGTAGTTAAAAAGCTCCACAATGGCAACGCCCTGGGGGTGGATGAGATCCGTCCGGAGTTCCTTAAGGCTCTGGATGCTGTGGGGCTGTCGTGGTTGACAAGACTCTGCAACATCGCGTGGACATCGGGGGCGGTACTTCTGGATTGGGAGACCGGGGTGGTGGTTCCTCTCTTTAAGAAGGGGAACCAGAGGGTGTGTTTCAACTATCGTGAGATCACACTCCTCAGTCTTCCCGGTAAGGTCTATTCATGTGTACTGGAGAAGAGGCTACGCCGGATAGTCGAACCTCGGATTCAGGAGGAACAGTGTGGTTTACGTCCTGGTCGTGGAACTGCGGACCAGCTTTATACTCTCGGCAGGGTCCTTGAGGGTGCATGGGAGTTTGCCCAACCAGTCTACATGTGCTTTATGGACTTGGAGAAGGCATTCGACCATTTACCCCTGGAAGTCCTGTGGGGAGTGCTTAGAGTATGGGGTAACGGACTGTCTTATTGTGGCGGTTCGCTCCCTTTACAAGAGTCAGAGCTTGGTCCGCATTGCCGGCAGTAAGTCGGACCCGTTTCCAGTGAGGGTTGGACTCTGCCAAGGCTGCCCTCTGTCACCGATTCTGTTCATAACCTTTATGGACAGAATTTCTAGGCGCAGTCAGGGCGTTGAGGGGATCCAGTTTGGTGTCTGCAGGATTAGGTCTGTGCTATTTGCAGATGATGTGGTCCTGATGGCTTCATCTGGCCAAGATCTTCAGCCCTCACTGGATCGGTTCGCAGACGAGTGTGAAGTGACTGGGATGTGAATCAGCACCTCCAAGTCCGAGTCCATGGTTCTCGCCCGGAAAAGGGTGGAGTGCCATCTCCGGGTTGGGGAGGAGATCTTGCCCCAAGTGGAGGAGTTCAAGGACCTCAGAGTCTTGTTCACGAGTGAGGGAAGAGTGGATCGTGAGATCGACAGGCGGAACGGTGCGGCGTCTTCAGTAATGCGGACGCTGTATTGATCCGTTGTGGTGAAGAAGGAGCTGAGCCGGAAGGCAAAGCTCTCGATTTACCGGTCGATCTACGTTCCCATCCTCACCTATGGTCATGAGCTTTGTGTCATGGCCGAAAGGACAAAATCACGGGTACAAGCGGCCGAAATGAGTTTCCTCCGCCGGGTGGCGGGGCTCTCCCTTAGAGATAGGGTGAGAAGCTATGTCATCCGGGTGGAGCTCAAAGTAAAGCCATTGCTCCTCCATTTCGCGAGGAGCCAGATGAGGTGGTTCGGGCATCTGGTCAGGATGCCACCCGAACGCCTCCCTAGGGAGGTGTTTCGGGCACGTCCGACCGGTAGGAGGCCCAGGAAGACCCAGGAAACGGGAAGCTTATCTCTCCCGGCTGGCCTGGGAACGCCCCAGGATCCCCCGGGAGGAGCTGGACGAAGTGGCTGGGGAGAGGAAAGTCTGGGCTTCCCTGCTTAGGCTGCAGCCCCCGCGACCGACCTCGGATAAGCGGAAGAAAATGGATGGCTGGATGGAGGAGTTATGTTTAAATAACTGTCATAAAGAGTAAAACCTCATTTTTGTATTTGTAAACCTTACCAAAACAACTGATTTTAGTAAAACTCACACAGATTCAATATTACAGGCATTTTTAGACATTTTGCTTATTTGGTGTAGGAATTATGATGGAATACATTGTTTTTGCTTATTTCGCATTATCTCAGGATTTTAAGAACTTTACTGTCATATAGAGGAAACCCAATACTTTTTGTGTTTGCAAGCCTTAAAAAAGCATATGTTCGAGTAAAACTCACAAGAATGCCTTATTTCAGGCATTATTAGCCATTTTTTATGTGTAGTTTAGGCATACTTGCCAATACTCCTGGATTTTCCAGGAGACTCCCGAAATTCAGCGCCTCTCCCGAAAACCTCCCGGGACAAATTTTCTCCCGAAAATCTCCCGAAATTCAGGCTGATCTGAGTGAGGACAGCCTGTATTCACGTCTGCTTTCCCACGATATAAACAGCATGCCTGCCCAATCACATTATAACTGTAGAATGATCGAGGGCGAGTTCTTGGTTTCTTATGTGGGTTTATTGTTAGGTAGTTTCATTAACGTCCTCCCAGCGCGGTAACAACACAAAACAACAGCAGTCACGTTTTCGTCTACCGTAAAGCAGTTTGTCTGCCGTAAACAGCAATGTTGTGACACTCTTTAAACAGGGCAATACTGCCATCTACTGTACATGCATATGTGACAATAACATCCAGGGCTTTTAGAGAGTGCAGTGCACAACTGCGCACACAACAAGGAGACAAAGCAGAAGAACGCGGAAGATACAGCCATGGCGACGTCGACGACGAGTAAGATGAAGAAACACGCTTATAAGTTCCAAGCCGCAGCTGCGATTGGACCTGGATAGCCTCCGGGAAGAAGTAGTGGAATACCAAGTGCTTTTCCTCAGGAAGCAAAGATTGACCGGTTTTTGGCCATGCTCAGGAGGGATGGAAAATTCCAGACTCTCGTGCATTTGATGAAAGCACTTTTGTGCGTGCCACACAGCAATGCATCATCAGAGAGGGTGTTCAGCATGGTTATAAAAATAGTGACAGAGAATAGAACAAGGATGGACAATTCAACCCTTAACTCAACAATGAGTAGATGAGTGTTATGTGTGTATATATGTGTAAATAAATGAAAACTGAAATTCAAGTATTTATTTTATATATATATATATATATATATATATATATATATATGTGTCTTATATCTCCTGATGATTGAGGGAACCCCTCATGAAACAGGCCTGTAGAGATAAAGTAGTCTTGTGATTTTTTTCCCCACACATACATATATATATATATATATATATATATATATATAGCTAGAATTCACTGAAAGTCAAGTTTTTTTTATATAAGTGTGTATATATATATATATATATACATATATATATATATATATATATATATATATATATATATATATATATATATATATATATATATATATATATATATATATATACATACATATATATATATATATATATATATATATATATATATATATATATATATATATATATATATATACATATATATATATATATATATATATATATATATATATATATATATATATATATATATATATATATATATATATATATATATATATATATGTATATATATATATATGTGAAATACTTGACTTGGTGAATTCTAGCTCTAAATATACTCCTCCCCTCTTAACCACACCCCCAACCACGCCTCCACCCCACCCCCGACCATGCCTTCCCCACCCCCACCTCCTGAAATCGGAGGTCTCAATGTTGGCAAGTATGAGTTTAGGAGTTATGTTTAAATAACTGTCTAGTGAGTGTGGCAGTTACACTGTCATATTGAGTAAAAAAAACTAACTTGTGTCTTTGCAAACCTCACAAAAGAAAACGTTTCTAATAAAAATCACAAAGATACATTTCTTCACGCATTATTAGACATTTTTCATGTGTGGTTTAGGAATTATGTTTAAATAACTGTCATATTGAGTGTGGCAGTTATACTGCCATTATGTGTAAAACTTAATTTTGTATTTGCAAACCTTATAAAAACAACTGATTCTAGTAAAACATAGATTCAATTTTACAGGCATTTTTAGACATTTTACATGTTTGGTTTAGGAGTTGTGTTTGAATACATTTTTTATTGCTATTTTCGTTAGGGCAAGGCCGACCGGCAGGAGGCCACGGGGAAGACCCAGGGCACATTGGGAAGACTATCATTCAAGTACCTTGGGGTGTGGGTGGACAATAAGCTGGACTGGACTATTAACACAGACCACTTGTACAGGAAAGGACAGAGCTGTACTTCCTGAGGCGGCTGTCCTTTGTCCCACACGCCATTAGACTGTACAACTTTTCTCTGGGGGGAGGGGGGCTACTAGGATGACAGGGGATGCAAATCAATAAGAGTGCAATATTTTTTCAAAACATGGTCACTACTGCCTAGTTTCTCTTGTTATATTCTTATTTTACTGTTATATTTTTATTCTCATTGTTGCTTTTTATTTTTATTCTATTGTAATATGTTTCTATTTTGTTTCAATTTATACCCCCATTATTTACTTTTCACTTTTTACAATTTTGTACACTACTGCTGGAATTTAAATTTTCCTGAGGGAACTCTCCTGAAGGAATCAATAAAGTACTATCTATGTATCTATCTATTTATGTCTCCTGGCTGGCCTGTAAATGCCTCGGGATCCCCCGAGAAGAGCTGGACAAAGTGGCTGGGGAGAGGAAAGTCTGGGCTTCTCTGCTTAGGCTGCTGCCCCCGCAACCTGACCTCGGATAAGCAGGAAGAAAATGGATGGATTTTGTATGACAGTTATACTGTCATATTAAGTAAAAAACTAACTTGGGTCTTTGCAAACATTACAAAATATATTTTTTCTAGTAAAACTCACAAAGATACATAACTCAAGGCATTATTAGCCATTTTGCATGTGTGGTTTAGGACTTAGGTTTAAATAATCGTCAGATTGAGTGTGACAGTATACTGTCATAGTGAGTAAACCCATATTTTGTAATTGCAAACCTTATGAAAACAAATGATTCTACTAAAACTCACATGGATACAATATTACGGGCATTTTTAGACATAATGCATGTTTGGTTTTGGAGTAATGTTTATATATTTTTCATATTTTGTATGACAGTAATACTGTCATATTGAATTAAAAAAACTAACTTGTATCTGTACAAATCTTAAAAAATATTTTTTTTACCAGTAAAACTCACAAAGAGACATTTCTCCAGGCATTATTAGCCATTGTGCACATGTGGTTTAGGAGTTATGTTTAAATACATGTCAAATTGAATGTGGCAGTTATACTGTTATTATGAGTAAAACCTAATTTTTGTAAATGTTAACCTTACCACAATACCTGATTCTGGTAAAACTCACATAGATTCAATATTACAGGCATTTTTAGACATTTTACATGTTTGGTTTAGAGTTGTGTTTGAATACATTTGTATTGCTTTTTTTATTAGGGCAAGTCCGACGGGCAGGAGGCCGCGGGGAAGACCCAGGACACATTGGGAAGACTATGTCTCCCGGCTGGGCTGTCGAACGCCTCGGGATCCCCCGAGAAGAGCTGGACGAAGTGGTTGGGGATAGGGAAGTCCGGCTTCTCTGCTTAGGCTGCTGCCCCTGCAACCGGACCTCGGATAAGCGGAAGAAAATGGATGTTATACTGTCATATTAAGTAAAAAAAAACTAACTTACAAAATATATTTTTTCTAGTAAAACTCACAAAGATACATATCTACAGGCATTAATAGCCATTTTGCATTTGTTGTTTAGGAGTTATGTTTAAATAACTGTCATAGTGAGTAAAACCTAATTTTTGTATTTGCAAAAACCTTACAAAAACAACTGATTCTAGTAAAACTCACATGGATGCAATATTGCAGGCATTTTTAGACATGATGCATGTTTGATTTTGGAGTTGTGTTTATATAACTTTCATATTTAGTATTACAGTAATACTGTAATATTGAGTAATAAAAACTAACTTGTGTCTTTACAAACCTTACAAAATATTTTTTTTCCTGCAAAACTCACAAAGAGACATTTCTCCAGGCATTATTAGCCATTTGGCATGTGTGGTTTAGGAGTTATGTTTAAATAACTGTCAGATTGAGTGTGACAGTATACTGTGAGTAAAACCCATATTTTGTATTTGCAAACCTTACAAAAACAACTGATTCTAGTAAAACTCACATGGATACAAAATTACAGGCATTTTTAGAGATAATGCATGTTTGGTTTTGGAGTTATGTTTATATAACTTTCATATTTAGTATGACAGTAACACTGTCATATTGAGTAAAAAAAACTAACTTGTGTCGGTACAAACATTACGAAATATTTTTTTTCCCAGTAAAACTCACAAAGAGACATTTCTCCAGGCATTAATAGCCATTGTGCATGTGTGGTTTAGGAGTTATGTTTAAATAGATGTCAAATTGAATGTGGCAGTTATACTGTCATTATGGGTGAAACTTAATTTTTGTAATTGTAAACCTTACCAAAATACCTGATTCTGGTAAAACTCACATAGATTCAATAATACATGCATTTTTAGACGGATTGCATGTTTGGTTTTGGAGTTTTGATTATACAACTTTCATATTTAGTATGACAGTTATACTGTATATTACTATTGAGTAAAAAAAACCTAACTTGTGTCTTTGCAAACCTTACAAAAGATCGTTATTCTAGTAAAGACTTAGACTTAGACTTTCTTTTTATTGTCATTCAAATTTGAACTTTACAGCACAGATAAGAACGAAATGTCGTAGTGCAGGATAAAAAAGCAATAAGGTGCATATTTCGGTACATAAATATATATAAATAATATATAAATACTATATATATATATATATATATATATATATATATATATATATATATATATATATATATATATATATATATATATATATATATATATATATATATATGCATATATATATATATAATAAATAAATATATATACATATATATAAATAGATAAATAGATTACTGTGCAGATAAATATATTGCACTTTTTCCACATGCGCCCACGTTTATGGGTGTATGTTATATTGTTTCTTTCATTCCAGCGAGTTAATTCATTTTGAGGGGAGTTGAGGATATAATTTAATTATGATGCGTTCAAGAGTCTTACGGCCTGAGGGAAGAAGCTGCTACAGAAGCTTCGGAGGCTGCGGAACCTCTTTCTAGAGTCCATAGTGAAAACTGTCCTTGGTGGGGGTGGGAGGAGTCTTTGCAAATTTTCTGAGCCCTGGTCAGGCAGCACTTTTTGCGATCTCCTGGATAGGAGGAAGAGGAGTCCTGATGATCTTTTCCGCCGTCCTCACCACTCTCTGGAGATACTTCCAGTCTGAGGCACTGCAGGCTCCAGTCCAGACAGAGATGCTATGCTGTTGGTCAGCAGGCTCGCTATAACAACGATACATCTCTCCAAGCATTATTAGCTATTTTGCATTTGTTGTTTAGGAGTTATGTTTAAATAACTGTCAAAGTAAATAAAACCTAATTTTGGTATTTGAAAACCTTACAAAAACAACTGATTCTAGTAAAACTCACACAGATACAATATTACAGGCATTTTTAGACATAATACATGTTTGGCTTTGGAGTAATGTTTGGCGCAGTGGAAGAATGGCCGTGCGCGACCCGAGGGTCCCTGGTTCAATCCCCACCTAGTACCAACCTCGTCATGTCCGTTGTGTCCTGAACAAGACACTTCACCCTTGCTCCTGATGGGTGCTGGTTAGCGCCTTGCATGGCAGCTCCCTCCATCAGTGTGTGAATGGGTAAATGTGGAAGTAGTGTCAAAGCGCTTTGAGTACCTTGAAGGTAGAAAAGCGCTATACAAGTACAACCCATTTATTTATTTATTTATTTATATATAGTATGACAGCTATACTGTTATATTGAGTAAAAAAAACTAACTTGTGTCTTTACAAACCTTACACAATATATTTTTTCTAGTAAAACTCACAAAGAGACATTTCCCCAGGTATTATTAGCCATTGTGCATGTGTGGTTTAGGAGTTATGTTTAAATAAATGTCAAATTGAATGTGGCAGGTATACTGTCATGAGTAAAACCTAATTTTTGTAATTGTAAACCTTACCAAAATACCTGATTCTGGTAAAACTCACATAGATTGAATATTACATGCATTTTTAGACGGATTGCTTGTTTGGTTTTGGAGTTATGTTTTTACAACTGTCATATTTAGTATGACAGTTATACTGTCATATTGAGTAAAAAAAACAACTAACTTGCGTCTTTGCAAACCTTACAAAAGATCATTATTCTGGTAAAGACTTAGACTTTTTTTTTTATTGTCATTCAAATTTGAACTTTACAGCATAGATAACACAATTTCGTTACATAAGCTCATGGTAGTGCAGGATAAAAAAGCAATAAGGTGCATATATAAATAAATAAATATAAATAATATATAAATATACATATAAAATAAATAAATATACTTAAATATATATAAATAAATAAAAAGATTACTGTGCAGATAAATATATTGCACTTTTTCCACATGCGCCACGTTTATGGGTGTATGTTATATTGTTTTTTTTTTTTATTCCAGCGAGTTAATCCATTTTGAGGGGAGTTGAGGGGATAATTTAATTATAATGCGTTCAAGAGTCTTACGGCCTGAGGGAAGAAGCTGGAGGTTCTGCTTCGGAGGCTGCGGAACCTCTTTCTAGAGTCCAGAAGTGAAAACAGTCCTTGGTGGGGGTGGGAGGAGTCTTTGCAAATTTTCTGAGCCCTGGTCAGGCAGCGCTTTTTGCGATCTCCTGGATAGGAGGAAGAGGATTCCTGAAGATCTTTTCCGCCGTCCTCACCACTCTCTGGAGAGACTTCCAGTCTGAGGCACTGCAGGCTCCAGTCCAGACAGAGATGCTGTTGGTCAGCAGGCTCTCTATAACAAAGATACCGTTCTCCAAGCATTATTAGCTATTTGCATTTGTTGTTTAGGATTTATGTTTAAATAACTGTCATAGTGAGTAAAACCTAAATTTTGTATTTGCAAACCTTACAAAAACAATTGATTCTAGTAAAACTCACAGATAAAATATCACAGGCATTTTTAGACATAATACATGTTTGGTTTTAGAGTTGTGTTTATATAACTTTCGTATTTAGTATTACAGTAATACTGTCATATTGAGTTAAAAAAAAGAACTAACTTGTGTCTTTACTAACCTTACAAAATATTTTTCGAAGTAAAACTCAAAGATACATTGCTACAGGCATTATTAGCCATTTTGCATGTGCGGTTTAGGATTTATGTTTAAATAACTGTCATATTGAGTGTGACAGTAAGTCATAGTGAGTAAAACAAACTAACTTGTGTCTTTGCAATGCTTACAAAAGAAAATGTTACTAGTAAAACTCACAAAAGATACATTTCTTCATGCATTATTAGAAAATGTTCATGTGTAGTTTAGGAGTTATGTTTTAATAACTGTCAAATTGAGTGTGGCAGTTATACTGTCATTAAGTGTTAAACCTAATTTTTGTATTTGCAAACCTTACAAAAACAACTGATTCTAGTAAAACTCACATAGATTCAATATTGCAGGCATTTTAGACATTTCACATGTTTGGTTTAGGAGTTGTGTTTGAATACATTTTAATTGCTTTTTTCGTTAAGGCAAGTCCGACCGGCAGGAGGCCACGGGGAAGCCCCAGGACACATTGGGAAGACTATGTCAGCCGGCTGGCCTGGGAACGCTTCGAGATCCCCCGAGAAGAGCTGGACGAAGTGGCTGGGGAGAGGGAAGTCTGGGCTTCTCTGCTTAGGCTGCTGCCCCCGCAACCCGACCTCGGATAAGCGGAAGAAAATGGATACATTTAGTATGACAGCTATACTATTATATTGAGTAAAAAAAATTAACTTGTGTCTTTAAAAAACCTTACAAATTATATGTTTTCTAGTAAAACTCACAAAGATACATCTCCAGGCATTATTATATTACAGGCATTTTGACACATTTTGCATGTTTGATTTAGGAAATATGATTGAATATATTTTCATTGCTTTTTTCGCATTATCTCAGTATTTTAGGAATATTACTGTCATATTGAGTAAAAAGCTACTTTTTGTTTGCAAGATTTGAAAAAGCATATGTTTCGAGTAAAACTCCGTAGAATGCATTATTTGAGGCATCATTAGACATTTTGCATGTGTAGTTTATGAGTTATGATTAAATAAATGTCATATTGAGTGTGACAGTTTACTTTCATAAAGAGTAAAACCTAATTTTTGTTTTTGCAAACCTTACTAAAACAACTGATTCTAGTTAAACTCACATGGATTCAATAATACAGGCATTTTTACACATTTTGCATGTTTAGTTTAGAAATTATGATTGAATACATTTTTATGGCTTTTTTCGCATTATCTCAGGATTTTAAGAACCTTACTGTCATATTGAGTAAAATAAATACTTTTTGTGTTTGCAAGCCTTAAGAAAGCATATGTTTCGAGGAAAACTCCCAATAATCCATTATTTCAAACATTATTAGCCATTTTGCATGAATAGTTTAGGAGTTATGATTAAAAAATTGTCATATTGAGTGTGACAGTTTACTTTCATAAAGAGTAAAACCTAATTTTTGTTTTTGCAAACTTCACTAAAACAACTGATTCTAGTAAAACTCACATGGATTCAATAATACAGGCATTTTTACACATTTTGCATGTTTATTTTAGAAATTATGATTGAATACATTTGTATGGCTTTTTTCGCATTATCTCAGGATTTTAAGAACATTACTGTCATATTGAGTAAAAAAATACTTTTTGTGTTTGCAAGCCTTAAGAAAGAATATGTTTCGAGGAAAACTCCCAAGGATCCATTATTTCAAACATTAGCCATTTTGCATGAGTGGTTTAGGAGTTATGATTAAAAAATTGTCATATTGAGTGTGACAGTTTACTTTCATAAAGAGTAAAACCTAATTTTTGTTTTTGCAAACTTCACTAAAACAACTGATTCTAGTAAAACTCACATGGAATCAATAATACAGGCATTTTTACACAATTTGCATGTTTAGTTTAGAAATTATGATTGAATACATTTGTTTTTCTTTTTTCGCATTATCTCAAGAATTTAAGAACATTACTGTAATATTGAGTACAAAAATGCTTTTTGTGTTTGCAAGCCTTAAGAAAACATATGTTTCGAGGAAAACTCCCAAGGATCCATTATTTCAAACATTATTAGCCATTTTGCATGAGTAGTTTAGGAGTTATGATTAAAACATTGTCATATTGAGTGTGACAGTTTACTTTCATAAAGAGTAAAACCTAATTTTTGTTTTTGCAAACTTCACTAAAACAACTGATTCTAGTAAAACTCACATGGATTCAATAATACAGGCATTTTTACACATTTTGCATGTATAATTTAGAAATTATGATTAAATACATTTTTATGGCTTTTTTCGCAATATTTTAGGATTTTAAGAACATTACTGTCATTTTGAGTAAAAAAATACTTTTTGTGTTTGCAAGACTTAAGAAAGCATATGTTTCGAGGTAAACTCCCAAGGATCCATTATTTCAAAAATTATTAGCCATTTTGCATGAGTGGTTTAGGAGTTATGATTAAAAAATTGTCATATTGAGTGTGACAGTTTACTTTCATAAAGAGTAAAACCTAATTTTTGCTTTTGCAAACCTTACTAAAACAACTGATTCTAGTGAAACTCACATGGATTTAATATTACTGGCATTTTTAGACATTTTGCATTGTTGGTTTAGGAATTATGTTGGAATACATTTTTATTGCTTTTTTCGCATTATCTCAGAATTTTAAGAACATTACTGTCATATTGAGTACAAAAAATACTTTTTGTGTTTGCAAGCCTTAAGAAAGCATATGTTTCAAGGAAAACTCCCAAGGATCCATTATTTCAAACATTATTAGCCATTTTGCATGAGTAGTTTAGGAGTTATGATGAAAAAACTGTCATATTGAGTGTGACAGTTTACTTTCATAGAGTAAAACCTAATTTTTGTTTTTGCAAACTTCACTAAAACAACTGATTCTATTAAAACTCACATGGATTCAATAATACAGGCATTTTTACACATTTTGCATGTTTATTTTAGAAATTATGATTGAATACATTTTTATGGCTTTTTTCGCATTATCTCAGGATTTTAAGAACATTACTGTCACATTGAGTAAAAAAATACTTTTTGTGTTTGCAAGCCTTAAGAAAGAATATGTTTCGAGGTAAACTCCCAAGGATCCATTATTTCAAACATTATTAGCCATTTTGCATGAGTGGTTTAGGAGTTATGATTAAAAAACTACTCATGCAAAATGGCTAATAATGTTTGAAATAATGGATCCTTGGGAGTTTTCCTTGAAACATATGCTTTCTTAAGGCTTGCAAACACAAAAAGTATTTTTTGTACTCAATATGACAGTAATGTTCTTAAAATTCTGAGATAATGCGAAAAAAGCAATAAAAATGTATTCCAACATAATTCCTTAACCAACAATGCAAAATGTCTAAAAATGCCAGTATTATTAAATCCATGTGAGTTTCACTAGAATCAGTTGTTTTAGTAAGGTTTGCAAAAGCAAAAATTAGGTTTTAATCTTTATGAAAGTAAACTGTCACACCAATATGACAATTTTTTAATCATAACTCCTAAACCACTCATGCAAAATGGCTAATAATGTTTGAAATAATGGATCCTTGGGAGTTTACCTCGAAACATATGCTTTCTTAAGGCTTGCAAACACAAAAAGTATTTTTTTACTCAATATGACAGTAATGTTCTTAAAATCCTGAGATAATGCGAAAAAAGCCATAAAAATGTATTCAATCATAATTTCTAAAATAAACATGCAAAATGTGTAAAAATGCCTGTATTATTGAATCCATGTGAGTTTTAATAGAATCAGTTGTTTTAGTGAAGTTTGCCAAAACAAAAATTAGGTTTTACTCTTTATGAAAGTAAACTGTCACACTCAATATGACTAAAACAACTGATTCTAGTAAAACTCACATGGATTTAATATTACAGGCATTTTTAGACATTTTGCATTGTTGGTTTAGGAATTATGTTGGAATACATTTTTATTGCTTTTTTCGCATTATCTCAGGAATTTAAGAACATTACTGTCATATTGAGTAAAAAAATACTTTTTGTGTTTGCAAGCCTTAAGAAAGCAAATGTTTCGAGGAAAACTCCCAGGATCCATTATTTCAAACATTATTAGCCATTTTGCATGAGTAGTTTAGGAGTTATGATTAAAAAACTGTCATATTGAGTGTGACAGTTTATATTTATAAAGAGTAAAACCTAATTTTTGATTTTGCAAACCTTACTAAAACAACTGATTCTAGTAAAACTCACATGGATTTAATATTACAGGCATTTTTAGACATTTTGCATTGTTGGTTTAGGAATTATGTTGGAATACATTTTTATTGCTTTTTTCGCATTATCTCAGGAATTTAAGAACATTACTGTCATATTGAGTAAAAAAATACTTTTTGTGTTTGCAAGCCTTAAGAAAGCAAATGTTTCGAGGAAAACTCCCAGGATCCATTATTTCAAACATTATTAGCCATTTTGCATGAGTAGTTTAGGAGTTATGATTAAAAAACTGTCATATTGAGTGTGACAGTTTATATTTATAAAGAGTAAAACCTAATTTTTGATTTTGCAAACCTTACTAAAACAACTGATTCTAGTAAAACTCACATGGATTTAATATTACAGGCATTTTTAGACATTTTGCATTGTTGGTTTAGGAATTATGTTGGAATACATTTTTATTGCTTTTTTTCGCATTATCTCAGAATTTTAAGAACATTACTGTCATATTGAGTAAAAACTACTTTTTGTGGTTGCAAGCCTTAAAAAAGCATATGTTTCGAGTAAAACTTACAAGAATGCATTATTTCAGGCAATGTTAGCTCATTTTTAAGTGTAGTTTAGGAGTTATGTTTAATATACTGTCATATTGAGTGTACATTGTCCTGGTGAAAAAAAAACTAATTTTTGTATTTGCAAAAATTTCAAACACAACCTAATCTAGTTAAACTCACATGGATTCGATATTACAGGCATTTTTACAAATTTTGCATGTTTGATTTAGGAAATATGATTGAATATATTTTCATTGCTTTTTTCGCATTATCTCAGGATTTTAGGAATATTACTGTCATATTGAGTAAAAAACTACTTTTTGTGTTTGCAAGATTTGAAAAAGCAAATGTTTCGAGTAAAACTCCGTAGAATGCATTATTTGAGGTATCATTAGACATTTTGCATGTGTAGTTTAGGTGTTATGATTAAATACATGTCATATTGAGTGTGACAGTTTACATTCATAAAGAGTAAAACCTAATTTTTGTTTTTGCAAACCTTTCTAAAACAACTGATTCTAGTAAAACTCACACGGATTCAATATAACAGGCATTTTTACACATTTTGCATGTTTAGTTTAGAAATTATGATTGAATACATTTTTATTGCTTTTTTCGCATTATCTCAGGATTTTAAGAACATTACTGTCATATTGAGTAAAAAAAGACTTTTTGTGTTTGCAAGCCTTAAAAAAGCACATGTTTCGAGGAAAACTCCCAAGGATCCATTATTTCAAACATTATTAGCCATTTTGCATTAGTAGTTTAGGAGTTATGATTAAAAAACTGTCATATTGAGTGTGACAGTTTACTTTCCTAAAGAGTAAAACCTAACTTTTGTTTTTGCAAACCTTACTAAAACAACTGATTCTAGTAAAACTCACATGGATATAATATTACAGGCAAGAGATTTTGCATTGTTGGTTTAGGAATTATGTTGGAATACATTTTTACTGCTTTTTTCGCATTATCTCAGAATTTTAAGAACATTACTTTCATATTGAGTAAAAAACTACTTTTTGTGTTTGCAAGCCTTAAAAAAGCATATGTTTCGAGTAAAACTCACAAGAATGCATTATTTCAGGCAATATTAGCTCATTTTTATGTTCAGTTTAGGAGTTATGTTTAATTTACTGTCATGTTGAGTGTACATTGTCATGGTGAAAAAAACCTAATTTTTCTAATTGCAAAACATACATTGATTCAATATTACAGGCATTTTTACACATTTTGCATGTTTGGTTTAGGAATTATAATGGAATACATTTTTTTTTTGCTTTTTTCGTATTATCTCAGGATTTTAAGAACATTACTGTCATATTGAGTAAAAAACTACTTTTTGTGTTTGCAAGATTTAAAAAAAGCATATGTTTTGAGTAAAACTCCCAAGGATGCATTATTTCAGGCATCAATAGCCATTTTGCTTGTGTGGATTAGGAGTTTTTAAATAACTGTCATATTGCGTGTGGCAGTTATACAGTTATTATGAGTAAAACCTAATTTTTGTATTTTTAAAGCTTATAAACCTCCTGATTCTAGTAAAATTCACAAAGATACAATATTACAGGCATTTTTAGACATAATGCAGGTTTGGTTTTGGAGTTAGGTTTATAACTTTTCATATTTAGTATGACAGTTATACTGTCATATTAAGTAAAAAAAAAAGACTTGTGTCTTTGCAAACCTTACAAAATATTTTTTTCCAGTAAAACTCACAAAGATACATTTCTCTTATTAGCCATTTTGCATGTGTGGTTTCGGAGTTATGTTTAAATAACTGTCAGATACAGAGACAGAGACAGTATACATGGGGAAGGCGTGGCGCAGTTGGGAGAGTGGCCGTTCCAGCAACCTGAGGGTTCTTGGTTCGATCCCCACCTTCTACCAACTTCGTCACGTCCGTTGTGTCCTTGAGGGAGACACTTTACCCTTGCTCCTGATGGGTTGTGGTTAGGGCCTTGCATGCCAGCTCCCGTGTGAATGTGTGTGTGAATGGATGAATGGAAAAATAGTGTCAAAGCGCTTTGTGTACCTTGAAGCTAGAAAAGCGCTATACAAGTATAACCCATTTACCATAGTGAGTAAAACCAAATGTTTGTATTTACAAACCTTACAAAAACAACCCATTCTAGTAAAAGTCACACAGATACAATATTTTAGGCATTTTTAGACATAATGCAAGTTTGGTTTTGGAGTTATGTTTATATAACCTCCTTTCTGAGGCGCCACCTTATCGTGGTAGAGGAGTTTGCGTGTCCCACTGATCCTAGGAGCTATGCTGTCTGTGGGCTTCTATGCCCCCTTGTAGGCTCTCCCAAGACAAATAGGTCCTAGGTGAGGGATCAGACAAAGAGCAGCTCAAAGACCTTTATGAAAAGTACAAATCGAGGTCCTAGATTTTTCCTCGCCCGGACGCGGGTCACCGTGGCTCCCCTGTGGAGCCAGGCCCAGAGGTGGGGCACGATGGCGAGCGCCTGTTGGCTGGCTCAGCTCAATGAAGCAACGTGGTTCCCTCCTCCAATGGGCTCACCACTCATGGGCTGGGTTATAGAGGTCGGGTGCAGTGTGAGCTGAGCGGCAGCCGAAGGCAGGGCACTTGGCGGTCCGATCATCGGCTACATAAGCTAGCTCTTCTGACGTGAAATGTCACCTTGCTGGGAGGGAAGGAGCCTGAGGTGGTGTGCGAGGTGGAAAAGTTCCGGCTAGATATAGTTGGACTCACTTCGACGCACAGGAACCTGTTCTCTCGAGAGGGGCTGGACTCTCTTCCACTATGGCGTTGCAAGCAATGAGAGGCTGGGGTGGCAATTCTTGTTGTCCCCCCGGCTCAAAGACAAGAGTATGGGGTATCGGACTGTCTGATTGTGGCGGGTCGCTCCCTGTATGATCGGTGTAGGGCAGCCTTGGTCCGCTTAGGCTGCCGTTTGTCACCGATTCTGTTGTTAACTTTTATGGACAGAATTGCAGCCATGGCGTTGAGGGGATCCGGTTTGGTGGTTGCAGGATTAGGTCTCTGCTTTTTGCAGTTGATGTGGTTCTGATGGCTTCAACTGGCCAGGATCTCCAGCTCTCATTGGATGGCCGAGTATGAAGCGACTGGGATGAGAATCAGCACCTCCAAGTCCGAGTCCATGGTTCTCGCCCGGTAAAGGGTGGGGTGCCATTTCCAGGTTGAGGAGGCGATGGCACATACTAGATGGCCCCAAGTGGAGGAGTTCAAGTACCTAGGAGTCTTGTTCACGAGTGAGGGAAGAGTGGATCATGAGATCCACAGGCGGATCGGTGCGGCGTCTTCAGTAATGAGGACGCTATATCGATCCATTGTGGTGAAGAAGGAGCTGAGCCAGAATTAAAAGCTCTAAATTTACCGGTCGATCTACATTCCCATCCTGCACCCATGGTCATGGTTATGACCGAAAAGACAAGCGGCCAAATTGAGTTTCCTCCGCCGGGTGGCGGGTCTCTCCCTTAGAGATAGGATAAGAAGCTCTGTCATCCGGGAGGAACTCAGAGTAAAGCGCTGCTCCTCCACATTGAGAGGAGCCAGATGAGGTGGTTCGGGCATCTGCTCAGGATGCCACCCGAACGCCTCCCGAGGGAGGTGTTTAGGGCAAGTCCGACCGGCAGGAGGCCACGGGGAAGACCCAGGACACATTGGGAAGATTATGTCTCCCGGCTGGCCTGGGAACGCCTCAGGATCCCCCAAGAAGAGCTGGAAGAAGTGGCTGGGGAGAGGGAAGTCTGGGCTTCTCTGTTTAGGCTGCTGCCCCCGCAACCCGACCTCGGTTAAGCGGAAGAAAATGGATGGATTTAGTAACGACAACAAAAAATGATTCTAGTAAAACTCACATGGATACAATTTTACAGGTAATGCATGTTTGGTTTTGGAATTATGTTTATATAACTTTCATATGTATTATGACAGTTATACTGTCATCTTGAGTAAAACTAACTTGTGTCTTTACAAACATTACAAACTATGTTTTTCCAGTAAAACTCACAAAAATAATTTTTTCCAGGCATTATTAGACATTTTTCATGTGTGGTTTAGGAAATATGTTTAAATAACTGTCATATTGAATGTGGCAGTTATACTGTTATTATGTGTAAAACCAAATTTTTGTCTTTGCAAACCTTACAAAAACAACTGATTCTAGTAAAACTCACATAGATTCAATATTACAGGCATTTTTAGACATTTCACATGTTTGAATACATTTTTATTGCTTTTTTCGTTTGGGCAAGTCCGATCGGCAGGAGGCCACGGGGAAGACCCAGGACACATTGGGAAGACTATGTCTCAGGCTGGCCTGGGAAGGCCTCGGGATCCCCCGAGAAGAGCTGGACAAAGTGGCTGGGGAGAGGGAAGTCTGGGCTTCTCTGCTTAAGCTGCTTCCCCCGCAACCCGACCTCGGATAAGCGGAAGAAAATGGATGGATTTAGTATGACAGTTATACTGTCATATTGAGTAAAAAAAACTGTTTTTCATAGATTCAATATTACAGGCATCTTTAGATGGATTGCATGTTTGGTTTTGGAGATATGTTTATACAACTTTCATATTTAGTATGACAGTTATACTGTCATATTGAGTAAAAAAAAAAAACTTGTGTCTGCAAACCTTACAAAAGATTATTATTCTAGTAAAACTAACAAAGATACATTTTTCCAAGCATTATTAGCATTTGTTGTTTTGGAGTTATAATGCTTGCATTGAGAGACGACGGGCTCGGGTGGCAATTCTTGTTGCCCCCCGGCTCAAAGCCTGCACGTTGGAGTTCAACCCAGTGGACCAGTGGGTAGCTTTCCTCCGCCTTCGGGTGGGGGGACGGGTCCTGACTGTTGTTTGGCCTTACGCGCCAAACGGCAGCTCAGAGTACCCACCCTTTTTGGATTCACTCGAGGGAGTACTGGAAAGTGCTCCACCGGGTGATTCCCTCGTTCTACTGGGGGCCTTCAACGCTCATCTTGGCAACAACAGTGAAACCTGGAGAGGCGTGATTGGGAAGAATGGCCGCCCGGATCTGAACCCGAGTGGTGTTTTGTTATTGGACTTTTGTGCTCGTCACAGATTGTCAATAACAAACACCAAGTTCAAACATAAGGGTGTCCATATGTGCACTTGGCACCAGGACACCCTAGGCCGCAGTTCCATGATCGATTTTGTAGTTGTGTCATCGGATTTGCGGTCTCATGTTTTGGACACTCGGGTGAAGAGAGGGGCCGAGCTTTCTACCGATCACCACCTGGTGGTGAGTTGGCTGCGATGGTGGGGGAGGATGCCTGACAGACCTGGCAGGCCCAAACGCATTGTGAGGGTTTGCTGGGAACGCCTCCGGAAGAACTTTGAACATGTCACGAGGGAGACGCTGGACATTGAGTCTGAGTGGACCATGTTCCGTGCCTCTCTTGTCGAGCCGGCTGATTGGAGCTGTGGCCGCAAGGAGTTTGGTGCCTGTCGTGGCGGTAATCCTAGAACCCGCTGGTGGACACCAGCAGTGAGGGATGCCGTCAAGCTGAAGAAAGAGCCTATCGGGTCCTTTTGGCTCATGGGACTCCAGAGGCAGCCGACAGGCCAAGCGAAGTGTGGCTTCAGCGGTCGCAGAGGCAAAAACTCGGACATGGGAGGAGTTTGGAGAAGCCATGGAAAACGACTTCCAGACGGCTTCGAAGCGATTCTGGACCACCATCCGCCGGCTCAAGGGGGGGCAGCAGTGCACTGTAACACCGTGTATGGTGAGGATGGTGCGCTGCTGACCTCTACTGCAGCTGTTATTGATCGGTGGAGGGAATACTTCGAAGACCTCCTTAATCCCACCAACATGTCTTCCTATGAGGAAGCAGTGCCTGGGGAGTCTGTGGTGGGCTCTCCTATTTCTGGGGATGAGGATGCCAAGGTAGTTAAAAAGCTCCTCAATGGCAACGCCCTGGGGGTGGATGAGATCCGTCCGGAGTTCCTTAAGGCTCTGGATGCTGTGGGGCTGTCGTGGTTGACAAGACTCTGCAACATCGCGTGGACATCGGGGGCGGTACTTCTGGATTGGGAGACCGGGGTGGTGGTTCCTCTCTTTAAGAAGGGGAACCAGAGGGTGTGTTTCAACTATCGTGAGATCACACTCCTCAGTCTTCCCGGTAAGGTCTATTCATGTGTACTGGAGAAGAGGCTACGCCGGATAGTCGAACCTCGGATTCAGGAGGAACAGTGTGGTTTACGTCCTGGTCGTGGAACTGCGGACCAGCTTTATACTCTCGGCAGGGTCCTTGAGGGTGCATGGGAGTTTGCCCAACCAGTCTACATGTGCTTTATGGACTTGGAGAAGGCATTCGACCATTTACCCCTGGAAGTCCTGTGGGGAGTGCTTAGAGTATGGGGTAACGGACTGTCTTATTGTGGCGGTTCGCTCCCTTTACAAGAGTCAGAGCTTGGTCCGCATTGCCGGCAGTAAGTCGGACCCGTTTCCAGTGAGGGTTGGACTCTGCCAAGGCTGCCCTCTGTCACCGATTCTGTTCATAACCTTTATGGACAGAATTTCTAGGCGCAGTCAGGGCGTTGAGGGGATCCGGTTTGGTGTCTGCAGGATTAGGTCTGTGCTATTTGCAGATGATGTGGTCCTGATGGCTTCATCTGGCCAAGATCTTCAGCCCTCACTGGATCGGTTCGCAGACGAGTGTGAAGTGACTGGGATGTGAATCAGCACCTCCAAGTCCGAGTCCATGGTTCTCGCCCGGAAAAGGGTGGAGTGCCATCTCCGGGTTGGGGAGGAGATCTTGCCCCAAGTGGAGGAGTTCAAGGACCTCAGAGTCTTGTTCACGAGTGAGGGAAGAGTGGATCGTGAGATCGACAGGCGGAACGGTGCGGCGTCTTCAGTAATGCGGACGCTGTATTGATCCGTTGTGGTGAAGAAGGAGCTGAGCCGGAAGGCAAAGCTCTCGATTTACCGGTCGATCTACGTTCCCATCCTCACCTATGGTCATGAGCTTTGTGTCATGGCCGAAAGGACAAAATCACGGGTACAAGCGGCCGAAATGAGTTTCCTCCGCCGGGTGGCGGGGCTCTCCCTTAGAGATAGGGTGAGAAGCTCTGTCATCCGGGAGGAGCTCAAAGTAAAGCCATTGCTCCTCCATTTCGAGAGGAGCCAGATGAGGTGGTTCGGGCATCTGGTCAGGATGCCACCCGAACGCCTCCCTAGGGAGGTGTTTCGGGCACGTCCGACCGGTAGGAGGCCCAGGAAGACCCAGGAAACGGGAAGCTTATCTCTCCCGGCTGGCCTGGGAACGCCCCAGGATCCCCCGGGAGGAGCTGGACGAAGTGGCTGGGGAGAGGAAAGTCTGGGCTTCCCTGCTTAGGCTGCAGCCCCCGCGACCGACCTCGGATAAGCGGAAGAAAATGGATGGCTGGATGGAGGAGTTATGTTTAAATAACTGTCATAAAGAGTAAAACCTCATTTTTGTATTTGTAAACCTTACCAAAACAACTGATTTTAGTAAAACTCACACAGATTCAATATTACAGGCATTTTTAGACATTTTGCTTATTTGGTGTAGGAATTATGATGGAATACATTGTTTTTGCTTATTTCGCATTATCTCAGGATTTTAAGAACTTTACTGTCATATAGAGGAAACCCAATACTTTTTGTGTTTGCAAGCCTTAAAAAAGCATATGTTTCGAGTAAAACTCACAAGAATGCCTTATTTCAGGCATTATTAGCCATTTTTTATGTGTAGTTTAGGCATACTTGCCAATACTCCTGGATTTTCCAGGAGACTCCCGAAATTCAGCGCCTCTCCCGAAAACCTCCCGGGACAAATTTTCTCCCGAAAATCTCCCGAAATTCAGGCTGATCTGAGTGAGGACAGCCTGTATTCACGTCTGCTTTCCCACGATATAAACAGCATGCCTGCCCAATCACATTATAACTGTAGAATGATCGAGGGCGAGTTCTTGGTTTCTTATGTGGGTTTATTGTTAGGTAGTTTCATTAACGTCCTCCCAGCGCGGTAACAACACAAAACAACAGCAGTCACGTTTTCGTCTACCGTAAAGCAGTTTGTCTGCCGTAAACAGCAATGTTGTGACACTCTTTAAACAGGGCAATACTGCCATCTACTGTACATGCATATGTGACAATAACATCCAGGGCTTTTAGAGAGTGCAGTGCACAACTGCGCACACAACAAGGAGACAAAGCAGAAGAACGCGGAAGATACAGCCATGGCGACGCCGACGACGAGTAAGATGAAGAAACACGCTTATAAGTTCCAAGCCGCAGCTGCGATTGGACCTGGATAGCCTCCGGGAAGAAGTAGTGGAATACCAAGTGCTTTTCCTCAGGAAGCAAAGATTGACCGGTTTTTGGCCATGCTCAGGAGGGATGGAAAATTCCAGACTCTCGTGCATTTGATGAAAGCACTTTTGTGCGTGCCACACAGCAATGCATCATCAGAGAGGGTGTTCAGCATGGTTATAAAAATAGTGACAGAGAATAGAACAAGGATGGACAATTCAACCCTTAACTCAACAATGAGTAGATGAGTGTTATGTGTGTATATATGTGTAAATAAATGAAAACTGAAATTCAAGTATTTATTTTATATATATATATATATATATATATATATATATATATATATATATATATATATATATATATATATATATATATATATATATATATATATATATATATATATGTCTTATATCTCCTGATGATTGAGGGAACCCCTCATGAAACAGGCCTGTAGAGATGAAGTAGTCTTGTGATTTTTTTCCCCACACATACATATATATATATATATATATATATATATATATATATATATATATATATATATATATATAGCTAGAATTCACTGAAAGTCAAGTTTTTTTAATATAAGTGTGTATATATATATATATAAATATATATATATATATATATATATATATATATATATATATATATATATATACATACATATATATATATATATATATATATATATATATATATATATATATATATATATATATATATATATATATATATATATATATATATATAATTATATATATATATATATATATATATATATATATATATATATATATATATATATATATATATATATATATATATATATGTATATATATATATATGTGAAATACTTGACTTGGTGAATTCTAGCTCTAAATATACTCCTCCCCTCTTAACCACACCCCCAACCACGCCTCCACCCCACCCCCGACCATGCCTTCCCCACCCCCACCTCCTGAAATCGGAGGTCTCAATGTTGGCAAGTATGAGTTTAGGAGTTATGTTTAAATAACTGTCATAGTGAGTGTGGCAGTTACACTGTCATATTGAGTAAAAAAAACTAACTTGTGTCTTTGCAAACCTCACAAAAGAAAACGTTTCTAATAAAAATCACAAAGATACATTTCTTCACGCATTATTAGACATTTTTCATGTGTGGTTTAGGAATTATGTTTAAATAACTGTCATATTGAGTGTGGCAGTTATACTGCCATTATGTGTAAAACTTAATTTTGTATTTGCAAACCTTATAAAAACAACTGATTCTAGTAAAACATAGATTCAATTTTACAGGCATTTTTAGACATTTTACATGTTTGGTTTAGGAGTTGTGTTGAATACATTTTTTATTGCTATTTTCGTTAGGGCAAGGCCGACCGGCAGGAGGCCACGGGGAAGACCCAGGGCACATTGGGAAGACTATCATTCAAGTACCTTGGGGTGTGGGTGGACAATAAGCTGGACTGGACTATTAACACAGACCACTTGTACAGGAAAGGACAGAGCTGTACTTCCTGAGGCGGCTGTCCTTTGTCCCACACGCCATTAGACTGTACAACTTTTCTCTGGGGGGAGGGGGGCTACTAGGATGACAGGGGATGCAAATCAATAAGAGTGCAATATTTTTTCAAAACATCGTCACTACTGCCTAGTTTCTCTTGTTATATTCTTATTTTACTGTTATATTTTTATTCTCATTGTTGCTTTTTATTTTTATTCTATTGTAATATGTTTCTATTTTGTTTCAATTTATACCCCCATTATTTACTTTTCACTTTTTACAATTTTGTACACTACTGCTGGAATTTAAATTTTCCTGAGGGAACTCTCCTGAAGGAATCAATAAAGTACTATCTATGTATCTATCTATTTATGTCTCCTGGCTGGCCTGTAAATGCCTCGGGATCCCCCGAGAAGAGCTGGACAAAGTGGCTGGGGAGAGGAAAGTCTGGGCTTCTCTGCTTAGGCTGCTGCCCCCGCAACCTGACCTCGGATAAGCAGGAAGAAAATGGATGGATTTTGTATGACAGTTATACTGTCATATTAAGTAAAAAACTAACTTGGGTCTTTGCAAACATTACAAAATATATTTTTTCTAGTAAAACTCACAAAGATACATAACTCAAGGCATTATTAGCCATTTTGCATGTGTGGTTTAGGACTTAGGTTTAAATAATCGTCAGATTGAGTGTGACAGTATACTGTCATAGTGAGTAAACCCATATTTTGTAATTGCAAACCATATGAAAACAAATGATTCTACTAAAACTCACATGGATACAATATTACGGGCATTTTTAGACATAATGCATGTTTGGTTTTGGAGTAATGTTTATATATTTTTCATATTTTGTATGACAGTAATACTGTCATATTGAATTAAAAAAACTAACTTGTATCTGTAGAAATCTTAAAAAATATTTTTTTTACCAGTAAAACTCACAAAGAGACATTTCTCCAGGCATTATTAGCCATTGTGCACATGTGGTTTAGGAGTTATGTTTAAATAAATGTCAAATTGAATGTGGCAGTTATACTGTTATTATGAGTAAAACCTAATTTTTGTAAATGTTAACCTTACCACAATACCTGATTCTGGTAAAACTCACATAGATTCAATATTACAGGCATTTTTAGACATTTTACATGTTTGGTTTAGAGTTGTGTTTGAATACATTTGTATTGCTTTTTTTATTAGGGCAAGTCCGACGGGCAGGAGGCCGCGGGGAAGACCCAGGACACATTGGGAAGACTATGTCTCCCGGCTGGGCTGTCGAACGCCTCGGGATCCCCCGAGAAGAGCTGGACGAAGTGGTTGGGGATAGGGAAGTCCGGCTTCTCTGCTTAGGCTGCTGCCCCTGCAACCGGACCTCGGATAAGCGGAAGAAAATGGATGTTATACTGTCATATTAAGTAAAAAAAAACTAACTTACAAAATATATTTTTTCTAGTAAAACTCACAAAGATACATATCTACAGGCATTAATAGCCATTTTGCATTTGTTGTTTAGGAGTTATGTTTAAATAACTGTCATAGTGAGTAAAACCTAATTTTTGTATTTGCAAAAACCTTACAAAAACAACTGATTCTAGTAAAACTCACATGGATGCAATATTGCAGGCATTTTTAGACATGATGCATGTTTGATTTTGGAGTTGTGTTTATATAACTTTCATATTTAGTATTACAGTAATACTGTCATATTGAGTAATAAAAACTAACTTGTGTCTTTACAAACCTTACAAAATATTTTTTTTCCTGCAAAACTCACAAAGAGACATTTCTCCAGGCATTATTAGCCATTTGGCATGTGTGGTTTAGGAGTTATGTTTAAATAACTGTCAGATTGAGTGTGACAGTATACTGTGAGTAAAACCCATATTTTGTATTTGCAAACCTTACAAAAACAACTGATTCTAGTAAAACTCACATGGATACAAAATTACAGGCATTTTTAGAGATAATGCATGTTTGGTTTTGGAGTTATGTTTATATAACTTTCATATTTAGTATGACAGTGACACTGTCATATTGAGTAAAAAAAACTAACTTGTGTCGGTACAAACATTACGAAATATTTTTTTTTCCAGTAAAACTCACAAAGAGACATTTCTCCAGGCATTAATAGCCATTGTGCATGTGTGGTTTAGGAGTTATGTTTAAATAGATGTCAAATTGAATGTGGCAATTATACTGTCATTATGGGTGAAACTTAATTTTTGTAATTGTAAACCTTACCAAAATACCTGATTCTGGTAAAACTCACATAGATTCAATATTACATGCATTTTTAGACGGATTGCATGTTTGGTTTTGGAGTTTTGATTATACAACTTTCATATTTAGTATGACAGTTATACTGTATATTACTATTGAGTAAAAAAAAAACCTAACTTGTGTCTTTGCAAACCTTACAAAAGATCGTTATTCTAGTAAAGACTTAGACTTAGACTTTCTTTTTATTGTCATTCAAATTTGAACTTTACAGCACAGATAAGAACGAAATGTCGTAGTGCAGGATAAAAAAGCAATAAGGTGCATATTTCGGTACATAAATATATATAAATAATATATAAATACTATATATATATATATATATATATATATATATATATATATATATATATATATATATATATATATATATATATATATATATATATATATATATATATATATATGCATATATATATATATATAATAAATAAATATATATACATATATATAAATAGATAAATAGATTACTGTGCAGATAAATATATTGCACTTTTTCCACATGCGCCCACGTTTATGGGTGTATGTTATATTGTTTCTTTCATTCCAGCGAGTTAATTCATTTTGAGGGGAGTTGAGGATATAATTTAATTATGATGCGTTCAAGAGTCTTACGGCCTGAGGGAAGAAGCTGCTACAGAAGCTTCGGAGGCTGCGGAACCTCTTTCTAGAGTCCATAGTGAAAACTGTCCTTGGTGGGGGTGGGAGGAGTCTTTGCAAATTTTCTGAGCCCTGGTCAGGCAGCACTTTTTGCGATCTCCTGGATAGGAGGAAGAGAAGTCCTGATGATCTTTTCCGCCGTCCTCACCACTCTCTGGAGATACTTCCAGTCTGAGGCACTGCAGGCTCCAGTCCAGACAGAGATGCTATGCTGTTGGTCAGCAGGCTCGCTATAACAACGATACATCTCTCCAAGCATTATTAGCTATTTTGCATTTGTTGTTTAGGAGTTATGTTTAAATAACTGTCAAAGTAAATAAAACCTAATTTTGGTATTTGAAAACCTTACAAAAACAACTGATTCTAGTAAAACTCACACAGATACAATATTACAGGCATTTTTAGACATAATACATGTTTGGTTTTGGAGTAATGTTTGGCGCAGTGGAAGAATGGCCGTGCGCGACCCGAGGGTCCCTGGTTCAATCCCCACCTAGTACCAACCTCGTCATGTCCGTTGTGTCCTGAACAAGACACTTCACCCTTGCTCCTGATGGGTGCTGGTTAGCGCCTTGCATGGCAGCTCCCTCCATCAGTGTGTGAATGGGTAAATGTGGAAGTAGTGTCAAAGCGCTTTGAGTACCTTGAAGGTAGAAAAGCGCTATACAAGTACAACCCATTTATTTATTTATTTATTTATATATAGTATGACAGCTATACTGTTATATTGAGTAAAAAAAACTAACTTGTGTCTTTACAAACCTTACACAATATATTTTTTCTAGTAAAACTCACAAAGAGACATTTCCCCAGGTATTATTAGCCATTGTGCATGTGTGGTTTAGGAGTTATGTTTAAATAAATGTCAAATTGAATGTGGCAGGTATACTGTCATGAGTAAAACCCAATTTTTGTAATTGTAAACCTTACCAAAATACCTGATTCTGGTAAAACTCACATAGATTGAATATTACATGCATTTTTAGACGGATTGCTTGTTTGGTTTTGGAGTTATGTTTTTACAACTGTCATATTTAGTATGACAGTTATACTGTCATATTGAGTAAAAAAAACAACTAACTTACAAAAGATCATTATTCTGGTAAAGACTTAGACTTTTTTTTTATTGTCATTCAAATTTGAACTTTACAGCATAGATAACACAATTTCGTTACATAAGCTCATGGTAGTGCAGGATAAAAAAGCAATAAGGTGCATATATAAATAAATAAATATAAATAATATATAAATATACATATAAAATAAATAAATATACTTAAATATATATAAATAAATAAAAAGATTACTGTGCAGATAAATATATTGCACTTTTTCCACATGCGCCACGTTTATGGGTGTATGTTATATTGTTTTTTTTTTTTATTCCAGCGAGTTAATCCATTTTGAGGGGAGTTGAGGGGATAATTTAATTATAATGCGTTCAAGAGTCTTACGGCCTGAGGGAAGAAGCTGGAGGTTCTGCTTCGGAGGCTGCGGAACCTCTTTCTAGAGTCCAGAAGTGAAAACAGTCCTTGGTGGGGGTGGGAGGAGTCTTTGCAAATTTTCTGAGCCCTGGTCAGGCAGCGCTTTTTGCGATCTCCTGGATAGGAGGAAGAGGATTCCTGAAGATCTTTTCCGCCGTCCTCACCACTCTCTGGAGAGACTTCCAGTCTGAGGCACTGCAGGCTCCAGTCCAGACAGAGATGCTGTTGGTCAGCAGGCTCTCTATAACAAAGATACAGTTCTCCAAGCATTATTAGCTATTTGCATTTGTTGTTTAGGATTTATGTTTAAATAACTGTCATAGTGAGTAAAACCTAAATTTTGTATTTGCAAACCTTACAAAAACAATTGATTCTAGTAAAACTCACAGATAAAATATCACAGGCATTTTTAGACATAATACATGTTTGGTTTTAGAGTTGTGTTTATATAACTTTCGTATTTAGTATTACAGTAATACTGTCATATTGAGTTAAAAAAAAGAACTAACTTGTGTCTTTACTAACCTTACAAAATATTTTTCGAAGTAAAACTCAAAGATACATTTCTACAGGCATTATTAGCCATTTTGCATGTGCGGTTTAGGATTTATGTTTAAATAACTGTCATATTGAGTGTGACAGTAAGTCATAGTGAGTAAAACAAACTAACTTGTGTCTTTGCAATGCTTACAAAAGAAAATGTTACTAGTAAAACTCACAAAAGATACATTTCTTCATGCATTATTAGAAAATGTTCATGTGTAGTTTAGGAGTCATGTTTTAATAACTGTCAAATTGAGTGTGGCAGTTATACTGTCATTAAGTGTTAAACCTAATTTTTGTATTTGCAAACCTTACAAAAACAACTGATTCTAGTAAAACTCACATAGATTCAATATTGCAGGCATTTTAGACATTTCACATGTTTGGTTTAGGAGTTGTGTTTGAATACATTTTAATTGCTTTTTTCGTTAAGGCAAGTCCGACCGGCAGGAGGCCACGGGGAAGCCCCAGGACACATTGGGAAGACTATGTCAGCCGGCTGGCCTGGGAACGCTTCGAGATCCCCCGAGAAGAGCTGGACGAAGTGGCTGGGGAGAGGGAAGTCTGGGCTTCTCTGCTTAGGCTGCTGCCCCCGCAACCCGACCTCGGATAAGCGGAAGAAAATGGATACATTTAGTATGACAGCTATACTATTATATTGAGTAAAAAAAACTAACTTGTGTCTTTAAAAAACCTTACAAATTATATGTTTTCTAGTAAAACTCACAAAGATACATCTCCAGGCATTATTATATTACAGGCATTTTGACACATTTTGCATGTTTGATTTAGGAAATATGATTGAATATATTTTCATTGCTTTTTTCGCATTATCTCAGTATTTTAGGAATATTACTGTCATATTGAGTAAAAAGCTACTTTTTGTTTGCAAGATTTGAAAAAGCATATGTTTCGAGGAAAACTCCGTAGAATGCATTATTTGAGGCATCATTAGACATTTTGCATGTGTAGTTTATGAGTTATGATTAAATAAATGTCATATTGAGTGTGACAGTTTACTTTCATAAAGAGTAAAACCTAATTTTTGTTTTTGCAAACCTTACTAAAACAACTGATTCTAGTTAAACTCACATGGATTCAATAATACAGGCATTTTTACACATTTTGCATGTTTAGTTTAGAAATTATGATTGAATACATTTTTATGGCTTTTTTCGCATTATCTCAGGATTTTAAGAACCTTACTGTCATATTGAGTAAAATAAATACTTTTTGTGTTTGCAAGCCTTAAGAAAGCATATGTTTCGAGGAAAACTCCCAATCATCCATTATTTCAAACATTATTAGCCATTTTGCATGAATAGTTTAGGAGTTATGATTAAAAAATTGTCATATTGAGTGTGACAGTTTACTTTCATAAAGAGTAAAACCTAATTTTTGTTTTTGCAAACTTCACTAAAACAACTGATTCTAGTAAAACTCACATGGATTCAATAATACAGGCATTTATACACATTTTGCATGTTTATTTTAGAAATTATGATTGAATACATTTTTATGGCTTTTTTCGCATTATCTCAGGATTTTAAGAACATTACTGTCATATTGAGTAAAAAAAATACTTTTTGTGTTTGCAAGCCTTAAGAAAGCATATGTTTTGAGGAAAACTCCCAAGAATCCATTATTTCAAACATTATTAGCCATTTTGCATGAATACTTTTGGAGTTATGATTAAAAAACTATCATATTGAGTGTGACAGTTTACTTTCATAAAGAGTAAAACCTAATTTTTGTTTTTGCAAACTTCACTAAAACAACTGATTCTAGTAAAACTCACATGGATTCAATAATACAGGCATTTTTACACATTTTGCATGTTTATTTTAGAAATTATGATTGAATACATTTGTATGGCTTTTTTCGCATTATCTCAGGATTTTAAGAACATTACTGTCATATTGAGTAAAAAAATACTTTTTGTGTTTGCAAGCCTTAAGAAAGAATATGTTTCGAGGTAAACTCCCAAGGATCCATTATTTCAAACATTAGCCATTTTGCATGAGTGGTTTAGGAGTTATGATTAAAAAATTGTCATATTGAGTGTGACAGTTTACTTTCATAAAGAGTAAAACCTAATTTTTGTTTTTGCAAACTTCACTAAAACAACTGATTCTAGTAAAACTCACATGGAATCAATAATACAGGCATTTTTACACATTTTGCATGTTTAGTTTAGAAATTATGATTGAATACATTTGTTTTTCTTTTTTCGCATTATCTCAAGAATTTAAGAACATTACTGTAATATTGAGTACAAAAATACTTTTTGTGTTTGCAAGCCTTAAGAAAACATATGTTTCGAGGAAAACTCCCAAGGATCCATTATTTCAAACATTATTAGCCATTTTGCATGAGTAGTTTAGGAGTTATGATTAAAACATTGTCATATTGAGTGTGACAGTTTACTTTCATAAAGAGTAAAACCTAATTTTTGTTTTTGCAAACTTCACTAAAACAACTGATTCTAGTAAAACTCACATGGATTCAATAATACAGGCATTTTTACACATTTTGCATGTTTAATTTAGAAATTATGATTAAATACATTTTTATGGCTTTTTTCGCAATATCTCAGGATTTTAAGAACATTACTGTCATTTTGAGTAAAAAAATACTTTTTGTGTTTGCAAAACTTAAGAAAGCATATGTTTCGAGGTAAACTCCCAAGGATCCATTATTTCAAAAATTATTAGCCATTTTGCATGAGTGGTTTAGGAGTTATGATTAAAAAATTGTCATATTGAGTGTGACAGTTTACTTTCATAAAGAGTAAAACCTAATGTTTGCTTTTGCAAACCTTACTAAAACAACTGATTCTAGTGAAACTCACATGGATTTAATATTACTGGCATTTTTAGACATTTTACATTGTTGGTTTAGGAATTATGTTGGAATACATTTTTATTGCTTTTTTCGCATTATCTCAGAATTTTAAGAACATTACTGTCATATTGAGTACAAAAAATACTTTTTGTGTTTGCAAGCCTTAAGAAAGCATATGTTTCAAGGAAAACTCCCAAGGATCCATTATTTCAAACATTATTAGCCATTTTGCATGAGTAGTTTAGGAGTTATGATTAAAAAACTGTCATATTGAGTGTGACAGTTTACTTTCATAGAGTAAAACCTAATTTTTGTTTTTGCAAACTTCACTAAAACAACTGATTCTATTAAAACTAAAATGGATTCAATAATACAGGCATTTTTACACATTTTGCATGTTTATTTTAGAAATTATGATTGAATACATTTTTATGGCTTTTTTCGCATTATCTCAGGATTTTAAGAACATTACTGTCATATTGAGTAAAAAAATACTTTTTGTGTTTGCAAGCCTTAAGAAAGAATATGTTTCGAGGTAAACTCCCAAGGATCCATTATTTCAAACATTATTAGCCATTTTGCATGAGTGGTTTAGGAGTTATGATTAAAAAACTACTCATGCAAAATGGCTAATAATGTTTGAAATAATGGATCCTTGGGAGTTTTCCTTGAAACATATGCTTTCTTAAGGCTTGCAAACACAAAAAGTATTTTTTGTACTCAATATGACAGTAATGTTCTTAAAATTCTGAGATAATGCGAAAAAAGCAATAAAAATGTATTCCAACATAATTCCTTAACCAACAATGCAAAATGTCTAAAAATGCCAGTATTATTAAATCCATGTGAGTTTCACTAGAATCAGTTGTTTTAGTAGGGTTTGCAAAAGCAAAAATTAGGTTTTAATCTTTATGAAAGTAAACTGTCACACCAATATGACAATTTTTTAATCATAACTCATGCAAAATGGCTAATAATGTTTGAAATAATGGATCCTTGGGAGTTTACCTCGAAACATATTCTTTCTTAAGGCTTGCAAACACAAGAAGTATTTTTTTACTCAATATGACAGTAATGTTCTTAAAATCCTGAGATAATGCGAAAAAAGCCATAAAAATGTATTCAATCATAATTTCTAAAATAAACATGCAAAATGTGTAAAAATGCCTGTATTATTGAATCCATGTGAGTTTTAATAGAATCAGTTGTTTTAGTGAAGTTTGCAAAAAAAAAATTAGGTTTTACTCTTTATGAAAGTAAACTGTCACACTCAATATGACTAAAACAACTGATTCTAGTAAAACTCACATGGATTTAATATTACAGGCATTTTTAGACATTTTGCATTGTTGGTTTAGGAATTATGTTGGAATACATTTTTATTGCTTTTTTCGCATTATCTCAGGAATTTAAGAACATTACTGTCATATTGAGTAAAAAAATACTTTTTGTGTTTGCAAGCCTTAAGAAAGCAAATGTTTCGAGGAAAACTCCCAGGATCCATTATTTCAAACATAATAAGCCATTTTGCATGAGTAGTTTAGGAGTTATGATTAAAAAACTGTCATATTGAGTGTGACAGTTTATTTTTATAAAGAGTAAAACCTAATTTTTGTTTTTGCAAACCTTACTAAAACAACTGATTCTAGTAAAACTCACATGGATTTAATATTACAGGCATTTTTAGACATTTTGCATTGTTGGTTTAGGAATTATGTTGGAATACATTTTTATTGCTTTTTTCGCATTATCTCAGAATTTTAAGAACATTACTGTTATATTGAGTAAAAACTACTTTTTGTGGTTGCAAGCCTTAAAAAAGCATATGTTTCGAGTAAAACTTACAAGAATGCATTATTTCAGGCAATGTTAGCTCATTTTTAAGTGTAGTTTAGGAGTTATGTTTAATTTACTGTCATATTGAGTGTACATTGTCCTGGTGAAAAAAAAACTAATTTTTGTATTTGCAAAAATTTCAAACACAACCTAATCTAGTTAAACTCACATGGATTCGATATTACAGGCATTTTTACAAATTTTGCATGTTTGATTTAGGAAATATGATTGAATATATTTTCATTGCTTTTTTCGCATTATCTCAGGATTTTAGGAATATTACTGTCATATTGAGTAAAAAACTACTTTTTGTGTTTGCAAGATTTGAAAAAGCAAATGTTTCGAGTAAAACTCCGTAGAATGCATTATTTGAGGTATCATTAGACATTTTGCATGTGTAGTTTAGGTGTTATGATTAAATACATGTCATATTGAGTGTGACAGTTTACTTTCATAAAGAGTAAAACCTAATTTGCAAACCTTACTAAAACAACTGATTCTAGTAAAACTCACACGGATTCAATATAACAGGCATTTTTACACATTTTGCATGTTTAGTTTAGAAATTATGATTGAATACATTTTTATTGCTTTTTTCGCATTATCTCAGGATTTTAAGAACATTACTGTCATATTGAGTAAAAAAAGACTTTTTGTGTTTGCAAGCCTTAAAAAAAGCACATGTTTCGAGGAAAACTCCCAAGGATCCATTATTTCAAACATTATTAGCCATTTTGCATTAGTAGTTTAGGAGTTATGATTAAAAAACTGTCATATTGAGTGTGACAGTTTACTTTCCTAAAGAGTAAAACCTAACTTTTGTTTTTGCAAACCTTACTAAAACAACTGATTCTAGTAAAACTCACATGGATATAATATTACAGGCAAGAGATTTTGCAATGTTGGTTTAGGAATTATGTTGGAATACATTTTTACTGCTTTTTTCGCATTATCTCAGAATTTTAAGAACATTACTTTCATATTGAGTAAAAAACTACTTTTTGTGTTTGCAAGCCTTAAAAAAGCATATGTTTCGAGTAAAACTCACAAGAATGCATTATTTCAGGCAATATTAGCTCATTTTTATGTTCAGTTTAGGAGTTATGTTTAATTTACTGTCATGTTGAGTGTACATTGTCATGGTGGAAAAAAAACCTAATTTTTCTAATTGCAAAACATACATTGATTCAATATTACAGGCATTTTTACACATTTTGCATGTTTGGTTTAGGAATTATAATGGAATACATTTTTTTTTTGCTTTTTTCGTATTATCTCAGGATTTTAAGAACATTACTGTCATATTGAGTAAAAAACTACTTTTTGTGTTTGCAAGATTTAAAAAAGCATATGTTTTGAGTAAAACTCCCAAGGATGCATTATTTCAGGCATCAATAGCCATTTTGCTTGTGTGGATTAGGAGTTTTTAAATAACTGTCATATTGCGTGTGGCAGTTATACAGTTATTATGAGTAAAACCTAATTTTTGTATTTTTAAAGCTTATAAACCTCCTGATTCTAGTAAAATTCACAAAGATACAATATTACAGGCATTTTTAGACATAATGCAGGTTTGGTTTTGGAGTTAGGTTTATAACTTTTCATATTTAGTATGACAGTTATACTGTCATATTAAGTAAAAAAAAAAAAGACTTGTGTCTTTGCAAACCTTACAAAATATTTTTTTCCAGTAAAACTCACAAAGATACATTTCTCTTATTAGCCATTTTGCATGTGTGGTTTCGGAGTTATGTTTAAATAACTGTCAGATACAGAGACAGAGACAATATACATGGGGAAGGCGTGGCGCAGTTGGGAGAGTGGCCGTTCCAGCAACCTGAGGGTTCTTGGTTCGATCCCCACCTTCTACCAACCTCGTCACGTCCGTTGTGTCCTTGAGGGAGACACTTTACCCTTGCTCCTGATGGGTTGTGGTTAGGGCCTTGCATGCCAGCTCCCGTGTGAATGTGTGTGTGAATGGATGAATGGAAAAATAGTGTCAAAGCGCTTTGTGTACCTTGAAGCTAGAAAAGCGCTATACAAGTATAACCCATTTACCATAGTGAGTAAAACCAAATGTTTGTATTTACAAACCTTACAAAAACAACCCATTCTAGTAAAAGTCACACAGATACAATATTTTAGGCATTTTTAGACATAATGCAAGTTTGGTTTTGGAGTTATGTTTATATAACCTCCTTTCTGAGGCGCCACCTTATCGTGGTAGAGGAGTTTGCGTGTCCCACTGATCCTAGGAGCTATGCTGTCTGTGGGCTTCTATGCCCCCTTGTAGGCTCTCCCAAGACAAATAGGTCCTAGGTGAGGGATCAGACAAAGAGCAGCTCAAAGACCTTTATGAAAAGTACAAATCGAGGTCCTAGATTTTTCCTCGCCCGGACACGGGTCACCGTGGCTCCCCTGTGGAGCCAGGCCCAGAGGTGGGGCACGATGGCGAGCGCCTGTTGGCTGGCTCAGCTCAATGAAGCAACGTGGTTCCCTCCTCCAATGGGCTCACCACTCATGGGCTGGGTTATAGAGGTCGGGTGCAGTGTGAGCTGAGCGGCAGCCGAAGGCAGGGCACTTGGCGGTCCGATCATCGGCTACATAAGCTAGCTCTTCTGACGTGAAATGTCACCTCGCTGGGAGGGAAGGAGCCTGAGGTGGTGTGCGAGGTGGAAAAGTTCCGGCTAGATATAGTTGGACTCACTTCGACGCACAGGAACCTGTTCTCTCGAGAGGGGCTGGACTCTCTTCCACTATGGCGTTGCAAGCAATGAGAGGCTGGGGTGGCAATTCTTGTTGTCCCCCCGGCTCAAAGACAAGAGTATGGGGTATCGGACTGTCTGATTGTGGCGGGTCGCTCCCTGTATGATCGGTGTAGGGCAGCCTTGGTCCGCTTAGGCTGCCGTTTGTCACCGATTCTGTTGTTAACTTTTATGGACAGAATTGCAGTCATGGCGTTGAGGGGATCCGGTTTGGTGGTTGCAGGATTAGGTCTCTGCTTTTTGCAGTTGATGTGGTTCTGATGGCTTCAACTGGCCAGGATCTCCAGCTCTCATTGGATGGCCGAGTATGAAGCGACTGGGATGAGAATCAGCACCTCCAAGTCCGAGTCCATGGTTCTCGCCCGGTAAAGGGTGGGGTGCCATTTCCAGGTTGAGGAGGCGATGGCACATACTAGATGGCCCCAAGTGGAGGAGTTCAAGTACCTAGGAGTCTTGTTCACGAGTGAGGGAAGAGTGGATCATGAGATCCACAGGCGGATCGGTGCGGCGTCTTCAGTAATGAGGACGCTATATCGATCCATTGTGGTGAAGAAGGAGCTGAGCCAGAATTAAAAGCTCTAAATTTACCGGTCGATCTACATTCCCATCCTGCACCCATGGTCATGGTTATGACCGAAAAGACAAGCGGCCAAATTGAGTTTCCTCCGCCGGGTGGCGGGTCTCTCCCTTAGAGATAGGATAAGAAGCTCTGTCATCCGGGAGGAACTCAGAGTAAAGCGCTGCTCCTCCACATTGAGAGGAGCCAGATGAGGTGGTTCGGGCATCTGCTCAGGATGCCACCCGAACGCCTCCCGAGGGAGGTGTTTAGGGCAAGTCCGACCGGCAGGAGGCCACGGGGAAGACCCAGGACACATTGGGAAGATTATGTCTCCCGGCTGGCCTGGGAACGCCTCAGGATCCCCCAAGAAGAGCTGGAAGAAGTGGCTGGGGAGAGGGAAGTCTGGGCTTCTCTGTTTAGGCTGCTGCCCCCGCAACCCGACCTCGGTTAAGCGGAAGAAAATGGATGGATTTAGTAACGACAACAAAAAATGATTCTAGTAAAACTCACATGGATACAATTTTACAGGTAATGCATGTTTGGTTTTGGAATTATGTTTATATAACTTTCATATGTATTATGACAGTTATACTGTCATCTTGAGTAAAACTAACTTGTGTCTTTACAAACATTACAAACTATGTTTTTCCAGTAAAACTCACAAAAATAATTTTTTCCAGGCATTATTAGACATTTTTCATGTGTGGTTTAGGAAATATGTTTAAATAACTGTCATATTGAATGTGGCAGTTATACTGTTATTATGTGTAAAACCAAATTTTTGTATTTGCAAACCTTACAAAAACAACTGATTCTAGTAAAACTCACATAGATTCAATATTACAGGCATTTTTAGACATTTCACATGTTTGAATACATTTTTATTGCTTTTTTCGTTTGGGCAAGTCCGATCGGCAGGAGGCCACGGGGAAGACCCAGGACACATTGGGAAGACTATGTCTCAGGCTGGCCTGGGAACGCCTCGGGATCCCCCGAGAAGAGCTGGACAAAGTGGCTGGGGAGAGGGAAGTCTGGGCTTCTCTGCTTAAGCTGCTTCCCCCGCAACCCGACCTCGGATAAGCGGAAGAAAATGGATGGATTTAGTATGACAGTTATACTGTCATATTGAGTAAAAAAAACTGTTTTTCATAGATTCAATATTACAGGCATCTTTAGATGGATTGCATGTTTGGTTTTGGAGATATGTTTATACAACTTTCATATTTAGTATGACAGTTATACTGTCATATTGAGTAAAAAAAAAAAACGTGTCGGCAAACCTTACAAAAGATTATTATTCTAGTAAAACTAACAAAGATACATTTTTCCAAGCATTATTAGCATTTGTTGTTTTGGAGTTATAATGCTTGCATTGAGAGACGACGGGCTCGGGTGGCAATTCTTGTTGCCCCCCGGCTCAAAGCCTGCACGTTGGAGTTCAACCCAGTGGACCAGTGGGTAGCTTTCCTCCGCCTTCGGGTGGGGGGACGGGTCCTGACTGTTGTTTGGCCTTACGCGCCAAACGGCAGCTCAGAGTACCCACCCTTTTTGGATTCACTCGAGGGAGTACTGGAAAGTGCTCCACCGGGTGATTCCCTCGTTCTACTGGGGGCCTTCAACGCTCATCTTGGCAACAACAGTGAAACCTGGAGAGGCGTGATTGGGAAGAATGGCCGCCCGGATCTGAACCCGAGTGGTGTTTTGTTATTGGACTTTTGTGCTCGTCACAGATTGTCAATAACAAACACCAAGTTCAAACATAAGGGTGTCCATATGTGCACTTGGCACCAGGACACCCTAGGCCGCAGTTCCATGATCGATTTTGTAGTTGTGTCATCGGATTTGCGGTCTCATGTTTTGGACACTCGGGTGAAGAGAGGGGCCGAGCTTTCTACCGATCACCACCTGGTGGTGAGTTGGCTGCGATGGTGGGGGAGGATGCCTGACAGACCTGGCAGGCCCAAACGCATTGTGAGGGTTTGCTGGGAACGCCTCCGGAAGAACTTTGAACATGTCACGAGGGAGGCGCTGGACATTGAGTCTGAGTGGACCATGTTCCGTGCCTCTCTTGTCGAGCCGGCTGATTGGAGCTGTGGCCGCAAGGAGTTTGGTGCCTGTCGTGGCGGTAATCCTAGAACCCGCTGGTGGACACCAGCAGTGAGGGATGCCGTCAAGCTGAAGAAAGAGCCTATCGGGTCCTTTTGGCTCATGGGACTCCAGAGGCAGCCGACAGGCCAAGCGAAGTGTGGCTTCAGCGGTCGCAGAGGCAAAAACTCGGACATGGGAGGAGTTTGGAGAAGCCATGGAAAACGACTTCCAGACGGCTTCGAAGCGATTCTGGACCACCATCCGCCGGCTCAAGGGGGGGCAGCAGTGCACTGTAACACCGTGTATGGTGAGGATGGTGCGCTGCTGACCTCTACTGCAGCTGTTATTGATCGGTGGAGGGAATACTTCGAAGACCTCCTTAATCCCACCAACATGTCTTCCTATGAGGAAGCAGTGCCTGGGGAGTCTGTGGTGGGCTCTCCTATTTCTGGGGATGAGGATGCCAAGGTAGTTAAAAAGCTCCACAATGGCAACGCCCTGGGGGTGGATGAGATCCGTCCGGAGTTCCTTAAGGCTCTGGATGCTGTGGGGCTGTCGTGGTTGACAAGACTCTGCAACATCGCGTGGACATCGGGGGCGGTACTTCTGGATTGGGAGACCGGGGTGGTGGTTCCTCTCTTTAAGAAGGGGAACCAGAGGGTGTGTTTCAACTATCGTGAGATCACACTCCTCAGTCTTCCCGGTAAGGTCTATTCATGTGTACTGGAGAAGAGGCTACGCCGGATAGTCGAACCTCGGATTCAGGAGGAACAGTGTGGTTTACGTCCTGGTCGTGGAACTGCGGACCAGCTTTATACTCTCGGCAGGGTCCTTGAGGGTGCATGGGAGTTTGCCCAACCAGTCTACATGTGCTTTATGGACTTGGAGAAGGCATTCGACCATTTACCCCTGGAAGTCCTGTGGGGAGTGCTTAGAGTATGGGGTAACGGACTGTCTTATTGTGGCGGTTCGCTCCCTTTACAAGAGTCAGAGCTTGGTCCGCATTGCCGGCAGTAAGTCGGACCCGTTTCCAGTGAGGGTTGGACTCTGCCAAGGCTGCCCTCTGTCACCGATTCTGTTCATAACCTTTATGGACAGAATTTCTAGGCGCAGTCAGGGCGTTGAGGGGATCCAGTTTGGTGTCTGCAGGATTAGGTCTGTGCTATTTGCAGATGATGTGGTCCTGATGGCTTCATCTGGCCAAGATCTTCAGCCCTCACTGGATCGGTTCGCAGACGAGTGTGAAGTGACTGGGATGTGAATCAGCACCTCCAAGTCCGAGTCCATGGTTCTCGCCCGGAAAAGGGTGGAGTGCCATCTCCGGGTTGGGGAGGAGATCTTGCCCCAAGTGGAGGAGTTCAAGGACCTCAGAGTCTTGTTCACGAGTGAGGGAAGAGTGGATCGTGAGATCGACAGGCGGAACGGTGCGGCGTCTTCAGTAATGCGGACGCTGTATTGATCCGTTGTGGTGAAGAAGGAGCTGAGCCGGAAGGCAAAGCTCTCGATTTACCGGTCGATCTACGTTCCCATCCTCACCTATGGTCATGAGCTTTGTGTCATGGCCGAAAGGACAAAATCACGGGTACAAGCGGCCGAAATGAGTTTCCTCCGCCGGGTGGCGGGGCTCTCCCTTAGAGATAGGGTGAGAAGCTATGTCATCCGGGTGGAGCTCAAAGTAAAGCCATTGCTCCTCCATTTCGCGAGGAGCCAGATGAGGTGGTTCGGGCATCTGGTCAGGATGCCACCCGAACGCCTCCCTAGGGAGGTGTTTCGGGCACGTCCGACCGGTAGGAGGCCCAGGAAGACCCAGGAAACGGGAAGCTTATCTCTCCCGGCTGGCCTGGGAACGCCCCAGGATCCCCCGGGAGGAGCTGGACGAAGTGGCTGGGGAGAGGAAAGTCTGGGCTTCCCTGCTTAGGCTGCAGCCCCCGCGACCGACCTCGGATAAGCGGAAGAAAATGGATGGCTGGATGGAGGAGTTATGTTTAAATAACTGTCATAAAGAGTAAAACCTCATTTTTGTATTTGTAAACCTTACCAAAACAACTGATTTTAGTAAAACTCACACAGATTCAATATTACAGGCATTTTTAGACATTTTGCTTATTTGGTGTAGGAATTATGATGGAATACATTGTTTTTGCTTATTTCGCATTATCTCAGGATTTTAAGAACTTTACTGTCATATAGAGGAAACCCAATACTTTTTGTGTTTGCAAGCCTTAAAAAAGCATATGTTTCGAGTAAAACTCACAAGAATGCCTTATTTCAGGCATTATTAGCCATTTTTTATGTGTAGTTTAGGCATACTTGCCAATACTCCTGGATTTTCCAGGAGACTCCCGAAATTCAGCGCCTCTCCCGAAAACCTCCCGGGACAAATTTTCTCCCGAAAATCTCCCGAAATTCAGGCTGATCTGAGTGAGGACAGCCTGTATTCACGTCTGCTTTCCCACGATATAAACAGCATGCCTGCCCAATCACATTATAACTGTAGAATGATCGAGGGCGAGTTCTTGGTTTCTTATGTGGGTTTATTGTTAGGTAGTTTCATTAACGTCCTCCCAGCGCGGTAACAACACAAAACAACAGCAGTCACGTTTTCGTCTACCGTAAAGCAGTTTGTCTGCCGTAAACAGCAATGTTGTGACACTCTTTAAACAGGGCAATACTGCCATCTACTGTACATGCATATGTGACAATAACATCCAGGGCTTTTAGAGAGTGCAGTGCACAACTGCGCACACAACAAGGAGACAAAGCAGAAGAACGCGGAAGATACAGCCATGGCGACGTCGACGACGAGTAAGATGAAGAAACACGCTTATAAGTTCCAAGCCGCAGCTGCGATTGGACCTGGATAGCCTCCGGGAAGAAGTAGTGGAATACCAAGTGCTTTTCCTCAGGAAGCAAAGATTGACCGGTTTTTGGCCATGCTCAGGAGGGATGGAAAATTCCAGACTCTCGTGCATTTGATGAAAGCACTTTTGTGCGTGCCACACAGCAATGCATCATCAGAGAGGGTGTTCAGCATGGTTATAAAAATAGTGACAGAGAATAGAACAAGGATGGACAATTCAACCCTTAACTCAACAATGAGTAGATGAGTGTTATGTGTGTATATATGTGTAAATAAATGAAAACTGAAATTCAAGTATTTATTTTATATATATATATATATATATATATATATATATATATATATATATATATATATGTGTCTTATATCTCCTGATGATTGAGGGAACCCCTCATGAAACAGGCCTGTAGAGATAAAGTAGTCTTGTGATTTTTTTCCCCACACATACATATATATATATATATATATATATATATAGCTAGAATTCACTGAAAGTCAAGTTTTTTTTATATAAGTGTGTATATATATATATATATACATATATATATATATATATATATATATATATATATATATATATATATATATATATATATATATATATATATATATTATACATACATATATATATATATATATATATATATATATATATATATATATATATATATATATATATATACATACATATATATATATATATATATATATATATATATATATATATATATATATATATATATATATATATATATATATATATGTATATATATATATATGTGAAATACTTGACTTGGTGAATTCTAGCTCTAAATATACTCCTCCCCTCTTAACCACACCCCCAACCACGCCTCCACCCCACCCCCGACCATGCCTTCCCCACCCCCACCTCCTGAAATCGGAGGTCTCAATGTTGGCAAGTATGAGTTTAGGAGTTATGTTTAAATAACTGTCTAGTGAGTGTGGCAGTTACACTGTCATATTGAGTAAAAAAAACTAACTTGTGTCTTTGCAAACCTCACAAAAGAAAACGTTTCTAATAAAAATCACAAAGATACATTTCTTCACGCATTATTAGACATTTTTCATGTGTGGTTTAGGAATTATGTTTAAATAACTGTCATATTGAGTGTGGCAGTTATACTGCCATTATGTGTAAAACTTAATTTTGTATTTGCAAACCTTATAAAAACAACTGATTCTAGTAAAACATAGATTCAATTTTACAGGCATTTTTAGACATTTTACATGTTTGGTTTAGGAGTTGTGTTTGAATACATTTTTTATTGCTATTTTCGTTAGGGCAAGGCCGACCGGCAGGAGGCCACGGGGAAGACCCAGGGCACATTGGGAAGACTATCATTCAAGTACCTTGGGGTGTGGGTGGACAATAAGCTGGACTGGACTATTAACACAGACCACTTGTACAGGAAAGGACAGAGCTGTACTTCCTGAGGCGGCTGTCCTTTGTCCCACACGCCATTAGACTGTACAACTTTTCTCTGGGGGGAGGGGGGCTACTAGGATGACAGGGGATGCAAATCAATAAGAGTGCAATATTTTTTCAAAACATGGTCACTACTGCCTAGTTTCTCTTGTTATATTCTTATTTTACTGTTATATTTTTATTCTCATTGTTGCTTTTTATTTTTATTCTATTGTAATATGTTTCTATTTTGTTTCAATTTATACCCCCATTATTTACTTTTCACTTTTTACAATTTTGTACACTACTGCTGGAATTTAAATTTTCCTGAGGGAACTCTCCTGAAGGAATCAATAAAGTACTATCTATGTATCTATCTATTTATGTCTCCTGGCTGGCCTGTAAATGCCTCGGGATCCCCCGAGAAGAGCTGGACAAAGTGGCTGGGGAGAGGAAAGTCTGGGCTTCTCTGCTTAGGCTGCTGCCCCCGCAACCTGACCTCGGATAAGCAGGAAGAAAATGGATGGATTTTGTATGACAGTTATACTGTCATATTAAGTAAAAAACTAACTTGGGTCTTTGCAAACATTACAAAATATATTTTTTCTAGTAAAACTCACAAAGATACATAACTCAAGGCATTATTAGCCATTTTGCATGTGTGGTTTAGGACTTAGGTTTAAATAATCGTCAGATTGAGTGTGACAGTATACTGTCATAGTGAGTAAACCCATATTTTGTAATTGCAAACCTTATGAAAACAAATGATTCTACTAAAACTCACATGGATACAATATTACGGGCATTTTTAGACATAATGCATGTTTGGTTTTGGAGTAATGTTTATATATTTTTCATATTTTGTATGACAGTAATACTGTCATATTGAATTAAAAAAACTAACTTGTATCTGTACAAATCTTAAAAAATATTTTTTTTACCAGTAAAACTCACAAAGAGACATTTCTCCAGGCATTATTAGCCATTGTGCACATGTGGTTTAGGAGTTATGTTTAAATACATGTCAAATTGAATGTGGCAGTTATACTGTTATTATGAGTAAAACCTAATTTTTGTAAATGTTAACCTTACCACAATACCTGATTCTGGTAAAACTCACATAGATTCAATATTACAGGCATTTTTAGACATTTTACATGTTTGGTTTAGAGTTGTGTTTGAATACATTTGTATTGCTTTTTTTATTAGGGCAAGTCCGACGGGCAGGAGGCCGCGGGGAAGACCCAGGACACATTGGGAAGACTATGTCTCCCGGCTGGGCTGTCGAACGCCTCGGGATCCCCCGAGAAGAGCTGGACGAAGTGGTTGGGGATAGGGAAGTCCGGCTTCTCTGCTTAGGCTGCTGCCCCTGCAACCGGACCTCGGATAAGCGGAAGAAAATGGATGTTATACTGTCATATTAAGTAAAAAAAAACTAACTTACAAAATATATTTTTTCTAGTAAAACTCACAAAGATACATATCTACAGGCATTAATAGCCATTTTGCATTTGTTGTTTAGGAGTTATGTTTAAATAACTGTCATAGTGAGTAAAACCTAATTTTTGTATTTGCAAAAACCTTACAAAAACAACTGATTCTAGTAAAACTCACATGGATGCAATATTGCAGGCATTTTTAGACATGATGCATGTTTGATTTTGGAGTTGTGTTTATATAACTTTCATATTTAGTATTACAGTAATACTGTAATATTGAGTAATAAAAACTAACTTGTGTCTTTACAAACCTTACAAAATATTTTTTTTCCTGCAAAACTCACAAAGAGACATTTCTCCAGGCATTATTAGCCATTTGGCATGTGTGGTTTAGGAGTTATGTTTAAATAACTGTCAGATTGAGTGTGACAGTATACTGTGAGTAAAACCCATATTTTGTATTTGCAAACCTTACAAAAACAACTGATTCTAGTAAAACTCACATGGATACAAAATTACAGGCATTTTTAGAGATAATGCATGTTTGGTTTTGGAGTTATGTTTATATAACTTTCATATTTAGTATGACAGTAACACTGTCATATTGAGTAAAAAAAACTAACTTGTGTCGGTACAAACATTACGAAATATTTTTTTTCCCAGTAAAACTCACAAAGAGACATTTCTCCAGGCATTAATAGCCATTGTGCATGTGTGGTTTAGGAGTTATGTTTAAATAGATGTCAAATTGAATGTGGCAGTTATACTGTCATTATGGGTGAAACTTAATTTTTGTAATTGTAAACCTTACCAAAATACCTGATTCTGGTAAAACTCACATAGATTCAATAATACATGCATTTTTAGACGGATTGCATGTTTGGTTTTGGAGTTTTGATTATACAACTTTCATATTTAGTATGACAGTTATACTGTATATTACTATTGAGTAAAAAAAACCTAACTTGTGTCTTTGCAAACCTTACAAAAGATCGTTATTCTAGTAAAGACTTAGACTTAGACTTTCTTTTTATTGTCATTCAAATTTGAACTTTACAGCACAGATAAGAACGAAATGTCGTAGTGCAGGATAAAAAAGCAATAAGGTGCATATTTCGGTACATAAATATATATAAATAATATATAAATACTATATATATATATATATATATATATATATATATATATATATATATATATATATATATATATATATATATATATATATATATATATATATATATGCATATATATATATATAATAAATAAATATATATACATATATATAAATAGATAAATAGATTACTGTGCAGATAAATATATTGCACTTTTTCCACATGCGCCCACGTTTATGGGTGTATGTTATATTGTTTCTTTCATTCCAGCGAGTTAATTCATTTTGAGGGGAGTTGAGGATATAATTTAATTATGATGCGTTCAAGAGTCTTACGGCCTGAGGGAAGAAGCTGCTACAGAAGCTTCGGAGGCTGCGGAACCTCTTTCTAGAGTCCATAGTGAAAACTGTCCTTGGTGGGGGTGGGAGGAGTCTTTGCAAATTTTCTGAGCCCTGGTCAGGCAGCACTTTTTGCGATCTCCTGGATAGGAGGAAGAGGAGTCCTGATGATCTTTTCCGCCGTCCTCACCACTCTCTGGAGATACTTCCAGTCTGAGGCACTGCAGGCTCCAGTCCAGACAGAGATGCTATGCTGTTGGTCAGCAGGCTCGCTATAACAACGATACATCTCTCCAAGCATTATTAGCTATTTTGCATTTGTTGTTTAGGAGTTATGTTTAAATAACTGTCAAAGTAAATAAAACCTAATTTTGGTATTTGAAAACCTTACAAAAACAACTGATTCTAGTAAAACTCACACAGATACAATATTACAGGCATTTTTAGACATAATACATGTTTGGCTTTGGAGTAATGTTTGGCGCAGTGGAAGAATGGCCGTGCGCGACCCGAGGGTCCCTGGTTCAATCCCCACCTAGTACCAACCTCGTCATGTCCGTTGTGTCCTGAACAAGACACTTCACCCTTGCTCCTGATGGGTGCTGGTTAGCGCCTTGCATGGCAGCTCCCTCCATCAGTGTGTGAATGGGTAAATGTGGAAGTAGTGTCAAAGCGCTTTGAGTACCTTGAAGGTAGAAAAGCGCTATACAAGTACAACCCATTTATTTATTTATTTATTTATATATAGTATGACAGCTATACTGTTATATTGAGTAAAAAAAACTAACTTGTGTCTTTACAAACCTTACACAATATATTTTTTCTAGTAAAACTCACAAAGAGACATTTCCCCAGGTATTATTAGCCATTGTGCATGTGTGGTTTAGGAGTTATGTTTAAATAAATGTCAAATTGAATGTGGCAGGTATACTGTCATGAGTAAAACCTAATTTTTGTAATTGTAAACCTTACCAAAATACCTGATTCTGGTAAAACTCACATAGATTGAATATTACATGCATTTTTAGACGGATTGCTTGTTTGGTTTTGGAGTTATGTTTTTACAACTGTCATATTTAGTATGACAGTTATACTGTCATATTGAGTAAAAAAAACAACTAACTTGCGTCTTTGCAAACCTTACAAAAGATCATTATTCTGGTAAAGACTTAGACTTTTTTTTTTATTGTCATTCAAATTTGAACTTTACAGCATAGATAACACAATTTCGTTACATAAGCTCATGGTAGTGCAGGATAAAAAAGCAATAAGGTGCATATATAAATAAATAAATATAAATAATATATAAATATACATATAAAATAAATAAATATACTTAAATATATATAAATAAATAAAAAGATTACTGTGCAGATAAATATATTGCACTTTTTCCACATGCGCCACGTTTATGGGTGTATGTTATATTGTTTTTTTTTTTTATTCCAGCGAGTTAATCCATTTTGAGGGGAGTTGAGGGGATAATTTAATTATAATGCGTTCAAGAGTCTTACGGCCTGAGGGAAGAAGCTGGAGGTTCTGCTTCGGAGGCTGCGGAACCTCTTTCTAGAGTCCAGAAGTGAAAACAGTCCTTGGTGGGGGTGGGAGGAGTCTTTGCAAATTTTCTGAGCCCTGGTCAGGCAGCGCTTTTTGCGATCTCCTGGATAGGAGGAAGAGGATTCCTGAAGATCTTTTCCGCCGTCCTCACCACTCTCTGGAGAGACTTCCAGTCTGAGGCACTGCAGGCTCCAGTCCAGACAGAGATGCTGTTGGTCAGCAGGCTCTCTATAACAAAGATACCGTTCTCCAAGCATTATTAGCTATTTGCATTTGTTGTTTAGGATTTATGTTTAAATAACTGTCATAGTGAGTAAAACCTAAATTTTGTATTTGCAAACCTTACAAAAACAATTGATTCTAGTAAAACTCACAGATAAAATATCACAGGCATTTTTAGACATAATACATGTTTGGTTTTAGAGTTGTGTTTATATAACTTTCGTATTTAGTATTACAGTAATACTGTCATATTGAGTTAAAAAAAAGAACTAACTTGTGTCTTTACTAACCTTACAAAATATTTTTCGAAGTAAAACTCAAAGATACATTGCTACAGGCATTATTAGCCATTTTGCATGTGCGGTTTAGGATTTATGTTTAAATAACTGTCATATTGAGTGTGACAGTAAGTCATAGTGAGTAAAACAAACTAACTTGTGTCTTTGCAATGCTTACAAAAGAAAATGTTACTAGTAAAACTCACAAAAGATACATTTCTTCATGCATTATTAGAAAATGTTCATGTGTAGTTTAGGAGTTATGTTTTAATAACTGTCAAATTGAGTGTGGCAGTTATACTGTCATTAAGTGTTAAACCTAATTTTTGTATTTGCAAACCTTACAAAAACAACTGATTCTAGTAAAACTCACATAGATTCAATATTGCAGGCATTTTAGACATTTCACATGTTTGGTTTAGGAGTTGTGTTTGAATACATTTTAATTGCTTTTTTCGTTAAGGCAAGTCCGACCGGCAGGAGGCCACGGGGAAGCCCCAGGACACATTGGGAAGACTATGTCAGCCGGCTGGCCTGGGAACGCTTCGAGATCCCCCGAGAAGAGCTGGACGAAGTGGCTGGGGAGAGGGAAGTCTGGGCTTCTCTGCTTAGGCTGCTGCCCCCGCAACCCGACCTCGGATAAGCGGAAGAAAATGGATACATTTAGTATGACAGCTATACTATTATATTGAGTAAAAAAAATTAACTTGTGTCTTTAAAAAACCTTACAAATTATATGTTTTCTAGTAAAACTCACAAAGATACATCTCCAGGCATTATTATATTACAGGCATTTTGACACATTTTGCATGTTTGATTTAGGAAATATGATTGAATATATTTTCATTGCTTTTTTCGCATTATCTCAGTATTTTAGGAATATTACTGTCATATTGAGTAAAAAGCTACTTTTTGTTTGCAAGATTTGAAAAAGCATATGTTTCGAGTAAAACTCCGTAGAATGCATTATTTGAGGCATCATTAGACATTTTGCATGTGTAGTTTATGAGTTATGATTAAATAAATGTCATATTGAGTGTGACAGTTTACTTTCATAAAGAGTAAAACCTAATTTTTGTTTTTGCAAACCTTACTAAAACAACTGATTCTAGTTAAACTCACATGGATTCAATAATACAGGCATTTTTACACATTTTGCATGTTTAGTTTAGAAATTATGATTGAATACATTTTTATGGCTTTTTTCGCATTATCTCAGGATTTTAAGAACCTTACTGTCATATTGAGTAAAATAAATACTTTTTGTGTTTGCAAGCCTTAAGAAAGCATATGTTTCGAGGAAAACTCCCAATAATCCATTATTTCAAACATTATTAGCCATTTTGCATGAATAGTTTAGGAGTTATGATTAAAAAATTGTCATATTGAGTGTGACAGTTTACTTTCATAAAGAGTAAAACCTAATTTTTGTTTTTGCAAACTTCACTAAAACAACTGATTCTAGTAAAACTCACATGGATTCAATAATACAGGCATTTTTACACATTTTGCATGTTTATTTTAGAAATTATGATTGAATACATTTGTATGGCTTTTTTCGCATTATCTCAGGATTTTAAGAACATTACTGTCATATTGAGTAAAAAAATACTTTTTGTGTTTGCAAGCCTTAAGAAAGAATATGTTTCGAGGAAAACTCCCAAGGATCCATTATTTCAAACATTAGCCATTTTGCATGAGTGGTTTAGGAGTTATGATTAAAAAATTGTCATATTGAGTGTGACAGTTTACTTTCATAAAGAGTAAAACCTAATTTTTGTTTTTGCAAACTTCACTAAAACAACTGATTCTAGTAAAACTCACATGGAATCAATAATACAGGCATTTTTACACAATTTGCATGTTTAGTTTAGAAATTATGATTGAATACATTTGTTTTTCTTTTTTCGCATTATCTCAAGAATTTAAGAACATTACTGTAATATTGAGTACAAAAATGCTTTTTGTGTTTGCAAGCCTTAAGAAAACATATGTTTCGAGGAAAACTCCCAAGGATCCATTATTTCAAACATTATTAGCCATTTTGCATGAGTAGTTTAGGAGTTATGATTAAAACATTGTCATATTGAGTGTGACAGTTTACTTTCATAAAGAGTAAAACCTAATTTTTGTTTTTGCAAACTTCACTAAAACAACTGATTCTAGTAAAACTCACATGGATTCAATAATACAGGCATTTTTACACATTTTGCATGTATAATTTAGAAATTATGATTAAATACATTTTTATGGCTTTTTTCGCAATATTTTAGGATTTTAAGAACATTACTGTCATTTTGAGTAAAAAAATACTTTTTGTGTTTGCAAGACTTAAGAAAGCATATGTTTCGAGGTAAACTCCCAAGGATCCATTATTTCAAAAATTATTAGCCATTTTGCATGAGTGGTTTAGGAGTTATGATTAAAAAATTGTCATATTGAGTGTGACAGTTTACTTTCATAAAGAGTAAAACCTAATTTTTGCTTTTGCAAACCTTACTAAAACAACTGATTCTAGTGAAACTCACATGGATTTAATATTACTGGCATTTTTAGACATTTTGCATTGTTGGTTTAGGAATTATGTTGGAATACATTTTTATTGCTTTTTTCGCATTATCTCAGAATTTTAAGAACATTACTGTCATATTGAGTACAAAAAATACTTTTTGTGTTTGCAAGCCTTAAGAAAGCATATGTTTCAAGGAAAACTCCCAAGGATCCATTATTTCAAACATTATTAGCCATTTTGCATGAGTAGTTTAGGAGTTATGATGAAAAAACTGTCATATTGAGTGTGACAGTTTACTTTCATAGAGTAAAACCTAATTTTTGTTTTTGCAAACTTCACTAAAACAACTGATTCTATTAAAACTCACATGGATTCAATAATACAGGCATTTTTACACATTTTGCATGTTTATTTTAGAAATTATGATTGAATACATTTTTATGGCTTTTTTCGCATTATCTCAGGATTTTAAGAACATTACTGTCACATTGAGTAAAAAAATACTTTTTGTGTTTGCAAGCCTTAAGAAAGAATATGTTTCGAGGTAAACTCCCAAGGATCCATTATTTCAAACATTATTAGCCATTTTGCATGAGTGGTTTAGGAGTTATGATTAAAAAACTACTCATGCAAAATGGCTAATAATGTTTGAAATAATGGATCCTTGGGAGTTTTCCTTGAAACATATGCTTTCTTAAGGCTTGCAAACACAAAAAGTATTTTTTGTACTCAATATGACAGTAATGTTCTTAAAATTCTGAGATAATGCGAAAAAAGCAATAAAAATGTATTCCAACATAATTCCTTAACCAACAATGCAAAATGTCTAAAAATGCCAGTATTATTAAATCCATGTGAGTTTCACTAGAATCAGTTGTTTTAGTAAGGTTTGCAAAAGCAAAAATTAGGTTTTAATCTTTATGAAAGTAAACTGTCACACCAATATGACAATTTTTTAATCATAACTCCTAAACCACTCATGCAAAATGGCTAATAATGTTTGAAATAATGGATCCTTGGGAGTTTACCTCGAAACATATGCTTTCTTAAGGCTTGCAAACACAAAAAGTATTTTTTTACTCAATATGACAGTAATGTTCTTAAAATCCTGAGATAATGCGAAAAAAGCCATAAAAATGTATTCAATCATAATTTCTAAAATAAACATGCAAAATGTGTAAAAATGCCTGTATTATTGAATCCATGTGAGTTTTAATAGAATCAGTTGTTTTAGTGAAGTTTGCCAAAACAAAAATTAGGTTTTACTCTTTATGAAAGTAAACTGTCACACTCAATATGACTAAAACAACTGATTCTAGTAAAACTCACATGGATTTAATATTACAGGCATTTTTAGACATTTTGCATTGTTGGTTTAGGAATTATGTTGGAATACATTTTTATTGCTTTTTTCGCATTATCTCAGGAATTTAAGAACATTACTGTCATATTGAGTAAAAAAATACTTTTTGTGTTTGCAAGCCTTAAGAAAGCAAATGTTTCGAGGAAAACTCCCAGGATCCATTATTTCAAACATTATTAGCCATTTTGCATGAGTAGTTTAGGAGTTATGATTAAAAAACTGTCATATTGAGTGTGACAGTTTATATTTATAAAGAGTAAAACCTAATTTTTGATTTTGCAAACCTTACTAAAACAACTGATTCTAGTAAAACTCACATGGATTTAATATTACAGGCATTTTTAGACATTTTGCATTGTTGGTTTAGGAATTATGTTGGAATACATTTTTATTGCTTTTTTCGCATTATCTCAGGAATTTAAGAACATTACTGTCATATTGAGTAAAAAAATACTTTTTGTGTTTGCAAGCCTTAAGAAAGCAAATGTTTCGAGGAAAACTCCCAGGATCCATTATTTCAAACATTATTAGCCATTTTGCATGAGTAGTTTAGGAGTTATGATTAAAAAACTGTCATATTGAGTGTGACAGTTTATATTTATAAAGAGTAAAACCTAATTTTTGATTTTGCAAACCTTACTAAAACAACTGATTCTAGTAAAACTCACATGGATTTAATATTACAGGCATTTTTAGACATTTTGCATTGTTGGTTTAGGAATTATGTTGGAATACATTTTTATTGCTTTTTTTCGCATTATCTCAGAATTTTAAGAACATTACTGTCATATTGAGTAAAAACTACTTTTTGTGGTTGCAAGCCTTAAAAAAGCATATGTTTCGAGTAAAACTTACAAGAATGCATTATTTCAGGCAATGTTAGCTCATTTTTAAGTGTAGTTTAGGAGTTATGTTTAATATACTGTCATATTGAGTGTACATTGTCCTGGTGAAAAAAAAACTAATTTTTGTATTTGCAAAAATTTCAAACACAACCTAATCTAGTTAAACTCACATGGATTCGATATTACAGGCATTTTTACAAATTTTGCATGTTTGATTTAGGAAATATGATTGAATATATTTTCATTGCTTTTTTCGCATTATCTCAGGATTTTAGGAATATTACTGTCATATTGAGTAAAAAACTACTTTTTGTGTTTGCAAGATTTGAAAAAGCAAATGTTTCGAGTAAAACTCCGTAGAATGCATTATTTGAGGTATCATTAGACATTTTGCATGTGTAGTTTAGGTGTTATGATTAAATACATGTCATATTGAGTGTGACAGTTTACATTCATAAAGAGTAAAACCTAATTTTTGTTTTTGCAAACCTTTCTAAAACAACTGATTCTAGTAAAACTCACACGGATTCAATATAACAGGCATTTTTACACATTTTGCATGTTTAGTTTAGAAATTATGATTGAATACATTTTTATTGCTTTTTTCGCATTATCTCAGGATTTTAAGAACATTACTGTCATATTGAGTAAAAAAAGACTTTTTGTGTTTGCAAGCCTTAAAAAAGCACATGTTTCGAGGAAAACTCCCAAGGATCCATTATTTCAAACATTATTAGCCATTTTGCATTAGTAGTTTAGGAGTTATGATTAAAAAACTGTCATATTGAGTGTGACAGTTTACTTTCCTAAAGAGTAAAACCTAACTTTTGTTTTTGCAAACCTTACTAAAACAACTGATTCTAGTAAAACTCACATGGATATAATATTACAGGCAAGAGATTTTGCATTGTTGGTTTAGGAATTATGTTGGAATACATTTTTACTGCTTTTTTCGCATTATCTCAGAATTTTAAGAACATTACTTTCATATTGAGTAAAAAACTACTTTTTGTGTTTGCAAGCCTTAAAAAAGCATATGTTTCGAGTAAAACTCACAAGAATGCATTATTTCAGGCAATATTAGCTCATTTTTATGTTCAGTTTAGGAGTTATGTTTAATTTACTGTCATGTTGAGTGTACATTGTCATGGTGAAAAAAACCTAATTTTTCTAATTGCAAAACATACATTGATTCAATATTACAGGCATTTTTACACATTTTGCATGTTTGGTTTAGGAATTATAATGGAATACATTTTTTTTTTGCTTTTTTCGTATTATCTCAGGATTTTAAGAACATTACTGTCATATTGAGTAAAAAACTACTTTTTGTGTTTGCAAGATTTAAAAAAAGCATATGTTTTGAGTAAAACTCCCAAGGATGCATTATTTCAGGCATCAATAGCCATTTTGCTTGTGTGGATTAGGAGTTTTTAAATAACTGTCATATTGCGTGTGGCAGTTATACAGTTATTATGAGTAAAACCTAATTTTTGTATTTTTAAAGCTTATAAACCTCCTGATTCTAGTAAAATTCACAAAGATACAATATTACAGGCATTTTTAGACATAATGCACGTTTGGTTTTGGAGTTAGGTTTATAACTTTTCATATTTAGTATGACAGTTATACTGTCATATTAAGTAAAAAAAAAAGACTTGTGTCTTTGCAAACCTTACAAAATATTTTTTTCCAGTAAAACTCACAAAGATACATTTCTCTTATTAGCCATTTTGCATGTGTGGTTTCGGAGTTATGTTTAAATAACTGTCAGATACAGAGACAGAGACAGTATACATGGGGAAGGCGTGGCGCAGTTGGGAGAGTGGCCGTTCCAGCAACCTGAGGGTTCTTGGTTCGATCCCCACCTTCTACCAACTTCGTCACGTCCGTTGTGTCCTTGAGGGAGACACTTTACCCTTGCTCCTGATGGGTTGTGGTTAGGGCCTTGCATGCCAGCTCCCGTGTGAATGTGTGTGTGAATGGATGAATGGAAAAATAGTGTCAAAGCGCTTTGTGTACCTTGAAGCTAGAAAAGCGCTATACAAGTATAACCCATTTACCATAGTGAGTAAAACCAAATGTTTGTATTTACAAACCTTACAAAAACAACCCATTCTAGTAAAAGTCACACAGATACAATATTTTAGGCATTTTTAGACATAATGCAAGTTTGGTTTTGGAGTTATGTTTATATAACCTCCTTTCTGAGGCGCCACCTTATCGTGGTAGAGGAGTTTGCGTGTCCCACTGATCCTAGGAGCTATGCTGTCTGTGGGCTTCTATGCCCCCTTGTAGGCTCTCCCAAGACAAATAGGTCCTAGGTGAGGGATCAGACAAAGAGCAGCTCAAAGACCTTTATGAAAAGTACAAATCGAGGTCCTAGATTTTTCCTCGCCCGGACGCGGGTCACCGTGGCTCCCCTGTGGAGCCAGGCCCAGAGGTGGGGCACGATGGCGAGCGCCTGTTGGCTGGCTCAGCTCAATGAAGCAACGTGGTTCCCTCCTCCAATGGGCTCACCACTCATGGGCTGGGTTATAGAGGTCGGGTGCAGTGTGAGCTGAGCGGCAGCCGAAGGCAGGGCACTTGGCGGTCCGATCATCGGCTACATAAGCTAGCTCTTCTGACGTGAAATGTCACCTTGCTGGGAGGGAAGGAGCCTGAGGTGGTGTGCGAGGTGGAAAAGTTCCGGCTAGATATAGTTGGACTCACTTCGACGCACAGGAACCTGTTCTCTCGAGAGGGGCTGGACTCTCTTCCACTATGGCGTTGCAAGCAATGAGAGGCTGGGGTGGCAATTCTTGTTGTCCCCCCGGCTCAAAGACAAGAGTATGGGGTATCGGACTGTCTGATTGTGGCGGGTCGCTCCCTGTATGATCGGTGTAGGGCAGCCTTGGTCCGCTTAGGCTGCCGTTTGTCACCGATTCTGTTGTTAACTTTTATGGACAGAATTGCAGCCATGGCGTTGAGGGGATCCGGTTTGGTGGTTGCAGGATTAGGTCTCTGCTTTTTGCAGTTGATGTGGTTCTGATGGCTTCAACTGGCCAGGATCTCCAGCTCTCATTGGATGGCCGAGTATGAAGCGACTGGGATGAGAATCAGCACCTCCAAGTCCGAGTCCATGGTTCTCGCCCGGTAAAGGGTGGGGTGCCATTTCCAGGTTGAGGAGGCGATGGCACATACTAGATGGCCCCAAGTGGAGGAGTTCAAGTACCTAGGAGTCTTGTTCACGAGTGAGGGAAGAGTGGATCATGAGATCCACAGGCGGATCGGTGCGGCGTCTTCAGTAATGAGGACGCTATATCGATCCATTGTGGTGAAGAAGGAGCTGAGCCAGAATTAAAAGCTCTAAATTTACCGGTCGATCTACATTCCCATCCTGCACCCATGGTCATGGTTATGACCGAAAAGACAAGCGGCCAAATTGAGTTTCCTCCGCCGGGTGGCGGGTCTCTCCCTTAGAGATAGGATAAGAAGCTCTGTCATCCGGGAGGAACTCAGAGTAAAGCGCTGCTCCTCCACATTGAGAGGAGCCAGATGAGGTGGTTCGGGCATCTGCTCAGGATGCCACCCGAACGCCTCCCGAGGGAGGTGTTTAGGGCAAGTCCGACCGGCAGGAGGCCACGGGGAAGACCCAGGACACATTGGGAAGATTATGTCTCCCGGCTGGCCTGGGAACGCCTCAGGATCCCCCAAGAAGAGCTGGAAGAAGTGGCTGGGGAGAGGGAAGTCTGGGCTTCTCTGTTTAGGCTGCTGCCCCCGCAACCCGACCTCGGTTAAGCGGAAGAAAATGGATGGATTTAGTAACGACAACAAAAAATGATTCTAGTAAAACTCACATGGATACAATTTTACAGGTAATGCATGTTTGGTTTTGGAATTATGTTTATATAACTTTCATATGTATTATGACAGTTATACTGTCATCTTGAGTAAAACTAACTTGTGTCTTTACAAACATTACAAACTATGTTTTTCCAGTAAAACTCACAAAAATAATTTTTTCCAGGCATTATTAGACATTTTTCATGTGTGGTTTAGGAAATATGTTTAAATAACTGTCATATTGAATGTGGCAGTTATACTGTTATTATGTGTAAAACCAAATTTTTGTCTTTGCAAACCTTACAAAAACAACTGATTCTAGTAAAACTCACATAGATTCAATATTACAGGCATTTTTAGACATTTCACATGTTTGAATACATTTTTATTGCTTTTTTCGTTTGGGCAAGTCCGATCGGCAGGAGGCCACGGGGAAGACCCAGGACACATTGGGAAGACTATGTCTCAGGCTGGCCTGGGAAGGCCTCGGGATCCCCCGAGAAGAGCTGGACAAAGTGGCTGGGGAGAGGGAAGTCTGGGCTTCTCTGCTTAAGCTGCTTCCCCCGCAACCCGACCTCGGATAAGCGGAAGAAAATGGATGGATTTAGTATGACAGTTATACTGTCATATTGAGTAAAAAAAACTGTTTTTCATAGATTCAATATTACAGGCATCTTTAGATGGATTGCATGTTTGGTTTTGGAGATATGTTTATACAACTTTCATATTTAGTATGACAGTTATACTGTCATATTGAGTAAAAAAAAAAAACTTGTGTCTGCAAACCTTACAAAAGATTATTATTCTAGTAAAACTAACAAAGATACATTTTTCCAAGCATTATTAGCATTTGTTGTTTTGGAGTTATAATGCTTGCATTGAGAGACGACGGGCTCGGGTGGCAATTCTTGTTGCCCCCCGGCTCAAAGCCTGCACGTTGGAGTTCAACCCAGTGGACCAGTGGGTAGCTTTCCTCCGCCTTCGGGTGGGGGGACGGGTCCTGACTGTTGTTTGGCCTTACGCGCCAAACGGCAGCTCAGAGTACCCACCCTTTTTGGATTCACTCGAGGGAGTACTGGAAAGTGCTCCACCGGGTGATTCCCTCGTTCTACTGGGGGCCTTCAACGCTCATCTTGGCAACAACAGTGAAACCTGGAGAGGCGTGATTGGGAAGAATGGCCGCCCGGATCTGAACCCGAGTGGTGTTTTGTTATTGGACTTTTGTGCTCGTCACAGATTGTCAATAACAAACACCAAGTTCAAACATAAGAGTGTCCATATGTGCACTTGGCACCAGGACACCCTAGGCCGCAGTTCCATGATCGATTTTGTAGTTGTGTCATCGGATTTGCGGTCTCATGTTTTGGACACTCGGGTGAAGAGAGGGGCCGAGCTTTCTACCGATCACCACCTGGTGGTGAGTTGGCTGCGATGGTGGGGGAGGATGCCTGACAGACCTGGCAGGCCCAAACGCATTGTGAGGGTTTGCTGGGAACGCCTCCGGAAGAACTTTGAACATGTCACGAGGGAGACGCTGGACATTGAGTCTGAGTGGACCATGTTCCGTGCCTCTCTTGTCGAGCCGGCTGATTGGAGCTGTGGCCGCAAGGAGTTTGGTGCCTGTCGTGGCGGTAATCCTAGAACCCGCTGGTGGACACCAGCAGTGAGGGATGCCGTCAAGCTGAAGAAAGAGCCTATCGGGTCCTTTTGGCTCATGGGACTCCAGAGGCAGCCGACAGGCCAAGCGAAGTGTGGCTTCAGCGGTCGCAGAGGCAAAAACTCGGACATGGGAGGAGTTTGGAGAAGCCATGGAAAACGACTTCCAGACGGCTTCGAAGCGATTCTGGACCACCATCCGCCGGCTCAAGGGGGGGCAGCAGTGCACTGTAACACCGTGTATGGTGAGGATGGTGCGCTGCTGACCTCTACTGCAGCTGTTATTGATCGGTGGAGGGAATACTTCGAAGACCTCCTTAATCCCACCAACATGTCTTCCTATGAGGAAGCAGTGCCTGGGGAGTCTGTGGTGGGCTCTCCTATTTCTGGGGATGAGGATGCCAAGGTAGTTAAAAAGCTCCTCAATGGCAACGCCCTGGGGGTGGATGAGATCCGTCCGGAGTTCCTTAAGGCTCTGGATGCTGTGGGGCTGTCGTGGTTGACAAGACTCTGCAACATCGCGTGGACATCGGGGGCGGTACTTCTGGATTGGGAGACCGGGGTGGTGGTTCCTCTCTTTAAGAAGGGGAACCAGAGGGTGTGTTTCAACTATCGTGAGATCACACTCCTCAGTCTTCCCGGTAAGGTCTATTCATGTGTACTGGAGAAGAGGCTACGCCGGATAGTCGAACCTCGGATTCAGGAGGAACAGTGTGGTTTACGTCCTGGTCGTGGAACTGCGGACCAGCTTTATACTCTCGGCAGGGTCCTTGAGGGTGCATGGGAGTTTGCCCAACCAGTCTACATGTGCTTTATGGACTTGGAGAAGGCATTCGACCATTTACCCCTGGAAGTCCTGTGGGGAGTGCTTAGAGTATGGGGTAACGGACTGTCTTATTGTGGCGGTTCGCTCCCTTTACAAGAGTCAGAGCTTGGTCCGCATTGCCGGCAGTAAGTCGGACCCGTTTCCAGTGAGGGTTGGACTCTGCCAAGGCTGCCCTCTGTCACCGATTCTGTTCATAACCTTTATGGACAGAATTTCTAGGCGCAGTCAGGGCGTTGAGGGGATCCGGTTTGGTGTCTGCAGGATTAGGTCTGTGCTATTTGCAGATGATGTGGTCCTGATGGCTTCATCTGGCCAAGATCTTCAGCCCTCACTGGATCGGTTCGCAGACGAGTGTGAAGTGACTGGGATGTGAATCAGCACCTCCAAGTCCGAGTCCATGGTTCTCGCCCGGAAAAGGGTGGAGTGCCATCTCCGGGTTGGGGAGGAGATCTTGCCCCAAGTGGAGGAGTTCAAGGACCTCAGAGTCTTGTTCACGAGTGAGGGAAGAGTGGATCGTGAGATCGACAGGCGGAACGGTGCGGCGTCTTCAGTAATGCGGACGCTGTATTGATCCGTTGTGGTGAAGAAGGAGCTGAGCCGGAAGGCAAAGCTCTCGATTTACCGGTCGATCTACGTTCCCATCCTCACCTATGGTCATGAGCTTTGTGTCATGGCCGAAAGGACAAAATCACGGGTACAAGCGGCCGAAATGAGTTTCCTCCGCCGGGTGGCGGGGCTCTCCCTTAGAGATAGGGTGAGAAGCTCTGTCATCCGGGAGGAGCTCAAAGTAAAGCCATTGCTCCTCCATTTCGAGAGGAGCCAGATGAGGTGGTTCGGGCATCTGGTCAGGATGCCACCCGAACGCCTCCCTAGGGAGGTGTTTCGGGCACGTCCGACCGGTAGGAGGCCCAGGAAGACCCAGGAAACGGGAAGCTTATCTCTCCCGGCTGGCCTGGGAACGCCCCAGGATCCCCCGGGAGGAGCTGGACGAAGTGGCTGGGGAGAGGAAAGTCTGGGCTTCCCTGCTTAGGCTGCAGCCCCCGCGACCGACCTCGGATAAGCGGAAGAAAATGGATGGCTGGATGGAGGAGTTATGTTTAAATAACTGTCATAAAGAGTAAAACCTCATTTTTGTATTTGTAAACCTTACCAAAACAACTGATTTTAGTAAAACTCACACAGATTCAATATTACAGGCATTTTTAGACATTTTGCTTATTTGGTGTAGGAATTATGATGGAATACATTGTTTTTGCTTATTTCGCATTATCTCAGGATTTTAAGAACTTTACTGTCATATAGAGGAAACCCAATACTTTTTGTGTTTGCAAGCCTTAAAAAAGCATATGTTTCGAGTAAAACTCACAAGAATGCCTTATTTCAGGCATTATTAGCCATTTTTTATGTGTAGTTTAGGCATACTTGCCAATACTCCTGGATTTTCCAGGAGACTCCCGAAATTCAGCGCCTCTCCCGAAAACCTCCCGGGACAAATTTTCTCCCGAAAATCTCCCGAAATTCAGGCTGATCTGAGTGAGGACAGCCTGTATTCACGTCTGCTTTCCCACGATATAAACAGCATGCCTGCCCAATCACATTATAACTGTAGAATGATCGAGGGCGAGTTCTTGGTTTCTTATGTGGGTTTATTGTTAGGTAGTTTCATTAACGTCCTCCCAGCGCGGTAACAACACAAAACAACAGCAGTCACGTTTTCGTCTACCGTAAAGCAGTTTGTCTGCCGTAAACAGCAATGTTGTGACACTCTTTAAACAGGGCAATACTGCCATCTACTGTACATGCATATGTGACAATAACATCCAGGGCTTTTAGAGAGTGCAGTGCACAACTGCGCACACAACAAGGAGACAAAGCAGAAGAACGCGGAAGATACAGCCATGGCGACGCCGACGACGAGTAAGATGAAGAAACACGCTTATAAGTTCCAAGCCGCAGCTGCGATTGGACCTGGATAGCCTCCGGGAAGAAGTAGTGGAATACCAAGTGCTTTTCCTCAGGAAGCAAAGATTGACCGGTTTTTGGCCATGCTCAGGAGGGATGGAAAATTCCAGACTCTCGTGCATTTGATGAAAGCACTTTTGTGCGTGCCACACAGCAATGCATCATCAGAGAGGGTGTTCAGCATGGTTATAAAAATAGTGACAGAGAATAGAACAAGGATGGACAATTCAACCCTTAACTCAACAATGAGTAGATGAGTGTTATGTGTGTATATATGTGTAAATAAATGAAAACTGAAATTCAAGTATTTATTTTATATATATATATATATATATATATATATATATATATATATATATATATATATATATATATATATATATATATATATATATATATATATATATATATATATGTCTTATATCTCCTGATGATTGAGGGAACCCCTCATGAAACAGGCCTGTAGAGATGAAGTAGTCTTGTGATTTTTTTCCCCACACATACATATATATATATATATATATATATATATATATATATATATATATATATATATATATATAGCTAGAATTCACTGAAAGTCAAGTTTTTTTAATATAAGTGTGTATATATATATATATAAATATATATATATATATATATATATATATATATATATATATATATATATACATACATATATATATATATATATATATATATATATATATATATATATATATATATATATATATATATATATATATATATATATATATATAATTATATATATATATATATATATATATATATATATATATATATATATATATATATATATATATATGTATATATATATATATGTGAAATACTTGACTTGGTGAATTCTAGCTCTAAATATACTCCTCCCCTCTTAACCACACCCCCAACCACGCCTCCACCCCACCCCCGACCATGCCTTCCCCACCCCCACCTCCTGAAATCGGAGGTCTCAATGTTGGCAAGTATGAGTTTAGGAGTTATGTTTAAATAACTGTCATAGTGAGTGTGGCAGTTACACTGTCATATTGAGTAAAAAAAACTAACTTGTGTCTTTGCAAACCTCACAAAAGAAAACGTTTCTAATAAAAATCACAAAGATACATTTCTTCACGCATTATTAGACATTTTTCATGTGTGGTTTAGGAATTATGTTTAAATAACTGTCATATTGAGTGTGGCAGTTATACTGCCATTATGTGTAAAACTTAATTTTGTATTTGCAAACCTTATAAAAACAACTGATTCTAGTAAAACATAGATTCAATTTTACAGGCATTTTTAGACATTTTACATGTTTGGTTTAGGAGTTGTGTTGAATACATTTTTTATTGCTATTTTCGTTAGGGCAAGGCCGACCGGCAGGAGGCCACGGGGAAGACCCAGGGCACATTGGGAAGACTATCATTCAAGTACCTTGGGGTGTGGGTGGACAATAAGCTGGACTGGACTATTAACACAGACCACTTGTACAGGAAAGGACAGAGCTGTACTTCCTGAGGCGGCTGTCCTTTGTCCCACACGCCATTAGACTGTACAACTTTTCTCTGGGGGGAGGGGGGCTACTAGGATGACAGGGGATGCAAATCAATAAGAGTGCAATATTTTTTCAAAACATCGTCACTACTGCCTAGTTTCTCTTGTTATATTCTTATTTTACTGTTATATTTTTATTCTCATTGTTGCTTTTTATTTTTATTCTATTGTAATATGTTTCTATTTTGTTTCAATTTATACCCCCATTATTTACTTTTCACTTTTTACAATTTTGTACACTACTGCTGGAATTTAAATTTTCCTGAGGGAACTCTCCTGAAGGAATCAATAAAGTACTATCTATGTATCTATCTATTTATGTCTCCTGGCTGGCCTGTAAATGCCTCGGGATCCCCCGAGAAGAGCTGGACAAAGTGGCTGGGGAGAGGAAAGTCTGGGCTTCTCTGCTTAGGCTGCTGCCCCCGCAACCTGACCTCGGATAAGCAGGAAGAAAATGGATGGATTTTGTATGACAGTTATACTGTCATATTAAGTAAAAAACTAACTTGGGTCTTTGCAAACATTACAAAATATATTTTTTCTAGTAAAACTCACAAAGATACATAACTCAAGGCATTATTAGCCATTTTGCATGTGTGGTTTAGGACTTAGGTTTAAATAATCGTCAGATTGAGTGTGACAGTATACTGTCATAGTGAGTAAACCCATATTTTGTAATTGCAAACCATATGAAAACAAATGATTCTACTAAAACTCACATGGATACAATATTACGGGCATTTTTAGACATAATGCATGTTTGGTTTTGGAGTAATGTTTATATATTTTTCATATTTTGTATGACAGTAATACTGTCATATTGAATTAAAAAAACTAACTTGTATCTGTAGAAATCTTAAAAAATATTTTTTTTACCAGTAAAACTCACAAAGAGACATTTCTCCAGGCATTATTAGCCATTGTGCACATGTGGTTTAGGAGTTATGTTTAAATAAATGTCAAATTGAATGTGGCAGTTATACTGTTATTATGAGTAAAACCTAATTTTTGTAAATGTTAACCTTACCACAATACCTGATTCTGGTAAAACTCACATAGATTCAATATTACAGGCATTTTTAGACATTTTACATGTTTGGTTTAGAGTTGTGTTTGAATACATTTGTATTGCTTTTTTTATTAGGGCAAGTCCGACGGGCAGGAGGCCGCGGGGAAGACCCAGGACACATTGGGAAGACTATGTCTCCCGGCTGGGCTGTCGAACGCCTCGGGATCCCCCGAGAAGAGCTGGACGAAGTGGTTGGGGATAGGGAAGTCCGGCTTCTCTGCTTAGGCTGCTGCCCCTGCAACCGGACCTCGGATAAGCGGAAGAAAATGGATGTTATACTGTCATATTAAGTAAAAAAAAACTAACTTACAAAATATATTTTTTCTAGTAAAACTCACAAAGATACATATCTACAGGCATTAATAGCCATTTTGCATTTGTTGTTTAGGAGTTATGTTTAAATAACTGTCATAGTGAGTAAAACCTAATTTTTGTATTTGCAAAAACCTTACAAAAACAACTGATTCTAGTAAAACTCACATGGATGCAATATTGCAGGCATTTTTAGACATGATGCATGTTTGATTTTGGAGTTGTGTTTATATAACTTTCATATTTAGTATTACAGTAATACTGTCATATTGAGTAATAAAAACTAACTTGTGTCTTTACAAACCTTACAAAATATTTTTTTTCCTGCAAAACTCACAAAGAGACATTTCTCCAGGCATTATTAGCCATTTGGCATGTGTGGTTTAGGAGTTATGTTTAAATAACTGTCAGATTGAGTGTGACAGTATACTGTGAGTAAAACCCATATTTTGTATTTGCAAACCTTACAAAAACAACTGATTCTAGTAAAACTCACATGGATACAAAATTACAGGCATTTTTAGAGATAATGCATGTTTGGTTTTGGAGTTATGTTTATATAACTTTCATATTTAGTATGACAGTGACACTGTCATATTGAGTAAAAAAAACTAACTTGTGTCGGTACAAACATTACGAAATATTTTTTTTTCCAGTAAAACTCACAAAGAGACATTTCTCCAGGCATTAATAGCCATTGTGCATGTGTGGTTTAGGAGTTATGTTTAAATAGATGTCAAATTGAATGTGGCAATTATACTGTCATTATGGGTGAAACTTAATTTTTGTAATTGTAAACCTTACCAAAATACCTGATTCTGGTAAAACTCACATAGATTCAATATTACATGCATTTTTAGACGGATTGCATGTTTGGTTTTGGAGTTTTGATTATACAACTTTCATATTTAGTATGACAGTTATACTGTATATTACTATTGAGTAAAAAAAAAACCTAACTTGTGTCTTTGCAAACCTTACAAAAGATCGTTATTCTAGTAAAGACTTAGACTTAGACTTTCTTTTTATTGTCATTCAAATTTGAACTTTACAGCACAGATAAGAACGAAATGTCGTAGTGCAGGATAAAAAAGCAATAAGGTGCATATTTCGGTACATAAATATATATAAATAATATATAAATACTATATATATATATATATATATATATATATATATATATATATATATATATATATATATATATATATATATATATATATATATATATATATATATATATATATATATATATATATGCATATATATATATATATAATAAATAAATATATATACATATATATAAATAGATAAATAGATTACTGTGCAGATAAATATATTGCACTTTTTCCACATGCGCCCACGTTTATGGGTGTATGTTATATTGTTTCTTTCATTCCAGCGAGTTAATTCATTTTGAGGGGAGTTGAGGATATAATTTAATTATGATGCGTTCAAGAGTCTTACGGCCTGAGGGAAGAAGCTGCTACAGAAGCTTCGGAGGCTGCGGAACCTCTTTCTAGAGTCCATAGTGAAAACTGTCCTTGGTGGGGGTGGGAGGAGTCTTTGCAAATTTTCTGAGCCCTGGTCAGGCAGCACTTTTTGCGATCTCCTGGATAGGAGGAAGAGAAGTCCTGATGATCTTTTCCGCCGTCCTCACCACTCTCTGGAGATACTTCCAGTCTGAGGCACTGCAGGCTCCAGTCCAGACAGAGATGCTATGCTGTTGGTCAGCAGGCTCGCTATAACAACGATACATCTCTCCAAGCATTATTAGCTATTTTGCATTTGTTGTTTAGGAGTTATGTTTAAATAACTGTCAAAGTAAATAAAACCTAATTTTGGTATTTGAAAACCTTACAAAAACAACTGATTCTAGTAAAACTCACACAGATACAATATTACAGGCATTTTTAGACATAATACATGTTTGGTTTTGGAGTAATGTTTGGCGCAGTGGAAGAATGGCCGTGCGCGACCCGAGGGTCCCTGGTTCAATCCCCACCTAGTACCAACCTCGTCATGTCCGTTGTGTCCTGAACAAGACACTTCACCCTTGCTCCTGATGGGTGCTGGTTAGCGCCTTGCATGGCAGCTCCCTCCATCAGTGTGTGAATGGGTAAATGTGGAAGTAGTGTCAAAGCGCTTTGAGTACCTTGAAGGTAGAAAAGCGCTATACAAGTACAACCCATTTATTTATTTATTTATTTATATATAGTATGACAGCTATACTGTTATATTGAGTAAAAAAAACTAACTTGTGTCTTTACAAACCTTACACAATATATTTTTTCTAGTAAAACTCACAAAGAGACATTTCCCCAGGTATTATTAGCCATTGTGCATGTGTGGTTTAGGAGTTATGTTTAAATAAATGTCAAATTGAATGTGGCAGGTATACTGTCATGAGTAAAACCCAATTTTTGTAATTGTAAACCTTACCAAAATACCTGATTCTGGTAAAACTCACATAGATTGAATATTACATGCATTTTTAGACGGATTGCTTGTTTGGTTTTGGAGTTATGTTTTTACAACTGTCATATTTAGTATGACAGTTATACTGTCATATTGAGTAAAAAAAACAACTAACTTACAAAAGATCATTATTCTGGTAAAGACTTAGACTTTTTTTTTATTGTCATTCAAATTTGAACTTTACAGCATAGATAACACAATTTCGTTACATAAGCTCATGGTAGTGCAGGATAAAAAAGCAATAAGGTGCATATATAAATAAATAAATATAAATAATATATAAATATACATATAAAATAAATAAATATACTTAAATATATATAAATAAATAAAAAGATTACTGTGCAGATAAATATATTGCACTTTTTCCACATGCGCCACGTTTATGGGTGTATGTTATATTGTTTTTTTTTTTTATTCCAGCGAGTTAATCCATTTTGAGGGGAGTTGAGGGGATAATTTAATTATAATGCGTTCAAGAGTCTTACGGCCTGAGGGAAGAAGCTGGAGGTTCTGCTTCGGAGGCTGCGGAACCTCTTTCTAGAGTCCAGAAGTGAAAACAGTCCTTGGTGGGGGTGGGAGGAGTCTTTGCAAATTTTCTGAGCCCTGGTCAGGCAGCGCTTTTTGCGATCTCCTGGATAGGAGGAAGAGGATTCCTGAAGATCTTTTCCGCCGTCCTCACCACTCTCTGGAGAGACTTCCAGTCTGAGGCACTGCAGGCTCCAGTCCAGACAGAGATGCTGTTGGTCAGCAGGCTCTCTATAACAAAGATACAGTTCTCCAAGCATTATTAGCTATTTGCATTTGTTGTTTAGGATTTATGTTTAAATAACTGTCATAGTGAGTAAAACCTAAATTTTGTATTTGCAAACCTTACAAAAACAATTGATTCTAGTAAAACTCACAGATAAAATATCACAGGCATTTTTAGACATAATACATGTTTGGTTTTAGAGTTGTGTTTATATAACTTTCGTATTTAGTATTACAGTAATACTGTCATATTGAGTTAAAAAAAAGAACTAACTTGTGTCTTTACTAACCTTACAAAATATTTTTCGAAGTAAAACTCAAAGATACATTTCTACAGGCATTATTAGCCATTTTGCATGTGCGGTTTAGGATTTATGTTTAAATAACTGTCATATTGAGTGTGACAGTAAGTCATAGTGAGTAAAACAAACTAACTTGTGTCTTTGCAATGCTTACAAAAGAAAATGTTACTAGTAAAACTCACAAAAGATACATTTCTTCATGCATTATTAGAAAATGTTCATGTGTAGTTTAGGAGTTATGTTTTAATAACTGTCAAATTGAGTGTGGCAGTTATACTGTCATTAAGTGTTAAACCTAATTTTTGTATTTGCAAACCTTACAAAAACAACTGATTCTAGTAAAACTCACATAGATTCAATATTGCAGGCATTTTAGACATTTCACATGTTTGGTTTAGGAGTTGTGTTTGAATACATTTTAATTGCTTTTTTCGTTAAGGCAAGTCCGACCGGCAGGAGGCCACGGGGAAGCCCCAGGACACATTGGGAAGACTATGTCAGCCGGCTGGCCTGGGAACGCTTCGAGATCCCCCGAGAAGAGCTGGACGAAGTGGCTGGGGAGAGGGAAGTCTGGGCTTCTCTGCTTAGGCTGCTGCCCCCGCAACCCGACCTCGGATAAGCGGAAGAAAATGGATACATTTAGTATGACAGCTATACTATTATATTGAGTAAAAAAAACTAACTTGTGTCTTTAAAAAACCTTACAAATTATATGTTTTCTAGTAAAACTCACAAAGATACATCTCCAGGCATTATTATATTACAGGCATTTTGACACATTTTGCATGTTTGATTTAGGAAATATGATTGAATATATTTTCATTGCTTTTTTCGCATTATCTCAGTATTTTAGGAATATTACTGTCATATTGAGTAAAAAGCTACTTTTTGTTTGCAAGATTTGAAAAAGCATATGTTTCGAGTAAAACTCCGTAGAATGCATTATTTGAGGCATCATTAGACATTTTGCATGTGTAGTTTATGAGTTATGATTAAATAAATGTCATATTGAGTGTGACAGTTTACTTTCATAAAGAGTAAAACCTAATTTTTGTTTTTGCAAACTTCACTAAAACAACTGATTCTAGTAAAACTCACATGGATTCAATAATACAGGCATTTATACACATTTTGCATGTTTATTTTAGAAATTATGATTGAATACATTTTTATGGCTTTTTTCGCATTATCTCAGGATTTTAAGAACATTACTGTCATATTGAGTAAAAAAAATACTTTTTGTGTTTGCAAGCCTTAAGAAAGCATATGTTTTGAGGAAAACTCCCAAGAATCCATTATTTCAAACATTATTAGCCATTTTGCATGAATACTTTTGGAGTTATGATTAAAAAACTATCATATTGAGTGTGACAGTTTACTTTCATAAAGAGTAAAACCTAATTTTAGTTTTTGCAAACTTCACTAAAACAACTGATTCTAGTAAAACTCACATGGATTCAATAATACAGGCATTTTTACACATTTTGCATGTTTATTTTAGAAATTATGATTGAATACATTTGTATGGCTTTTTTCGCATTATCTCAGGATTTTAAGAACATTACTGTCATATTGAGTAAAAAAATACTTTTTGTGTTTGCAAGCCTTAAGAAAGAATATGTTTCGAGGAAAACTCCCAAGGATCCATTATTTCAAACATTAGCCATTTTGCATGAGTGGTTTAGGAGTTATGATTAAAAAATTGTCATATTGAGTGTGACAGTTTACTTTCATAAAGAGTAAAACCTAATTTTTGTTTTTGCAAACTTCACTAAAACAACTGATTCTAGTAAAACTCACATGGAATCAATAATACAGGCATTTTTAGACAATTTGCATGTTTAGTTTAGAAATTATGATTGAATACATTTGTTTTTCTTTTTTCGCATTATCTCAGGAATTTAAGAACATTACTGTAATATTGAGTACAAAAATGCTTTCTGTGTTTGCAAGCCTTAAGAAAACATATGTTTCGAGGAAAACTCCCAAGGATCCATTATTTCAAACATTATTAGCCATTTTGCATGAGTAGTTTAGGAGTTATGATTAAAACATTGTCATATTGAGTGTGACAGTTTACTTTCATAAAGAGTAAAACCTAATTTTTGTTTTTGCAAACTTCACTAAAACAACTGATTCTAGTAAAACTCACATGGATTCAATAATACAGGCATTTTTACACATTTTGCATGTATAATTTAGAAATTATGATTAAATACATTTTTATGGCTTTTTTCGCAATATTTTAGGATTTTAAGAACATTACTGTCATTTTGAGTAAAAAAAATACTTTTTGTGTTTGCAAGACTTAAGAAAGCATATGTTTCGAGGTAAACTCCCAAGGATCCATTATTTCAAAAATTATTAGCCATTTTGCATGAGTGGTTTAGGAGTTATGATTAAAAAATTGTCATATTGAGTGTGACAGTTTACTTTCATAAAGAGTAAAACCTAATTTTTGCTTTTGCAAACCTTACTAAAACAACTGATTCTAGTGAAACTCACATGGATTTAATATTACTGGCATTTTTAGACATTTTGCATTGTTGGTTTAGGAATTATGTTGGAATACATTTTTATTGCTTTTTTCGCATTATCTCAGAATTTTAAGAACATTACTGTCATATTGAGTACAAAAAATACTTTTTGTGTTTGCAAGCCTTAAGAAAGCATATGTTTCAAGGAAAACTCCCAAGGATCCATTATTTCAAACATTATTAGCCATTTTGCATGAGTAGTTTAGGAGTTATGATGAAAAAACTGTCATATTGAGTGTGACAGTTTACTTTCATAGAGTAAAACCTAATTTTTGTTTTTGCAAACTTCACTAAAACAACTGATTCTATTAAAACTCACATGGATTCAATAATACAGGCATTTTTACACATTTTGCATGTTTATTTTAGAAATTATGATTGAATACATTTTTATGGCTTTTTTCGCATTATCTCAGGATTTTAAGAACATTACTGTCATATTGAGTAAAAAAATACTTTTTGTGTTTGCAAGCCTTAAGAAAGAATATGTTTCGAGGTAAACTCCCAAGGATCCATTATTTCAAACATTATTAGCCATTTTGCATGAGTGGTTTAGGAGTTATGATTAAAAAACTACTCATGCAAAATGGCTAATAATGTTTGAAATAATGGATCCTTGGGAGTTTTCCTTGAAACATATGCTTTCTTAAGGCTTGCAAACACAAAAAGTATTTTTTGTACTCAATATGACAGTAATGTTCTTAAAATTCTGAGATAATGCGAAAAAAGCAATAAAAATGTATTCCAACATAATTCCTTAACCAACAATGCAAAATGTCTAAAAATGCCAGTATTATTAAATCCATGTGAGTTTCACTAGAATCAGTTGTTTTAGTAAGGTTTGCAAAAGCAAAAATTAGGTTTTAATCTTTATGAAAGTAAACTGTCACACCAATATGACAATTTTTTAATCATAACTCCTAAACCACTCATGCAAAATGGCTAATAATGTTTGAAATAATGGATCCTTGGGAGTTTACCTCGAAACATATGCTTTCTTAAGGCTTGCAAACACAAAAAGTATTTTTTTACTCAATATGACAGTAATGTTCTTAAAATCCTGAGATAATGCGAAAAAAGCCATAAAAATGTATTCAATCATAATTTCTAAAATAAACATGCAAAATGTGTAAAAATGCCTGTATTATTGAATCCATGTGAGTTTTAATAGAATCAGTTGTTTTAGTGAAGTTCGCAAAAACAAAAATTAGGTTTTACTCTTTATGAAAGTAAACTGTCACACTCAATATGACTAAAACAACTGATTCTAGTAAAACTCACATGGATTTAATATTACTGGCATTTTTAGACATTTTGCATTGTTGGTTTAGGAATTATGTTGGAATACATTTTTATTGCTTTTTTCGCATTATCTCAGGAATTTAAGAACATTACTGTCATATTGAGTAAAAAAATACTTTTTGTCTTTGCAAGCCTTAAGAAAGCAAATGTTTCGAGGAAAACTCCCAGGATCCATTATTTCAAACATTATTAGCCATTTTGCATGAGTAGTTTAGGAGTTATGATTAAAAAACTGTCATATTGAGTGTGACAGTTTATATTTATAAAGAGTAAAACCTAATTTTTGATTTTGCAAACCTTACTAAAACAACTGATTCTAGTAAAACTCACATGGATTTAATATTACAGGCATTTTTAGACATTTTGCATTGTTGGTTTAGGAATTATGTTGGAATACATTTTTATTGCTTTTTTCGCATTATCTCAGAATTTTAAGAACATTACTGTCATATTGAGTAAAAACTACTTTTTGTGGTTGCAAGCCTTAAAAAAGCATATGTTTCGAGTAAAACTTACAAGAATGCATTATTTCAGGCAATGTTAGCTCATTTTTAAGTGTAGTTTAGGAGTTATGTTTAATATACTGTCATATTGAGTGTACATTGTCCTGGTGAAAAAAAAACTAATTTTTGTATTTGCAAAAATTTCAAACACAACCTAATCTAGTTAAACTCACATGGATTCGATATTACAGGCATTTTTACAAATTTTGCATGTTTGATTTAGGAAATATGATCGAATATATTTTCATTGCTTTTTTCGCATTATCTCAGGATTTTAGGAATATTACTGTCATATTGAGTAAAAAACTACTTTTTGTGTTTGCAAGATTTGAAAAAGCAAATGTTTCGAGTAAAACTCCGTAGAATGCATTATTTGAGGTATCATTAGACATTTTGCATGTGTAGTTTAGGTGTTATGATTAAATACATGTCATATTGAGTGTGACAGTTTACATTCATAAAGAGTAAAACCTAATTTTTGTTTTTGCAAACCTTTCTAAAACAACTGATTCTAGTAAAACTCACACGGATTCAATATAACAGGCATTTTTACACATTTTGCATGTTTAGTTTAGAAATTATGATTGAATACATTTTTATTGCTTTTTTCGCATTATCTCAGGATTTTAAGAACATTACTGTCATATTGAGTAAAAAAAGACTTTTTGTGTTTGCAAGCCTTAAAAAAGCACATGTTTCGAGGAAAACTCCCAAGGATCCATTATTTCAAACATTATTAGCCATTTTGCATTAGTAGTTTAGGAGTTATGATTAAAAAACTGTCATATTGAGTGTGACAGTTTACTTTCCTAAAGAGTAAAACCTAACTTTTGTTTTTGCAAACCTTACTAAAACAACTGATTCTAGTAAAACTCACATGGATATAATATTACAGGCAAGAGATTTTGCATTGTTGGTTTAGGAATTATGTTGGAATACATTTTTACTGCTTTTTTCGCATTATCTCAGGATTTTAAGAACATTACTGTCATATTGAGTAAAAAACTACTTTTTGTGTTTGCAAGATTTAAAAAAGCATATGTTTTGAGTAAAACTCCCAAGGATGCATTATTTCAGGCATCAATAGCCATTTTGCTTGTGTGGATTAGGAGTTTTTAAATAACTGTCATATTGCGTGTGGCAGTTATACAGTTATTATGAGTAAAACCTAATTTTTGTATTTTTAAAGCTTATAAACCTCCTGATTCTAGTAAAATTCACAAAGATACAATATTACAGGCATTTTTAGACATAATGCAGGTTTGGTTTTGGAGTTAGGTTTATAACTTTTCATATTTAGTATGACAGTTATACTGTCATATTAAGTAAAAAAAAAAGACTTGTGTCTTTGCAAACCTTACAAAATATTTTTTTCCAGTAAAACTCACAAAGATACATTTCTCTTATTAGCCATTTTGCATGTGTGGTTTCGGAGTTATGTTTAAATAACTGTCAGATACAGAGACAGAGACGTGGCGCAGTTGGGAGAGTGGCCGTTCCAGCAACCTGAGGGTTCTTGGTTCGATCCCCACCTTCTACCAACCTCGTCACGTCCGTTGTGTCCTTGAGGGAGACACTTTACCCTTGCTCCTGATGGGTTGTGGTTAGGGCCTTGCATGCCAGCTCCCGTGTGAATGTGTGTGTGAATGGATGAATGGAAAAATAGTGTCAAAGCGCTTTGTGTACCTTGAAGCTAGAAAAGCGCTATACAAGTATAACCCATTTACCATAGTGAGTAAAACCAAATGTTTGTATTTACAAACCTTACAAAAACAACCCATTCTAGTAAAAGTCACACAGATACAATATTTTAGGCATTTTTAGACATAATGCAAGTTTGGTTTTGGAGTTATGTTTATATAACCTCCTTTCTGAGGCGCCACCTTATCGTGGTAGAGGAGTTTGCGTGTCCCACTGATCCTAGGAGCTATGCTGTCTGTGGGCTTCTATGCCCCCTTGTAGGCTCTCCCAAGACAAATAGGTCCTAGGTGAGGGATCAGACAAAGAGCAGCTCAAAGACCTTTATGAAAAGTACAAATCGAGGTCCTAGATTTTTCCTCGCCCGGACGCGGGTCACCGTGGCTCCCCTGTGGAGCCAGGCCCAGAGGTGGGGCACGATGGCGAGCGCCTGTTGGCTGGCTCAGCTCAATGAAGCAACGTGGTTCCCTCCTCCAATGGGCTCACCACTCATGGGCTGGGTTATAGAGGTCGGGTGCAGTGTGAGCTGAGCGGCAGCCGAAGGCAGGGCACTTGGCGGTCCGATCATCGGCTACATAAGCTAGCTCTTCTGACGTGAAATGTCACCTCGCTGGGAGGGAAGGAGCCTGAGGTGGTGTGCGAGGTGGAAAAGTTCCGGCTAGATATAGTTGGACTCACTTCGACGCACAGGAACCTGTTCTCTCGAGAGGGGCTGGACTCTCTTCCACTATGGCGTTGCAAGCAATGAGAGGCTGGGGTGGCAATTCTTGTTGTCCCCCCGGCTCAAAGACAAGAGTATGGGGTATCGGACTGTCTGATTGTGGCGGGTCGCTCCCTGTATGATCGGTGTAGGGCAGCCTTGGTCCGCTTAGGCTGCCGTTTGTCACCGATTCTGTTGTTAACTTTTATGGACAGAATTGCAGCCATGGCGTTGAGGGGATCCGGTTTGGTGGTTGCAGGATTAGGTCTCTGCTTTTTGCAGTTGATGTGGTTCTGATGGCTTCAACTGGCCAGGATCTCCAGCTCTCATTGGATGGCCGAGTATGAAGCGACTGGGATGAGAATCAGCACCTCCAAGTCCGAGTCCATGGTTCTCGCCCGGTAAAGGGTGGGGTGCCATTTCCAGGTTGAGGAGGCGATGGCACATACTAGATGGCCCCAAGTGGAGGAGTTCAAGTACCTAGGAGTCTTGTTCACGAGTGAGGGAAGAGTGGATCATGAGATCCACAGGCGGATCGGTGCGGCGTCTTCAGTAATGAGGACGCTATATCGATCCATTGTGGTGAAGAAGGAGCTGAGCCAGAATTAAAAGCTCTAAATTTACCGGTCGATCTACATTCCCATCCTGCACCCATGGTCATGGTTATGACCGAAAAGACAAGCGGCCAAATTGAGTTTCCTCCGCCGGGTGGCGGGTCTCTCCCTTAGAGATAGGATAAGAAGCTCTGTCATCCGGGAGGAACTCAGAGTAAAGCGCTGCTCCTCCACATTGAGAGGAGCCAGATGAGGTGGTTCGGGCATCTGCTCAGGATGCCACCCGAACGCCTCCCGAGGGAGGTGTTTAGGGCAAGTCCGACCGGCAGGAGGCCACGGGGAAGACCCAGGACACATTGGGAAGATTATGTCTCCCGGCTGGCCTGGGAACGCCTCAGGATCCCCCAAGAAGAGCTGGAAGAAGTGGCTGGGGAGAGGGAAGTCTGGGCTTCTCTGTTTAGGCTGCTGCCCCCGCAACCCGACCTCGGTTAAGCGGAAGAAAATGGATGGATTTAGTAACGACAACAAAAAATGATTCTAGTAAAACTCACATGGATACAATTTTACAGGTAATGCATGTTTGGTTTTGGAATTATGTTTATATAACTTTCATATGTATTATGACAGTTATACTGTCATCTTGAGTAAAACTAACTTGTGTCTTTACAAACATTACAAACTATGTTTTTCCAGTAAAACTCACAAAAATAATTTTTTCCAGGCATTATTAGACATTTTTCATGTGTGGTTTAGGAAATATGTTTAAATAACTGTCATATTGAATGTGGCAGTTATACTGTTATTATGTGTAAAACCAAATTTTTGTATTTGCAAACCTTACAAAAACAACTGATTCTAGTAAAACTCACATAGATTCAATATTACAGGCATTTTTAGACATTTCACATGTTTGAATACATTTTTATTGCTTTTTTCGTTTGGGCAAGTCCGATCGGCAGGAGGCCACGGGGAAGACCCAGGACACATTGGGAAGACTATGTCTCAGGCTGGCCTGGGAACGCCTCGGGATCCCCCGAGAAGAGCTGGACAAAGTGGCTGGGGAGAGGGAAGTCTGGGCTTCTCTGCTTAAGCTGCTTCCCCCGCAACCCGACCTCGGATAAGCGGAAGAAAATGGATGGATTTAGTATGACAGTTATACTGTCATATTGAGTAAAAAAAACTGTTTTTCATAGATTCAATATTACAGGCATCTTTAGATGGATTGCATGTTTGGTTTTGGAGATATGTTTATACAACTTTCATATTTAGTATGACAGTTATACTGTCATATTGAGTAAAAAAAAAAAACTTGTGTCTGCAAACCTTACAAAAGATTATTATTCTAGTAAAACTAACAAAGATACATTTTTCCAAGCATTATTAGCATTTGTTGTTTTGGAGTTATAATGCTTGCATTGAGAGACGACGGGCTCGGGTGGCAATTCTTGTTGCCCCCCGGCTCAAAGCCTGCACGTTGGAGTTCAACCCAGTGGACCAGTGGGTAGCTTTCCTCCGCCTTCGGGTGGGGGGACGGGTCCTGACTGTTGTTTGGCCTTACGCGCCAAACGGCAGCTCAGAGTACCCACCCTTTTTGGATTCACTCGAGGGAGTACTGGAAAGTGCTCCACCGGGTGATTCCCTCGTTCTACTGGGGGCCTTCAACGCTCATCTTGGCAACAACAGTGAAACCTGGAGAGGCGTGATTGGGAAGAATGGCCGCCCGGATCTGAACCCGAGTGGTGTTTTGTTATTGGACTTTTGTGCTCGTCACAGATTGTCAATAACAAACACCAAGTTCAAACATAAGGGTGTCCATATGTGCACTTGGCACCAGGACACCCTAGGCCGCAGTTCCATGATCGATTTTGTAGTTGTGTCATCGGATTTGCGGTCTCATGTTTTGGACACTCGGGTGAAGAGAGGGGCCGAGCTTTCTACCGATCACCACCTGGTGGTGAGTTGGCTGCGATGGTGGGGGAGGATGCCTGACAGACCTGGCAGGCCCAAACGCATTGTGAGGGTTTGCTGGGAACGCCTCCGGAAGAACTTTGAACATGTCACGAGGGAGGCGCTGGACATTGAGTCTGAGTGGACCATGTTCCGTGCCTCTCTTGTCGAGCCGGCTGATTGGAGCTGTGGCCGCAAGGAGTTTGGTGCCTGTCGTGGCGGTAATCCTAGAACCCGCTGGTGGACACCAGCAGTGAGGGATGCCGTCAAGCTGAAGAAAGAGCCTATCGGGTCCTTTTGGCTCATGGGACTCCAGAGGCAGCCGACAGGCCAAGCGAAGTGTGGCTTCAGCGGTCGCAGAGGCAAAAACTCGGACATGGAAGGAGTTTGGAGAAGCCATGGAAAACGACTTCCAGACGGCTTCGAAGCGATTCTGGACCACCATCCGCCGGCTCAAGGGGGGGCAGCAGTGCACTGTAACACCGTGTATGGTGAGGATGGTGCGCTGCTGACCTCTACTGCAGCTGTTATTGATCGGTGGAGGGAATACTTCGAAGACCTCCTTAATCCCACCAACATGTCTTCCTATGAGGAAGCAGTGCCTGGGGAGTCTGTGGTGGGCTCTCCTATTTCTGGGGATGAGGATGCCAAGGTAGTTAAAAAGCTCCTCAATGGCAACGCCCTGGGGGTGGATGAGATCCGTCCGGAGTTCCTTAAGGCTCTGGATGCTGTGGGGCTGTCGTGGTTGACAAGACTCTGCAACATCGCGTGGACATCGGGGGCGGTACTTCTGGATTGGGAGACCGGGGTGGTGGTTCCTCTCTTTAAGAAGGGGAACCAGAGGGTGTGTTTCAACTATCGTGAGATCACACTCCTCAGTCTTCCCGGTAAGGTCTATTCATGTGTACTGGAGAAGAGGCTACGCCGGATAGTCGAACCTCGGATTCAGGAGGAACAGTGTGGTTTACGTCCTGGTCGTGGAACTGCGGACCAGCTTTATACTCTCGGCAGGGTCCTTGAGGGTGCATGGGAGTTTGCCCAACCAGTCTACATGTGCTTTATGGACTTGGAGAAGGCATTCGACCATTTACCCCTGGAAGTCCTGTGGGGAGTGCTTAGAGTATGGGGTAACGGACTGTCTTATTGTGGCGGTTCGCTCCCTTTACAAGAGTCAGAGCTTGGTCCGCATTGCCGGCAGTAAGTCGGACCCGTTTCCAGTGAGGGTTGGACTCTGCCAAGGCTGCCCTCTGTCACCGATTCTGTTCATAACCTTTATGGACAGAATTTCTAGGCGCAGTCAGGGCGTTGAGGGGATCCGGTTTGGTGTCTGCAGGATTAGGTCTGTGCTATTTGCAGATGATGTGGTCCTGATGGCTTCATCTGGCCAAGATCTTCAGCCCTCACTGGATCGGTTCGCAGACGAGTGTGAAGTGACTGGGATGTGAATCAGCACCTCCAAGTCCGAGTCCATGGTTCTCGCCCGGAAAAGGGTGGAGTGCCATCTCCGGGTTGGGGAGGAGATCTTGCCCCAAGTGGAGGAGTTCAAGGACCTCAGAGTCTTGTTCACGAGTGAGGGAAGAGTGGATCGTGAGATCGACAGGCGGAACGGTGCGGCGTCTTCAGTAATGCGGACGCTGTATTGATCCGTTGTGGTGAAGAAGGAGCTGAGCCGGAAGGCAAAGCTCTCGATTTACCGGTCGATCTACGTTCCCATCCTCACCTATGGTCATGAGCTTTGTGTCATGGCCGAAAGGACAAAATCACGGGTACAAGCGGCCGAAATGAGTTTCCTCCGCCGGGTGGCGGGGCTCTCCCTTAGAGATAGGGTGAGAAGCTCTGTCATCCGGGAGGAGCTCAAAGTAAAGCCATTGCTCCTCCATTTCGAGAGGAGCCAGATGAGGTGGTTCGGGCATCTGGTCAGGATGCCACCCGAACGCCTCCCTAGGGAGGTGTTTCGGGCACGTCCGACCGGTAGGAGGTCCAGGAAGACCCAGGAAACGGGAAGCTTATCTCTCCCGGCTGGCCTGGGAACGCCCCAGGATCCCCCGGGAGGAGCTGGACGAAGTGGCTGGGGAGAGGAAAGTCTGGGCTTCCCTGCTTAGGCTGCAGCCCCCGCGACCGACCTCGGATAAGCGGAAGAAAATGGATGGCTGGATGGAGGAGTTATGTTTAAATAACTGTCATAAAGAGTAAAACCTCATTTTTGTATTTGTAAACCTTACCAAAACAACTGATTTTAGTAAAACTCACACAGATTCAATATTACAGGCATTTTTAGACATTTTGCTTATTTGGTGTAGGAATTATGATGGAATACATTGTTTTTGCTTATTTCGCATTATCTCAGGATTTTAAGAACTTTACTGTCATATAGAGGAAACCCAATACTTTTTGTGTTTGCAAGCCTTAAAAAAGCATATGTTTCGAGTAAAACTCACAAGAATGCCTTATTTCAGGCATTATTAGCCATTTTTTATGTGTAGTTTAGGCATACTTGCCAATACTCCTGGATTTTCCAGGAGACTCCCGAAATTCAGCGCCTCTCCCGAAAACCTCCCGGGACAAATTTTCTCCCGAAAATCTCCCGAAATTCAGGCTGATCTGAGTGAGGACAGCCTGTATTCACGTCTGCTTTCCCACGATATAAACAGCATGCCTGCCCAATCACATTATAACTGTAGAATGATCGAGGGCGAGTTCTTGGTTTCTTATGTGGGTTTATTGTTAGGTAGTTTCATTAACGTCCTCCCAGCGCGGTAACAACACAAAACAACAGCAGTCACGTTTTCGTCTACCGTAAAGCAGTTTGTCTGCCGTAAACAGCAATGTTGTGACACTCTTTAAACAGGGCAATACTGCCATCTACTGTACATGCATATGTGACAATAACATCCAGGGCTTTTAGAGAGTGCAGTGCACAACTGCGCACACAACAAGGAGACAAAGCAGAAGAACGCGGAAGATACAGCCATGGCGACGCCGACGACGAGTAAGATGAAGAAACACGCTTATAAGTTCCAAGCCGCAGCTGCGATTGGACCTGGATAGCCTCCGGGAAGAAGTAGTGGAATACCAAGTGCTTTTCCTCAGGAAGCAAAGATTGACCGGTTTTTGGCCATGCTCAGGAGGGATGGAAAATTCCAGACTCTCGTGTATTTGATGAAAGCACTTTTGTGCGTGCCACACAGCAATGCATCATCAGAGAGGGTGTTCAGCATGGTTATAAAAATAGTGACAGAGAATAGAACAAGGATGGACAATTCAACCCTTAACTCAACAATGAGTAGATGAGTGTTATGTGTGTATATATGTGTAAATAAATGAAAACTGAAATTCAAGTATTTATTTTATATATATATATATATATATATATATATATATATATATATATATATATATATATATATATATATATATATATATATATGTCTTATATCTCCTGATGATTGAGGGAACCCCTCATGAAACAGGCCTGTAGAGATGAAGTAGTCTTGTGATTTTTTTCCCCACACATACATATATATATATATATATATATATATATATATATATATATATATATATATAGCTAGAATTCACTGAAAGTCAAGTTTTTTTAATATAAGTGTGTATATATATATATATAAATATATATATATATATATATATATATATATATATATATATATATATATATATATATATATATATATGTGAAATACTTGACTTGGTGAATTCTAGCTCTAAATATACTCCTCCCCTCTTAACCACACCCCCAACCACGCCTCCACCCCACCCCCGACCATGCCTTCCCCACCCCCACCTCCTGAAATCGGAGGTCTCAATGTTGGCAAGTATGAGTTTAGGAGTTATGTTTAAATAACTGTCATAGTGAGTGTGGCAGTTACACTGTCATATTGAGTAAAAAAAACTAACTTGTGTCTTTGCAAACCTCACAAAAGAAAACGTTTCTAATAAAAATCACAAAGATACATTTCTTCACGCATTATTAGACATTTTTCATGTGTGGTTTAGGAATTATGTTTAAATAACTGTCATATTGAGTGTGGCAGTTATACTGCCATTATGTGTAAAACTTAATTTTGTATTTGCAAACCTTATAAAAACAACTGATTCTAGTAAAACATAGATTCAATTTTACAGGCATTTTTAGACATTTTACATGTTTGGTTTAGGAGTTGTGTTTGAATACATTTTTTATTGCTATTTTCGTTAGGGCAAGGCCGACCGGCAGGAGGCCACGGGGAAGACCCAGGGCACATTGGGAAGACTATCATTCAAGTACCTTGGGGTGTGGGTGGACAATAAGCTGGACTGGACTATTAACACAGACCACTTGTACAGGAAAGGACAGAGCTGTACTTCCTGAGGCGGCTGTCCTTTGTCCCACACGCCATTAGACTGTACAACTTTTCTCTGGGGGGAGGGGGGCTACTAGGATGACAGGGGATGCAAATCAATAAGAGTGCAATATTTTTTCAAAACATGGTCACTACTGCCTAGTTTCTCTTGTTATATTCTTATTTTACTGTTATATTTTTATTCTCATTGTTGCTTTTTATTTTTATTCTATTGTAATATGTTTCTATTTTGTTTCAATTTATACCCCCATTATTTACTTTTCACTTTTTACAATTTTGTACACTACTGCTGGAATTTAAATTTTCCTGAGGGAACTCTCCTGAAGGAATCAATAAAGTACTATCTATGTATCTATCTATTTATGTCTCCTGGCTGGCCTGTAAATGCCTCGGGATCCCCCGAGAAGAGCTGGACAAAGTGGCTGGGGAGAGGAAAGTCTGGGCTTCTCTGCTTAGGCTGCTGCCCCCGCAACCTGACCTCGGATAAGCAGGAAGAAAATGGATGGATTTTGTATGACAGTTATACTGTCATATTAAGTAAAAAACTAACTTGGGTCTTTGCAAACATTACAAAATATATTTTTTCTAGTAAAACTCACAAAGATACATAACTCAAGGCATTATTAGCCATTTTGCATGTGTGGTTTAGGACTTAGGTTTAAATAATCGTCAGATTGAGTGTGACAGTATACTGTCATAGTGAGTAAACCCATATTTTGTAATTGCAAACCATATGAAAACAAATGATTCTACTAAAACTCACATGGATACAATATTACGGGCATTTTTAGACATAATGCATGTTTGGTTTTGGAGTAATGTTTATATATTTTTCATATTTTGTATGACAGTAATACTGTCATATTGAATTAAAAAAACTAACTTGTATCTGTAGAAATCTTAAAAAATATTTTTTTTACCAGTAAAACTCACAAAGAGACATTTCTCCAGGCATTATTAGCCATTGTGCACATGTGGTTTAGGAGTTATGTTTAAATAAATGTCAAATTGAATGTGGCAGTTATACTGTTATTATGAGTAAAACCTAATTTTTGTAAATGTTAACCTTACCACAATACCTGATTCTGGTAAAACTCACATAGATTCAATATTACAGGCATTTTTAGACATTTTACATGTTTGGTTTAGAGTTGTGTTTGAATACATTTGTATTGCTTTTTTTATTAGGGCAAGTCCGACGGGCAGGAGGCCGCGGGGAAGACCCAGGACACATTGGGAAGACTATGTCTCCCGGCTGGGCTGCCTAACTTGTGTCTTTGCAAACCTTACAAAAGATCGTTATTCTAGTAAAGACTTAGACTTAGACTTTCTTTTTATTGTCATTCAAATTTGAACTTTACAGCACAGATAAGAACGAAATGTCGTAGTGCAGGATAAAAAAGCAATAAGGTGCATATTTCGGTACATAAATATATATAAATAATATATAAATACTATATATATATATATATATATATATATATATATATATATATATATATATATATATATATATGCATATATATATATATATAATAAATAAATATATATACATATATATAAATAGATAAATAGATTACTGTGCAGATAAATATATTGCACTTTTTCCACATGCGCCCACGTTTATGGGTGTATGTTATATTGTTTCTTTCATTCCAGCGAGTTAATTCATTTTGAGGGGAGTTGAGGATATAATTTAATTATGATGCGTTCAAGAGTCTTACGGCCTGAGGGAAGAAGCTGCTACAGAAGCTTCGGAGGCTGCGGAACCTCTTTCTAGAGTCCATAGTGAAAACTGTCCTTGCTGGGGGTGGGAGGAGTCTTTGCAAATTTTCTGAGCCCTGGTCAGGCAGCACTTTTTGCGATCTCCTGGATAGGAGGAAGAGGAGTCCTGATGATCTTTTCCGCCGTCCTCACCACTCTCTGGAGATACTTCCAGTCTGAGGCACTGCAGGCTCCAGTCCAGACAGAGATGCTATGCTGTTGGTCAGCAGGCTCGCTATAACAACGATACATCTCTCCAAGCATTATTAGCTATTTTGCATTTGTTGTTTAGGAGTTATGTTTAAATAACTGTCAAAGTAAATAAAACCTAATTTTGGTATTTGAAAACCTTACAAAAACAACTGATTCTAGTAAAACTCACACAGATACAATATTACAGGCATTTTTAGACATAATACATGTTTGGTTTTGGAGTAATGTTTGGCGCAGTGGAAGAATGGCCGTGCGCGACCCGAGGGTCCCTGGTTCAATCCCCACCTAGTACCAACCTCGTCATGTCCGTTGTGTCCTGAACAAGACACTTCACCCTTGCTCCTGATGGGTGCTGGTTAGCGCCTTGCATGGCAGCTCCCTCCATCAGTGTGTGAATGGGTAAATGTGGAAGTAGTGTCAAAGCGCTTTGAGTACCTTGAAGGTAGAAAAGCGCTATACAAGTACAACCCATTTATTTATTTATTTATTTATATATAGTATGACAGCTATACTGTTATATTGAGTAAAAAAAACTAACTTGTGTCTTTACAAACCTTACACAATATATTTTTTCTAGTAAAACTCACAAAGAGACATTTCCCCAGGTATTATTAGCCATTGTGCATGTGTGGTTTAGGAGTTATGTTTAAATAAATGTCAAATTGAATGTGGCAGGTATACTGTCATGAGTAAAACCTAATTTTTGTAATTGCAAACCTTACCAAAATACCTGATTCTGGTAAAACTCACATAGATTGAATATTACATGCATTTTTAGACGGATTGCTTGTTTGGTTTTGGAGTTATGTTTTTACAACTGTCATATTTAGTATGACAGTTATACTGTCATATTGAGTAAAAAAAACAACTAACTTGCGTCTTTGCAAACCTTACAAAAGATCATTATTCTGGTAAAGACTTAGACTTTTTTTTTATTGTCATTCAAATTTGAACTTTACAGCATAGATAACACAATTTCGTTACATAAGCTCATGGTAGTGCAGGATAAAAAAGCAATAAGGTGCATATATAAATAAATAAATATAAATAATATATAAATATACATATAAAATAAATAAATATACTTAAATATATATAAATAAATAAAAAGATTACTGTGCAGATAAATATATTGCACTTTTTCCACATGCGCCACGTTTATGGGTGTATGTTATATTGGTTTTTTTTTTTATTCCAGCGAGTTAATCCATTTTGAGGGGAGTTGAGGGGATAATTTAATTATAATGCGTTCAAGAGTCTTACGGCCTGAGGGAAGAAGCTGGAGGTTCTGCTTCGGAGGCTGCGGAACCTCTTTCTAGAGTCCAGAAGTGAAAACAGTCCTTGGTGGGGGTGGGAGGAGTCTTTGCAAATTTTCTGAGCCCTGGTCAGGCAGCGCTTTTTGCGATCTCCTGGATGAGGAAGAGGATTCCTGAAGATCTTTTCCGCCGTCCTCACCACTCTCTGGAGAGACTTCCAGTCTGAGGCACTGCAGGCTCCAGTCCAGACAGAGATGCTGTTGGTCAGCAGGCTCTCTATAACAAAGATACAGTTCTCCAAGCATTATTAGCTATTTGCATTTGTTGTTTAGGATTTATGTTTAAATAACTGTCATAGTGAGTAAAACCTAAATTTTGTATTTGCAAACCTTACAAAAACAATTGATTCTAGTAAAACTCACAGATAAAATATCACAGGCATTTTTAGACATAATACATGTTTGGTTTTAGAGTTGTGTTTATATAACTTTCGTATTTAGTATTACAGTAATACTGTCATATTGAGTTAAAAAAAAGAACTAACTTGTGTCTTTACTAACCTTACAAAATATTTTTCGAAGTAAAACTCAAAGATACATTTCTACAGACATTATTAGCCATTTTGCATGTGCGGTTTAGGATTTATGTTTAAATAACTGTCATATTGAGTGTGACAGTAAGTCATAGTGAGTAAAACAAACTAACTTGTGTCTTTGCAATGCTTACAAAAGAAAATGTTACTAGTAAAACTCACAAAAGATACATTTCTTCATGCATTATTAGAAAATGTTCATGTGTAGTTTAGGAGTTATGTTTTAATAACTGTCAAATTGAGTGTGGCAGTTATACTGTCATTAAGTGTTAAACCTAATTTTTGTATTTGCAAACCTTACAAAAACAACTGATTCTAGTAAAACTCACATAGATTCAATATTGCAGGCATTTTAGACATTTCACATGTTTGGTTTAGGAGTTGTGTTTGAATACATTTTAATTGCTTTTTTCGTTAAGGCAAGTCCGACCGGCAGGAGGCCACGGGGAAGCCCCAGGACACATTGGGAAGACTATGTCAGCCGGCTGGCCTGGGAACGCTTCGAGATCCCCCGAGAAGAGCTGGACGAAGTGGCTGGGGAGAGGGAAGTCTGGGCTTCTCTGCTTAGGCTGCTGCCCCCGCAACCCGACCTCGGATAAGCGGAAGAAAATGGATACATTTAGTATGACAGCTATACTATTATATTGAGTAAAAAAAACTAACTTGTGTCTTTAAAAAACCTTACAAATTATATGTTTTCTAGTAAAACTCACAAAGATACATCTCCAGGCATTATTATATTACAGGCATTTTGACACATTTTGCATGTTTGATTTAGGAAATATGATTGAATATATTTTCATTGCTTTTTTCGCATTATCTCAGTATTTTAGGAATATTACTGTCATATTGAGTAAAAAGCTACTTTTTGTTTGCAAGATTTGAAAAAGCATATGTTTCGAGTAAAACTCCGTAGAATGCATTATTTGAGGCATCATTAGACATTTTGCATGTGTAGTTTATGAGTTATGATTAAATAAATGTCATATTGAGTGTGACAGTTTACTTTCATAAAGAGTAAAACCTAATTTTTGTTTTTGCAAACCTTACTAAAACAACTGATTCTAGTTAAACTCACATGGATTCAATAATACAGGCATTTTTACACATTTTGCATGTTTAGTTTAGAAATTATGATTGAATACATTTTTATGGCTTTTTTCGCATTATCTCAGGATTTTAAGAACCTTACTGTCATATTGAGTAAAATAAATACTTTTTGTGTTTGCAAGCCTTAAGAAAGCATATGTTTCGAGGAAAACTCCCAATAATCCATTATTTCAAACATTATTAGCCATTTTGCATGAATAGTTTAGGAGTTATGATTAAAAAATTGTCATATTGAGTGTGACAGTTTACTTTCATAAAGAGTAAAACCTAATTTTTGTTTTTGCAAACTTCACTAAAACAACTGATTCTAGTAAAACTCACATGGATTCAATAATACAGGCATTTATACACATTTTGCATGTTTATTTTAGAAATTATGATTGAATACATTTTTAAGGCTTTTTTCGCATTATCTCAGGATTTTAAGAACATTACTGTCATATTGAGTAAAAAAAATACTTTTTGTGTTTGCAAGCCTTAAGAAAGCATATGTTTTGAGGAAAACTCCCAAGAATCCATTATTTCAAACATTATTAGCCATTTTGCATGAATAGTTTAGGAGTTATGATTAAAAAACTATCATATTGAGTGTGACAGTTTACTTTCATAAAGAGTAAAACCTAATTTTTGTTTTTGCAAACTTCACTAAAACAACTGATTCTAGTAAAACTCACATGGATTCAATAATACAGGCATTTTTACACATTTTGCATGTTTATTTTAGAAATTATGATTGAATACATTTGTATGGCTTTTTTCGCATTATCTCAGGATTTTAAGAACATTACTGTCATATTGAGTAAAAAAATACTTTTTGTGTTTGCAAGCCTTAAGAAAGAATATGTTTCGAGGTAAACTCCCAAGGATCCATTATTTCAAACATTAGCCATTTTGCATGAGTGGTTTAGGAGTTATGATTAAAAAATTGTCATATTGAGTGTGACAGTTTACTTTCATAAAGAGTAAAACCTAATTTTTGTTTTTGCAAACTTCACTAAAACAACTGATTCTAGTAAAACTCACATGGAATCAATAATACAGGCATTTTTACACATTTTGCATGTTTAATTTAGAAATTATGATTGAATACATTTGTTTTTCTTTTTTCGCATTATCTCAAGAATTTAAGAACATTACTGTAATATTGAGTACAAAAATACTTTTTGTGTTTGCAAGCCTTAAGAAAACATATGTTTCGAGGAAAACTCCCAAGGATCCATTATTTCAAACATTATTAGCCATTTTGCATGAGTAGTTTAGGAGTTATGATTAAAACATTGTCATATTGAGTGTGACAGTTTACTTTCATAAAGAGTAAAACCTAATTTTTGTTTTTGCAAACTTCACTAAAACAACTGATTCTAGTAAAACTCAC